>NC_059107.1:117930336-118238669 GCF_020740685.1 Jaculus jaculus
TGGCTGAAGTGTGAGGGGTAGTTTATCTCCTCCACTCTTGCTACCTTCTGAAAAAGAAGGACAAATTCCCCAGGATAGTTTAAATGGGATAAGCATTATTAATTTAGGGAAAATTTGATATATGTAACCCCTCTTTTAGCCAAAAACTAGTGAGAGATTGACACTGGAGAACATAATCTTTATCTCCATAGGACTCTGATCTTATTCCCAATTCCAGATATGGCTTCCTTACCACTGAGCAGATCTCTTAGGCAATCAGAAAGCTATTGGATACCCACTGAGGCTGTGCACCACTATTGCACTGGTGTCATAGTGTATGCACATAGTGTCAGGGTGTTTGCTTCTGAGTAGTGTAAACCTCCAGTTGCTCAGACTGTTTCGGCCATCTTCCCCCAGTAGTTTATGTAACACTTTCTCACACTAGACAGGCTAACTGTCCAGTAACTGTCTTTCTGCTGAATTCCAGCCAGGTCTCCATGCTCTGTGTTACCAGCATATGGTGTCTTCAACATTAGGAACTTAACTTTTGCCTCTGGTGGGTAACCAAATGCTTTGACAGAATGCTGTCTTGATTTTGGGGACCTCATCAGATCATCAGGTCAATGTAGGTAACAACCAATCTCTGGTACTGGGAATTACAGGCCAGAGAAAGAAAAAAATAAAAATTCTTTTAACCTTGTGTTTCATTCCACCCTCACCAGAGTCCTAAATTTCAGGTGCTTCCCCCTTATTCCTATTGAGGATATTATTTTTATGCTATCTCCAACAATAAAATTTTCTATGGTATTAACTTGTTTCGGATTAATTCTGTGTTTGTTTTGCCGCCTCCCCTTACCTTCCCCAAACCTTCCAATCCCTATTGTCTGAGCCTTTAGTTGACTGTCAGGTATGTCAGCATCTCCATCAGGTCCAGGTTAGGAACGACAGATAAGTGATACCATGAAGCATTTTTATTTCTGTGATTGTGTGAGTTCACTGACTATGTATGATCTGTTCCAAGTCTGTCCATTTTTCTACAAATTTCCTTGTATCTTTTTTTCTTACTGCTGAGTAGAATTCCATTGTAGAAATATATCATAATTTCATTATCCACTCATCCAATGATGGGCCCCTGGGTTGATTCCAGTTCATAGCTATAATGAATTGAGCAGCTATAAACACAGTTGAGGAAAAATCTCTATATTGTTGCATGGAGCATTTAGGATAAAAGCACAGTAAGAGAATAACTGGGTCTGCTGGTAGCTCTATATTCATCCTTTTAAGAATCTCCAAATTGATTTCCATAGTCGTACAAATTTACATTCCCACTAACAGTGGATGAGGGTTCCTCTTTCCCCACATCTTCATAATCATTTGTCATTATTAGATTTTTAAATGATTGCCATCTTTAAAATAGAGAAAGGTAGAACCTCATGGTTGTTTTAATTAGCATTTCCCTAATTGTTAAGGATTTTGAACATTTTCTTAAGTGTGTGTTCCTATTTATAATTCTTCCTATGAGAACTCCCTATTCAGTTCTCTGCCTCATTTTTGGAGAGGGTTTGATTTTTTGTTGTTGTTGCTGTTTAGGTTTTTGAGTTCTTTGCAGATTCTAGATAGCTCATGATTATTTTTTCCCACTCAGTGGGTAATCTCAGCTTATGGTATATTTTCACAAAAGCTTTTTAACTTCATGAGATCCCATTGGTTGAGTGCTTGTTTAATTTCCTGGGCTACTGAGGTTTTGTTCAGAAAGGATTTCCCCACTCCTATATTGTGGAGAGTGCCTCCTATTTTTTTCTTCCGGTAGGAGAAGAGTCTCAGGTCTTATATTGAGGTCTTTGATCCATTTGGACTTGGTTTTTGTGTATGGAGAGATGAGTGGGTCTAATTTTATTTTTCTACATATGGTTACACAATTTGTCCAACACTATTTTTTGAAGATGCTGTCTTTTCTCCAGTCTACATTATTGGCACCTTTGTCAAAGACCAATAATCTATAGTTACTTGTCAAAAGATCTGAGTCTTCAATTCTGTTCCATTGGTCTATGTTTCTGTTCTTATGCCAGCACCATGCTTTTTTTTTTTTGTTGTTGTTACTATGGATTAGTTATATAGCTTTATATTGGGTATGGTGATATCTCCAGAGGTGTTTTTCTTTGATGAGGATATGTTTGGATATCCAAGGCCTACTGCCATTCCACATAAATTTTTAGAACATTTTTTTCTATCTCTATGAAGCATGATACTGGTATTTTTATTCATACTGCATTAAATCTGTGTATTACTTTGGTAGAATTGTCAGTTTTACAATATTAATTCTACCTATCCAGAAACATAGGTGTCTTTCCATCCTGTCAAGTCCTCCTTGAATTCTTCCTTGAGTCTTTTTATGCTTTCATTATATATGTCTTTCATATCATTGGTTAGTGTTATTCCAAGGTACTTATATTTTTTTTGTTATTGCTATTGAAAATGGGACAGCCTCATTTATTTTTTTTCTCTGTATGTTTGTCCTTGGCATACAGAAAGGCTACTGATTTTTGTGCCTTGATTTTTTTTTCTGCCAATTTACTAAAGGAATTAATCACCTTTAAAGGTTTTGAGATGGAGATTTTTGGGTCACTAATGTATAGGATCATGTCATGTGCAAATAGGGTTAACTTCATTTCTTCCTTTCAAATTTGAATCACTTTTATTTATTTCTCCTGTCTTATTGCTTGGGCTAGTACTTCTAGTACTATGTTGAAGAGCAGTGATAAGAGAGGGCACCCCTGCCTTGTTCCTAATAACTGTGAAAACTCCTTGAGTCTTTCCCCATTAAGTATTATTTAGACTTTGGGTGCTTTATATATAGCTTTATTGTGTTGAGGTATAAACTCTCCATGCCTATTATTTCCAGTGTTTTGATCATGAAATGGTATTGTATTTTGTCACAGGCCTTCTCTGCATCAGTTGAGATGATCATGTTGTTCTTATGGTTAAGTTTATTTATGGGGTGTATTACATTGCCTGATTTCAGTATGTTGAACCATTACTACATCCCTAGGATAAAGCCTACTTTATTAAAGTGGATAATGCTGTTGATGTTGTTGAATTTGGTTTGTGAGGATTTTGTTCAGGATCTTTGCATCTAAATTCATCAGGAATAATGCCCTTTTGTTTTGTTTCATGTTGCATTTCTGTTTGGTTTTGGTATCAGGTGATTCTAGCTTCATAAAAGGAGTTGGGGAGTTCCTTGGTCTCTGATTATGTGAAATTGTTTGAGAAAAATTGGTTTCAGTTCTTCAATGAAGGTTTGATAGAATTCAACTGGGATTAATCTGCTCTGAGTTTAGTTTTGGTGGGTGGTATGGGGCTAGTAATTCAGGCATTTCTTCCAGGTTTTTGAATTTTGTGGAGTAGAGGCTTTGGAATTAAATCCTGATGATTCTTCCAGTTTCACTGATGTCTGTTGTGATCACTCCTTTTTACTTTGTGATTTTTGTTAACTTGAGACTTTTCACTTTTGTTTTGTTCTTTGTTCAATTAAAGTGGCTAGGGGCTTATCAATGTTGTTTATTTTTTCACAGAACTAGCTCTTCATTTCATCAATTTTTAAAAATTTTTTACTTAGTTTCCAATTTGTTAATTTCTGCTCTTATTTTAATTATTTCTTACCATCTGGAGTTCTTAGGGTTAGATTTTTCTTCTTTTTCCAATGCCATTAGGTAGACAGTTTTGTTATTAATTTGGAATCTCTCTTTGTTATGAAAGCATTTAGGACTGCCGTCATTGTATCCCATCAGTTTTGGTAAGTTGTGTTTTCCTTATCATTCGATTCTAGCAATTTCACAACTTTTTTTTTCATCCAGAACCAATTCATTGTTTAAAAGTGTGTTGTTTAGTATCCAGTAGCTGATGGAGGTATTGATGTGTCTCTTGATGTTAATTTCTAACTTTATAGCATTGTGATCTGATATGATGCAGGAAGATACTTAAATTTTCCAGAATTTATGACAGCACATTTTATGGCCTATATATATGGTATATTTTGGAGATGGTTCCATGGGCTGCTGAGATAAATGTGTATTCTGTAGAGTTGGGGTGGAAAGATGTGCAGATGTCCATTGGTTCTAGTTGATCTATGGTGTTGCTGAGATCTATTATTTCCCTATTGATTTTCTGCTTGGATAATCTGTCTATTGATGATAGTGGAGTATTTAAGTCTCCAACTATGGTGGTGTTGGTGTTTATTTCTGTTTCATTGTCAAGTAGGTTTTATTTTATAAACTGTGGTGCACCTGTGTTTGGTGCATGTAAATTTATGATTGTGATGTTCTCATGTTGAATCATTCCCTTAATGAGTAACAAGTAGCCTTCTTTATTGTTTTGGATTACTTTCCAGTTGAAGTATTTTTTTTTAATTATATATTAACATAGCAATACCTACTTGTTTCTTATTTCCATTTGCTTGGAATGTTATTTTCCATTCTTTCACCCTGAGGAGGTGTCTGTCTTTAGTGGTCAGGTGAACTTCTTGAAGACATCAGATAGAAGGGCCCACTTTTTTGCTCCACCTGCCAACTTGCGTCTTTTGATGGGTAAGTTAAGACCATTAATATTTAAGGTTGTAATTGTGAGGTTTGATTTAATCCCTACTGTGATGAGGTGTTTTATGGGGTTCGGTGTTTTCTTGTGTTTTGTACTTTTGAGGGCCTGGTCTAGTTTTGGTTATTGTGATCTTGTTGGCTCTTGAAATTGGTTGTTTGACTCTTCTTTGTGGAGTAATTGCTGAGGTATTCTGTGTAGATTTGGCTTTGTGTTCATATAATCATAGAGTTGACTTTTTTCAAGGAAAGTTTTCACTTCCCTATTATGATGGATCCTTTTTGTGGGTAGGGTAGCTTGGGTTGGAAATCATAGTATTTTAGGCTTTGAAGTGTCCCATTACAAGTTCTTCTCACTTTCAGGGTTTCCATTTAGAAATCTAAGGTAATTCTCATTGGATTTCCTTTTTACATAATGAATTGTTTCTCCCTAGCTGCTTTTAACACTCTCTCTTTGATTTCATTGTTAAGAGTTTTGACTATGATGTGCCTTAGAGGGTTTCTTCTTTGGTCCTTCTGTTTCTTGTTCTGTGGGCTTCTTGTATCTTGATGGGTCTCTCTTTTGAGATAATGGGGAAGTTTTCTTCAATAATTTTGTTGAATATATTCCCTATGCCTCTGGATTGGATTTCCTTTCCTTCTGGTATACCCATGATCTGGATATTTGGTCATTTTAGGGTATCCCACAGTTTTCTTGTATTCTGTTCACTTGATTTTTTTGAAGTTAGCAAAGTTTTTTGCCTCCTGATCAATTTCTTCTCCCTTGTCTTTCATATCAGAAGTTCTGTCTTCCACATGAGTAACTCTGTTAGTGAGGACTTCTAGACAGTTTATTTTTAAGATCTATTTAATTTTTGTTTTCTGTTGTGTTATTTTGCATCAAGTTTATCTCTTTTTCTGAGATACAATTTTAGTTTGAATTCTTATTTTCTTGATGCTTCATTCTTGCATTTGATCAAGTCTTCATTAAGCTTAATCATATGGTTATTGAGATCTTCCATTTCATGATTCATCTTCAATTCATTTATATCTCTTTTGAGGGTTCTAACATTTTCTTCAATCTGGTTAAGCCTACTTTCAAAAGCTGAATGCTCTAAGAGATGATTCTGCCCAATTTCATTCATATGATTGTTGGTTTTTGATGGTTTGCTTCCAGTTCAGCAATTCTTTTTATCAGGGTCTCCTTGATTGTTCTGTTTTCATTTTGGAATTGAATTTTTTTTTTATTCATCTATGATATTACTGTAGGCTTCCATTGTGGGATTAGGTATCCTTGGTGGAGATCTCTCAGTTTACTGATTTTTATTGGCTTTTTTCCATTGTGGTCTACCCATCTTGGGGAAACACTTTATTGAGGAGGAAGCAAGTATTTGTCCTGATAGGATCTTCAGAGGACATGCTGTTTTATTTTTTTTTCTCAATTTTTATTAACATTTTCCATGATTATAAAAAATATCCCATGGTAATACCATCCCTCCTCCCACTTTCCCCCTTGAAATTCCATTCTCCATTATGTCCCCTTCCCATCTCAATAAGTCTCTCTTTTATTTTGATGTCATGATCTTTTCCTCCTCTTATGATGGTCTTGTGTAAGTAGTGTCAGGCACTATGAGGTCATGGATATCCAGGCCATTTTATGTCTGGAGGGAGCACATTTTAAGGAGTCCTACCCTTCCTTTGGCTCTTACATTCTTTCCACCACATCTTCCACATTAGACCCTGAGCCTTGGAAGGTGTGATCAAGATGTTACTCGGTACTCTAGTCACTTCTTTCCAGCACCATGATACCTTCTGAGTCGTCCCAAGGTTACTGCCATCTGTAAAGAGAAGATTCTCTACCCAAAGTGAGAGTAGCATTAATATAAGGGTATAAATATTAAGAGAAGTGCTTACTGAGCAGTTTGATAAGCATAGTATATACATTTTTTTCAGGCATCAGCAGATGTTACACCCCTAGGGTTCATGACTACCCCTGTTTTAAGTTTTCAGTATCAGGGATGTATTCCCTCCCATGGAGCAGGCCTCCCGACCAATTGGAGGGCAATTGGTTTCCACCATGACAGATGTGCCACTATTGCACCAGCTGGCTCATTTGGCCTGGCTGGCCAATTATAAGGCTTGTAGTGTCCACTGTTGAGTATCTTCACTGGTGGTATCTCTTTCTCCCATTGAAGTACATGTAGAATGGTTTCGTCCAGCTTTCTGTCTGCTGGTCTACATGGAGAAGATTATCAGCTCAGTTCCAGCAGGATTTCTCAATAGCCTTGCAGCCCATGCATATGTGGAGTCTTCAGCAATAGAGTCTTATCATCTATTCCTGGTGGGAAGCCAAGGGCTTAGGCAATGGCCTATAATGTTTTGGGGCATCAGGGACCTCCTTGGCCAACAACTCACTGGTGGTATCCTATGCCTGGCCCTGAAAATTTTCTAACAACGATCTATGGTTCCTGAGTGTTCCATTGTACAAAACCAGAGGATTCCATATGATTTATTTGCATTCTCTTAGATTTTGATTATCCCTCCCTCCACCTTTCCTTTACTCAGTCTCTCCCCCTGACCTCACTTTGGGCCTTTTCACCCCTGTTAATCTATTCTTCTACTTACATATATACAACACCAACCTATTAAGTACCCTAATCCCTTCCTTTCTCTTCCCTTTATATCTTCTTTTAACTTACTGGCCTCTGCTACTGAGTTTTTTCCTTTGCATGCTGTTTTACATGTAAACCAGATTTGTATATTGGCATATGATGGGGCTGTAACCACAGGTGTGCAGATTGTGGAGATTGCAGGTACATCAAAGGTATCTGGGAACTGGGAGCTCTGGTCTGCTCACTCCATGTACTCTTCAGCACACAGAGATCACAGGTTGGGAACCAGTAGTCAGAAAGCAGGAGAGCCAGGGACAAGAGGCCAGCTCCCATAATATCCTGTGTATCCTCTTACTCAGAGGAATAGGGATTTGGGTATCCATGGGCCAATCAGGATACCAGGTCCAAAGACCTGCTTCCATACCCCACATACAGAGACTAGGCCTCCCCAAGGCAACAGGGTACCAGTGAACTGGGAGGTGAGGGAGTATTCAGGTTCTCTGGCTTACTCACTCTGCTCTTGCACCCTTGGGAGTAGGGGATCCAGAAACTGGAGGCTCAGGGATCCTTTAATCAGAAAGGCAGAGAAAAAGGCCTGCTTCTGCAGCAAGCTGGCAAGGACCAAGCAGCCCCCAGCCAGCCACAGGCATCCTACTGAGAATGGGGTACTGGGAGGAGCTAAGGAACAGGGAGATCTAGCCTCTAAAGTATAAAATTTTAAAAACACATATAGAATTAAAGGTCATTGAAGGCAAATTATTCCTTAAAGGAAGAAAAGTCCAGACACAAAATCCTGAAGTCCTGATTCACAATATACCATTGAGAAGAAAGATATCTCCAGCAGGAAGCAAAAAAATTTAAAAAAAAAAAGGTTAATACAAAAATTCCTAGAAAGAACAGAGGAAAGTAGTTGGCAGACTACAACAAAAAGTCTTTTATTATTATGAGAAAGAATCTAAAGGGAAACAAGAACACTTAAAGGAAAGAAATGGAAACTATGAAAATGAACTAATTAGGTTTCTAAAGACATGAAAATTATTATATCTGAAGTGAAACTTCACTGAATGTGCTTGGTACTAAATTAGATAGAGCCTAATGAAATCTAACTGCACAAAACGGCATAGAAGATATTCACAGTGAAGGAAAGTATGGGGCTAAAAGGTCAAAATGAGCAGACACAAGGAGCATAGTAACAAGAGCAAGTGGTTGAACACATGTGCTCGGAATGTCAGAAAGAAATATAATTATACTTTGAATTTTTAACACTCTTTCTTTTGCTTTAGATTTGACAAGTAAAAAAGAAATCAGTAATAATATACAAAACTTAATGAACACTGCTGAAATGTCAATTGACCTAATGGACATTTACATAACCTGTTATCCAGCAGTAGTAATGAATATCAATTTTTAAATATTTAATTTAAAAATGTCAAATGTCAAATAACTATTCTTTGCTTACAAGAGTGAACTAGCAATCATTACATAATAATAATATCTGGAACTCACAAAAGTATAAAATTTAAAGAACATGTTTTGAATTAAATGTGGACAAAAATAAATTTCTAATCAGTACAATTTATACAGCCATTTGAAATGAGAAGTAGAAGTTTGGAAATGATAGACCATGTTGACCATCAAAGAAAAAAATCTTCACCCTTTCCTTGAATTACTTCCATTCTAGCATGTACCCAAAATGCCACTGAAAAAGAAATAAATGAAACATTAATAAGGGTGAATATTGATTTGAGTTAAAACCAAGAACCAGCATTTTTTCCCATTGTAGCAAAATGGCATCAATAGAGAACTTTGGCTGTAGAGAACTAGGGAATAGAGTAGAATTATACTTTGGGTGTAGAGAACTACAGGAATGGAGTAAATATCAGTATGCCAATTTTCTCCCTGTATGAAATAAAGGTTCATAAAACTATATTTATATTTGAAATAAAAAGAACTACACATCTAAGATTATTAATACCAAAAGAAATCATAATTTTAGTGATGGGGAAACAAATATGCAGTATTTAGAGAGATACTCAAACTAATGTGGGTAGGCCTATTTCACAGCCTTCAAAGCATAAAGACTAGAGACATCCAGTATAGGGGAGCATGTACATTAATTAAAATTGTTTTGGTGACATTAGTAGGAAATAATACAAAATATAAGACAATGACTTCTGGGCATCTTAATTTGAAGTAGAAAGAGGAGTGATAAGAAATATTTACTCTTGGACTGGAGAAATGGTCCAGTGGTTAAAAGCACTTGCTTACAAAGCCTGATGGCCTGGGTTTGATTCTGCAGTACCCACATAAAGCCACATGCACAAAATGGCACATGCGTCTGGAGTTTGTTTATAATGGCAAAAGGCACTGGAATGCCCAACCCCCCTTGCCAATAAGTGTATAAAAACATTTTTAAAATAAAATAAACATTTATTATCATCTAATAATTGTATTTCATAATTTTTCATGAACATTCTGTCACTGGCATCTCCTATACTTTAGAGGATCAAATCCTAGCTCATTTTCCTCACAAATTAACTCATACACTAAGTCTCCATTGAGTTAATCTATGGTAGATACTATTCTAGTCATACAACCACACATGGACATGCATGTACAAAGACACACTAGAAAACAAAACAAGATATCTCATGAGATGTAATTGTCAAAGACCTAAGAGTCTCCTACACATATGATAAATTGTTTGAATATGCTTTTCCAGAATGTCAGAAAGGTTTTATTTTGCTACTAAAAATTTATATTTATCATTTATTTTTAGCTCTGAGTGGTGTTAAATTAGGACCTCCACAACTAAAGTCCACAGATGGAGAGAAATTAAAAATAATTAACTGTCCCTATAGAAAAATACAACATAGAAGTTAAAATGCACCTAAGACTTTGCTGCATTAATTGTGCAGATGTAGAAACAGCATGAAAAAAAAAATGCATGCTCCATAGATTAGTGTGACTTGGATAAGAAACACAATGCAGGAGCCTCACAGATTTACTTTGTTTCCATCCTGCCAAGGGTGTAAGGTAAATCCTCTATTGAAAGCACTGGAGTGTCGCTTTTCATTATATTTATCGTAAATGTGCCCAACAAATGACTAAGCAGAAGGTAAGTCAATAAATACAGTGGCATAAATAACTTGGAGTCAGGATCCTACGGATTTATTCTTGGCTTCTTCACCAACATGTTTGAGGATCATTGGCAAGTCACTTAACCTCATTGTACTTCAGTGAAAGTGAGGACCAAAGCAAGCCCTTAGATATATTGTGAGATCCTGTGACTAACGGTGCTAATTCAGAATGAGTCAGTATCCATGTGCTTCTACCATAGATAATGGTGGTATTAGAATCCCACACACGGCCATAGATACCCTTCTTACGTTTGAAATGTCTCCTGTTCCATATAGAAATCTATAGATGTTTTCTGTTTTATAAAGTATATAAGAAACAAGCCTAATTTTGACAATTTTCACCTTCTCTCCGTAACCTTCTTTTTCTAAAGAGCTCCTAAACATAGGTTTCTCTTTTCTTCTAAGCATACCCTAAACATATTTTTTATTCACTGCTGATCTTAAGTTATTCTATCACAAATAAAGTTAACAGTGTCAAGCACAAACATGAATAGTCACTTCTCTTTTTCTGGCATTAGCATTTGACAGAACTGTACACCATTTTTAGAAATATTTCTTTCCCTAGGCCTCTGGGATAACATGAGGGCTACCTTTGTTGAGCTTTCCCCATGTCAATGTTTTTTTATGAATCACACTCATACTTTAAAAATTTTTTTTGGTCAGTTTTATTTATTTATTTGAGAGTGACAGAGAGAGAGAATGGGCATGCCAAGGCCTCCAGCCACTGCAAACGAACTCCAGATGCTTGCACCCCCTTGTGCATCTGGTTAACGTGGGTCCTGGGGAATCGAGCCTTGAACCGGGATCCGTAGGCTTCACAGGCAAGTGCTTAACTGCTAAGCCATCTCTCCAGCCCCACACTCAAAATTTTTATTTCAAAATTGAAATGCCCCCTTGTTCAGTTTTCAGACATTCTCATTTGACCACTATTCCTATGGCCATTGTGACCTTATCAATGAATCTGAATAACTTTAATATATAATCTTAGAATTTGGTTTTTAACAGCCACAACCTTCTTGAACTACTAGTAGCATTTGGTTTTAGATCAGATGTTGTAGAATGACATGCTACTAACTGAACTCTTGTTACCAGTTATAATTTTACTTTTTCCAGCTTCTCAAGCCAATATCCTTGATATGTCTCGACAGTAAATTCTACTTCCACTACTTCGGCCATTCCTAGTGTTACTATCCAGAAAACACATTCAATTCTTATTCAACTTCTGTTACTATTCTACCAGCTCCTGGACAAGTGCTCTGTCCTGGTATCTCTTGTTTTCACATTCTGATATACACTCTTCAGGGGGGAAAAAAACAGAAAAACCTTGAAGTGTAATTTTGGTAAAGTCATAACTTCCTATCATTACTCCTGTGACCTATGAACCTTACACAGATTGCTGTCTGTTGTTTTCCTAACCCCACTGCACCTGAATGACTGTGTCCCAGTTCCATTGTCCTTTTGGCAAGGGGTAAACAACATGTAAGCCTCCTCATAGCATTTCTGCTTCTCCCCTAAAATCTCTAAAACACAAGCTTCCCTCAGTCATGACTTCTTATAGCTCTTTCATTCTCACATTTCCTAATAGGATTAATATAGTATAATATTTCAAGAGCAGGTCTCCTCTCTGAATGAATTCTAGAAGATCACTGCAGAGTGCAAGGTACACTTAATTTTTGGGTATGTGATCATTAGCATTTTTTTAACCCTACCACCTGAGAGACTATGGTAGACAAGTTATTTGGTTTAATATTAGATGAAGATAGTACTGCCCAGTATATTCTTAGAACAGCATGAATCTTCATCATGGAATACACAGAAAGGCACAAAATAAAACCATACAGTTAGATAAGTTTGATACAACAGAAAATTTAAACTACCATTGCTAAATATTGTGAGTCCTACATAAAGGTAATCATTAGGCCATGTAATTAAAATGTATAACTTGACAGTTTTATTAAACATTTTTCCACTTCTAGGAAAAGTTTAGAGTTTTCTTTTGTAAATTTTGTAAAATTTCAATAGTGTGCTTTTTAAAATTTAGTCACATTAATGTTCATCATCCTCTCTCTTTTGATTAATACCAATTTTTATAATAAAAAGTCACTTTCTCTATTCACAATGTATCTATTAAATAAAGGGCCTAGGTTTTTGTAATACCTTTGTGCATGTATCTCCCTTTATATACAGATTTTGCTTTGCTTTGAGGATAATGTAAGCTCAAAATAGATATTCAGAACTCTGTATGTGAAGTCCTAATATTTCTTGTACTATAATTATTCATAACCCATACATGATCCCTCCTACCTCCTTACTCAGACATAGTTTCATCTGGTTATCTATAAAGTCATGCGCTTGCATAGTGACAAAGATGAAGTATTTTGTTTTCATGTATAAAAAATACTTAACTCTTTAGCCTAATACTCTTTAATGCTTTTCCAAATGATTTATTTTTGTCAATTCCTGTCCCCCTCATTCCCTCCTCATCTTCTTACTCCCAATTCACACCCTCCAGTATTTTTCTTCTTTCTGTTCACATATCACATGTATAGTTTTCCCTAACTTCCCCTCCACTTATAGCTCATCTCTCTTTTTAATTATTATTATTAGTTATGTACACAGTGTGTATACAGCCATGTTGGTACCATCATTAACTTCTTCCCTTTGCTCCTTCCTCCATAGGGACCATCCTCATTGGAGAACGTGGGTCATGCTTTGTGGGGTTAGCCATCAGTTATGGGTAAGAGACAATGTCTCTGTGCATAATGTCCCAACATGTGGCTCTAACAATCTTTCTGCCCCCTCTTCCATAAATTTTCATGAGCCATGTTGGGCTCATTTTAGGTCTACTTCACTGATGAAGTCTTGGGAGCCTCTGTGTCTCTGGATATCTGCTTTGGCAGGAATTGAATGTTCTCTCCTTCACCCTTGTGCTGATACCAGGTTCACCAAGAAGGCAGCACTCTTGCTCATTTCCCCAATTACTCTTTGGTTTCAGCTGGGGTCCAGGTGTTGTGCGATGGGCTCATTCTCTCCTCTGGATCTGCGTCCATCTGAAAAAGAGAAGTAAATTCTCCAATGGAAGAATTCCACCAGATAAATGGGATAACCATTATTATTTTAGAGAGAATTTAAAATGTGTGGGCCCTCTTGTAGCCCACCATTGGTGGAAGCCTGATAATGGAGAGCCAGCTCATATTTAGGATATGGTTCTGACTTGTTTCTCAGAACAAGCTATGGGTTCCATTCCACTGAGTGGATCCTTTAGCCAAATCAAGAGCAGTTTGTTACCCACCATAGCTGTGTGTTACTATTGCACTTGTGTGAACATCCTGTCCAGTTGTTTGATAGTGAGTTGCTTAGACCATGAGTTGCTTTGACATCATCATATATATATAATTTTTATTGACTTGAGAGACAAAGAGGCAGATAGAAAGATAAAGCGAATGGTTGTAGTAAGGCCTCCAGCCACTGCAAACCAACTCCAGATGCATGCACCATTGTTTGCATCTGGCTTATGTGGGTACTGGGGAATCGAACCTGGGTCCTTAGGCTTCAAAGGCAAATGTCTTAACTGCTAAGCCCTCTCTCCAGTCCCCAGCTTATCTAATTTTATCCACTTTTTTTATACTTCTATGTTTTAAAATTTTATCCACATTTGCTACCCCTCAAACAATATTCCTACTTATAGATACTAAAAGCTAAAACCCCATATCAGAGAAAACCTGCAATCTTAGACTTTTGGAGGTGAGTCACTTCACTTAATATAATTCTTTCCAGATCCATCAAGTCTTCTGCAAATTTCATTTCTTGGCTCTGCTGGAAAAAGTCCATTGTGTACCATATTTTCATCATCCACTCATCTGTTGCTGGAAATCTAGCCTGCTTATAGTCCACAGCTATTGTTAACAGAGCTGCAATAACCATAGACATGCAAGTACCTTGGTAGTAGAGTATGGATTCCTTAGAGTATATGCCCAGGGGTGGTATGATTAAGACATAAAGCGTATTTTTAATGTTTTAGAGATCTTCATACTGATTTCTATAAGGTGTGTACTAGATTGTACTCCCATGAACAATGGATGAGAATTTCTCTTTCCATGCATCCTAGCAGGATTTGTTGTCTGTTTTCTTTTTGTTGTTGATTTTTGTTTCAGCTGTTTTTTGATATTTTATTTTTTTATTCTTTTTAAGAATATTTACTTATTTATTTGAGAGAGAAAGAAAGATTGGGCATGCCAGGTCCTCCAGCCACTGTAGACAAACTCCAGAAGCATGCACCCCCTTCTGCATCTGGCTTATGTGGGTCCTGGGAAATCAAAGTGGGTTCCTTAGGCTTTGCAGGTAAACACCTTAACTGCTAGGCTATCCCTGTTGTCTGTTTTCTTGATGCTAAACATTCTAACTAGGGTAAGATGGCAACTCAAGGTTGTTTTAACTTGCATTTCTCTGACGGCTAGAGATGTTGAAGATTTTCTTAAGAATTTGTTCTCATTTGTGTTTCTCCTTTTGAAATATGTGTTCAGTTCATTAGACCATGTGGTGAATGGAAAATTAATTTTCTGGTGATTAATTTTTGCAGTTCTTTATTTTTTTAGTTACTAGCACTTTGTCTGAAATACAAGTAGCAAAGTATCTTCTCCCATTCTGTAGACTGTCTATTCAGTTTGGTGATGGTTTCTTGTGCTGTGCAGAAACCTCTTAATTCTATTAGTGTTATTATTATAATTTTTTTTATTCTTGGAGTTATTTGCTGTGCTATTAGAGTCTTGTTAAAAAATTTCTGACCGTTTCCTATATACTAGAATGTTTTCTCTACTTTTTTCCTTTAGCACTTTCTGTATTTTGGGTTTTAGATTAAGGTCCTTGATCCATTTTGACTTGATCTTTGTACAAGGAGATAGGTATGGTGTATATCCAGTTTTTCCAGAGTCATTTGTTGAATAAGCTTTTTCTATGGAATATTTTTGGCACATATTTCAAAAAATAGGTGGCTAAAGCACTATAGCTCCATTTCGGGATCATCAGTTCTATTCCATTGGTTTGTATGTCTGTTATGGTTCCACTATGATGTTACCTTTATTACTACTGCCTCTGATCCCTAAAATGAATTAAAAATACAACTTAGATAGAAAATGACAACCACTTTTTCTGATGAGCATTGATGCAAAATTCCTGACAAGATTCTAGTAAGCTGAACTCAAGAACAAATTAAGAAGATTATCATCATGACCAATTGATACTCATACTGGGGTTGCAAGGTTGGTTCAATATGCAAAAATCAATAAATATAATACAGCACATGAATAACAAGGATATAAATCACATGATTGTCTCCCTTGATATAGAACATGCATTCCACAAAGTCCAATGTGCCTTCATGATGAAACTAAGTACTGAAAAAAAAATAGGAAAAATAAAACATACATTGAGATAATCAAGGCCATATATGACAAACCCATGGCAAATATTATTTTAAATGAGAAAAATTGATACCATTTCCTCTAAAATTAGGAACCAGATAAGGATGCTCACTCTCCTCACTTCCATTCAGGATGATGTTCAAATCTCTAGCTAGAGTACTAAGAATAGAAGAGAGGGGCATGAAAAAAATGAAAAAAAAAAAGGAAATAGGAAGTTAAGCTGCCTCTGCAGAAAATATCATTCTATACTTAAAAGGCCAAATAGAATCTACAAAATCCTGCTAGCATAAATAAGGACCTTCAGAGAGGTTGCAGGATACAAAATCAATACAAAAAAATCAGTAGCTATCATATACACTAATAATGAACTCACAGAGAAAGAAATTAAGGAAAATATCCCTTTTAAAATAGTTATCTAGTTGGGCATGGTGGCACACACCTTTAATCCCAGCACTGAGGAGGCAGAGGTAGGAGGATTGCCATGAGTTCAAGGCCACCCTGAGACTCCGTAGTGAATTCTATGTCAGCCTGGGCTAGAGTGAGACCCTATCTCAAAAAACAAAACAAAACAAAAAAATAGTTACCAAAAAGTTAAATACCTGGGAATAAATCTAACAAAAATGTGAAAGACCTGTACAATGAAGACTTAAAGACATTCAAAAAAAAAAAAAAAAAAACAAGAAAGAAATTAAAGAAGATATCACAGGGTGAAAATACCTCTCATATTCTTGAATTGGCAGAATTAACATTGTGAAAATGCCTAACATACCAAAAATAATCTATGGATTCAATGGAATTACCATCATAATTACGATGATGTTCCTCTTATATCTTCAAATATTATAGCCCAGAAAATTAGTATGGAACTGCATTAGAGTATGCATATATAATATAACAGATAAAATTTGAGAGCATTTCAGTAACAAGGGGATGAAACTTAAAATCAGGTATTTTGATACCTTGTGCTCTTTTTTCACTTAATTTTAAGTTTAATCCCCTTGTTACTGAAATGCTCTCAAATTTTAGCTGCTATATCATATATTTCTCCTAGGCTAGGCTTAAGATAAAGCCTGAAATCAGTCACAATTACCTGAAAAAAATACACAGTATTTCATAAACAATGGGGAAAATGATGATTTTAATTTTTTACTATTAGCTTGGCATACATTTAAAAAGAAAATTCACTGTGTGGTACACAGGATGGGTGGTCCCAGCGATAGATTTATGCACATGAAAAAGAATAGACAATTTGAAGTTAGAAAATAAACTCTACCCTAAAACTAAAAAAATACTTTTTCCATTGAGGAATGCAGTCTTCAGAATGCATTTCTGGACTATCAACATCATGAATTGAAGCCTCTACACACTTAGTACAATCAAGTTAAAATACAAAAGGAAGTCTAACGGGAGAATAGCATAGTTGCTCCCAGACACAGACAGGCCTGTGTCAGTACTGTTCTTGATGTATAAGGGAAGATGTTCTACTGCGGCACTGTCACTACAGCATTAATACTCTTCTTCATTTGCATTTCTCCAAACATCTTCTGAAAAGATAATTTTAAATAACCTTTGCAAACTTGAATTCAACTATAACTATTTTAGACTAGAGTCCTTTGCTAGCACTAAAAGGAATTTGTGCTAATAATTTCCAGAATAAAAATGTACACAAATGCCACAAGCTAAATGATGTTCATGATTTGAGGAGATGATAAAATAGCCTGGATAAGGTCAGTAATAGAGATTTCAATGTCCCTAGCAAATATTTCATCAATTTTGGATTAATGGCCTCAGTATATTCGAAGACAACTCATGGTCCTCATTGAATTTCTATCACGAGCACCCTGAATGTTCTGATGTGTTGTCATCGATCAAAGCACTTCCACTTTGTAAAAAATCTTACTAGAACCAAGCCCCCTATAGGATTTAATCTTACTTACAATTTTAAGGTCATAAATATGGATCTGCCCAGTATACAAATGGAAGACAGAAGATATGGGTTAAAATCCTGCTACAGGTTATAAAGCTATTGTGGTTGAGTCAAATAAGAGAAGACTCATACAGAACAATGGATCTAGTATAATCTCAGCATCTGCTTTGAATAAAGAACAACTCTAAGACATTTAATTAATTTTCTTCAATATCAGATATAAGAGATATTATTACTTTTGGCTTAATATAAAATGTGGCCTAGGGTCTGTGAGATTGTACCAGATAACAGCAGTTACACAGAGCACATATGAAAGTCATGCACTGGGGCTGAAGCAGATTGTTGACATCTCCATTCCCATCCACCATTTTTTTAAATCTTGAATTTTAAGAGGAACTGGGAAATTATTATAAAGTAAATATTACTTACTTATACTATAAAATCAGTCAATTTCACCAGGCATGGTGGTGCACACCTTTAATCCCAGCACTCAGGAGGCAGAGGTAGGAGGACTGCCATGAGTTCAAGGCCACCCTGACACTCCATAGTGAATTCCAGGTCAGCCTGGGCTAGAGTGAGACCCTACCTCAAAAAACCAAAACAACAAACAAACAAAAACCAGGCAATTTCATTATGAAAATGGACATTTAGAAAAATATTGAAGAACCATCAATAATGTGACTTCTTTTAATTTATGATCTTATTAGAAGCTCCTTTTTAATGTTGCACATTATTTTTGCTAACTAAATAAAACTGCATTTTAAAACATGCTGATATCTATCAGTCCTAGAAGATTATCATAAAATACAGAAACCTTGAAAATAAGTCAGCAGGTAAATAGTTATATGTGTAACATATGTGACTGCTTTATATGTATGCAAATTTATGCATTTATATAACAGATTGATATATATTTAAGTACATATATATATGTGTGTATACTTAAAGTATATACATATATATATATATACTTTGCATTTATGTTTCTACAAAAATTACATTCAGCTTTCCTATACTTCAAACAACTCTAATGTAATGTAAAATAACTTTTTATCCTTATTTAACCTGTAGAAAGGAGTGCTAAAAATATAAGATCCACCATCTTAGTTCATAGTCATCCACATCTTAAAATTGTACCACCATAATACCTGAAAGCTAAACAGACATAATTCTTAGTACATGTATGACCTCATATGTCATCTAGTATTCTAATAACATATTGAAATTTTTGGTGAGACATTTTGAAAGTTGTAAAAGAAAATCATTTGTTTGTGAATTTGAAAATTAACTATTTTAAATAGATGATCTATCATGATAGAATAGTTTACTATAATTGCAAACCTAAGGCATTAACAATACTCAGCTTTCATAGTCCCTGGGCCCTTATGTCTAATAACAATTTAAATTGGTCTCTTGACCAATTGCATTCCCATCTACAATTAAAAAATGATATCAATATTAATGGAAAAATAAATATGATTTTGCATGGGCTCTGGACACTTTATACTGTTTAGAATACTTTGGCAGCTATAATGTGATTGTGAGGGGTAATCCTGACTGCCTATGGGAATAAAGTTGCTGCTAGACAGTGGAGGTTGACAATTTGATCCTCTGCATCTCCTATAGAACTCAAGAGCAGTTGCTACTATTGTCACATTCAGGGATGTTTAATGAAATGCTACAGAGAAAGAACCCTTGTAGGATCCAGAGCTGGAGGAGTTAAAATCCTTGGGAAAGAGAGTTTGAATCATTCTACTAAATAAAGAACAACATACAGGTGAGATGCTGACTGAGAACAAAGGCAGCATAGAAGGCCTGGGAGAAAAAAAGCTGAGCATAAGGTCCACAGCTTCTCACTGACTAAAACTGGGACTATTTATTTTCTCTATGCTTATATTTTTCTTATCCTTCTCTGACTACTCTATACATACACATGCATGCAACATACACACACACACACACACACACACACACAATAAAAGTAAATATATATTCAGATTCTGTATACCAGTGGATACTGAGATGTTCAGTTCTAACATCAGCATCCCAGGAGTTCTAAATGGTCTTTGTCCATTTACCACACTTTGAGAAGAAAGCCTTTAAAGGTCAAACATGGGAAGCATTCAACAATTTAATAAACAAATAACAACTTCAAAAGAAGTTAAAACAGGGCTGGCGAAATAGCTCAGTGGTCAAGGAGCTTGCCTGACAAACCTAATGACCTGAGTTCAATTCCTCAGTATCCATGTAAGCCAGATGCAGAGTGGTGTATGTGTCTGGAGCTGGTGTGCCCATTCTCACTTTCTCCCCACTTGAAAATAAATAAATAAATATTTTTAAAAGTTAAAACAGGGGCTGGAGACATGGCTTGGCGGTTAAGCGCTTGCCTGTGAAGCCTAAGGACCCCGGTTCGAGGCTCGGTTCCCCAGGTCCCACGTTAGCCAAATGCACAAGGGGGCGCACGTGTCTGGAGTTCGTTTGCAGAGGCTGGAGGCCCTGGCGCGCCCATTCTCTCTCTCTCCCTCTATCTGTCTTTCTCTCTGTGTCAGTCACTCTCAAATAAATAAATAAATAAATAATTTTTAAAAAATACATTAAAAAAAGTTAAAACAGTTTATGTAAAGCAGCAAAATCTAGTTTGCTTTTAAAATTATTTTGACATACATATACATTTTTAAGTTTGGAAATACTTTTCAATATAATATGAATGTTTGTTCAAAATATCTTGCAACCTATCCCGAGATTATATGAAAAATTATTTATATATATACATATATATATATATATATGTCAATGGTGGTACATATCTTTGTAAAAAGGGAAAAGAAGGTAAGGTATGTAGAACAGTATTATAATGTTTACCTAGGAGACTCAAGTCCTTAGGTTGAATCCCCAGTACAATAATAGAAATTAATTAACAATAAATTAAATAAAAACAGTCAATAAAAATGTTAAAAGATTTGCCAGCCCCATGTGTTGGTGCACACTTTTAATCTCAGCAATTTGGAGACTGAGGTAGGAGGATCTCTGTGAGTTCAAGGCCAGCCTGAGTCTACTTAGTGAATTCTAGGTCATTCTGGATTACAGTGAGAAACTATCTCAAAAAATTGCCAAATATGTAGGTGGTAGATAATTTTAAATAAATATGTGTTATTGGCATTCAACAAACTGGATCAAAAATATTCAGAACAAATTCCATCTGTATTGCATATGTATACACTTTTTTCTTGTTATTACTCCTTAAACAAAGTATCATGACTATTTACAGATCATGTACATTGTATCAGGTTTCACAAGTTATCTGAGACAATTTACAGGATGGGAAAAATGTGTATAGGAGTTATGAGAATTCCATGCTGTTTTATTTAGGAGACGTAAAGAGTAGCAGATTTGGATATTTGGTTGGAAGCAAGGATGCTGGAACTAACAGTCTATAGATTCACAAGGAGGGCTGTATTCCAAACCAGCATTGCAAATGGATGGGAAAGTTTGAAGATTAAAAAGAAACCAAATGCTTTCTAGAATAAAAAAGATGAACCTATGAAGCAACAGTTATAATAGCCATGAGATAGAGGTATCACAACAAAGGAACTTAAAAGAACTGGACCATAAGATCAATCAAGCTACAGATATATGAAGTGTAGGTTTTTCTGGTACCTGGAAGCCCCTGTCTGGAAGCCCTTGTCTTAAAGTAACAATTGCTTATACTAAAATCCCAAGAAAATGTCCATTTTCAAATGAATTATTCTAGAGCATGTCACTGGGCTTTCTCTCTGTCTGGAAATATGCCTCTTTCATGATGCACTTGCTCAGGTGCTAAGGCATCACCTCCTGTTTGACTGGTACTTGTTTCATCACTGATACTACATCTATCATGCTATGTTTTAAAAATCTAATATTTTTAGAACAGTTTTCCATTTACATCACAACCAAGCATAATTTGGAGATTTATATCTTTTTGACTCCATAGACAGTTCTCCTATCATTAATATCTTGCTGAATTATACTACCAATTATAGTGAGGATGCATTTCCTGATTGGTTATTAAAATTTTTGTTCAAAGTTTATAACTTAGTACCAAGGAAGATATCGAAGGTGTTAATTAAAAATAATTAATTATACAGATTATGACTGGATCTGGTGGAATAGGCTATTAAACCTGAGGCAAGATAAAGAAATAAAAAACATTGTGGGACATGGAGTATGAAAGAAACACCTCACCCAGCATCTGGTGAAAGCCCCTTGCAGATGAGAATCAGGAATTCCAGCACAATCAGCAACTTTTTGACATCTTTTGCCCTTCCCACAGGTAAACCTGCAATTTTCCAGGAATCTTACCCCGGCTACCACTTAAAAGTACATTTCCTAGGTCTCTGGTACAACCCTGATGACTGCTGGTTTTATTTTATCAAATTGTAGTTCCATCCAAGTCACCTCCAGAGCCATCACATAATTTCACTTATCAAAAAGAGAAAGGGGCTGGAGGGATGGCTTAGCAGTTAATATGCTTGCCCGCAAACCCTAAGGACCGAGGTTCAATTCACCAGTACCCACGTAAACCAGATGTACAAAGTGGCACATGCATCTGGAATTTGTTTGCAGTGGCTGATGCCCTGGCATGCCCATTCTCTCTCTCTCTCTCTCTCTCTCTCTCTCTCTCTCTCTCTCTCTCTCTCTCTCTCTGTGTGTGTGTGTGTGTGTGTGTGTGTTTCTCTCTGTCTCTCTCCCTCTGCCCCTTTCTCTAACAAATAAATAAATAATAAAATATATATCAAAAAGAGAAATAAATAAAAGAAAAAATAAGTTTCCTAGCAAACCTGTCAGTTATAACTTGAAGCTATAAAATGGTATATATGGCCATTTCTAAGACACTGTTCAATTAGAAGCCCACACCCATGCTCTGTATGACTTATTTGGTTCCTTGAATGTCTTTCTGTTTTAAATAAACTCGAGTTGTGTCCCACACTATTTCATCCTGAAATTCTTTTCTACACTGAGGTCAGTGATCCAATTTTACCTGAGTATAGGGTCTCTAAGAGTTTCAGGAATCTGCTCAGGTTACTGTAAGCAGCAGTGTGCAGCTGTCCTGGGCCTGTGTTAACTTTTCCTGAGGAGACATGAACAATGTCATTTATTCACTCTCAGAACACTACAGCAGACCAAAGAAATATTTCAACTCAACTTTAAATTACTTAAATGGTATTTTTACTGTTTTTTTTTTTTTTTTTTTTTTTTTTTTTTTTTTTTTTTACAGAAGTATGCACTTACAGAAGCAAAAAGGCAGTTGTATCTCAAAAATCAAATACAAAAGCCCACCCCAGCATAGGCGATGACTTACAGCAAATGCGTCTCTGGAGTTCACTCGGGACTTACAGGAAGCTCATCTAGTGGGACAGTTTTTTCCTAAATGAGTGCTCTCTCCTTATAGAGCCTTGGGGTGAAGCCTTGTGATTCTTATAACTTTCAGGAACTTCCTGAGACTTGTGAGGTCCTCAGCTGTGTTTACTTCCTTGGTCCTAACTAGCCTGGAACGTTCTGAGTCTTAAAGGTCTCCCTCCAGGTTGAAATGTCTCCATTTGGAGGAAATGGCTATAAGACACTCTATCACTATTGACAGCTCTGTAAGTTCAATTCCTCACAGTGTAAAAACAAAGCAAACCAACAAAAGGAACAAGAGCATGAATAGAATTGGGAGGCAATGTTATTTATAATTTAGAATAGAAGTTTTGGTATCACATACATATTTTTCTAAGAATATGATGAAAGCCACAGACATTTTCATGAATATAAGGATGAAAAATAAGTTTGCTTCTCTAACCTTATCACTATTAGCATCCTTTGTGATCCTGGAGGGCATTTAGCATTTCCTTCCCTGCCTACACTAAATGCTAGAAGTAATCACTATGTCATGATTTCAGTAGAAAATGTTCCACATCTGGTCATTGATTGAACACATGAACACTGGGAAGGTTTTGGAATCATTAGGAGATAGAGTCTTGCTGGAGGATTTGGTTCACTAGGAAATGGAATATGAACTTTTTCTAGTATTAATAAATTTAAGACAATTAATTATGTTTTTGTTATACAAGAGTGTATCAGGAACTTTTCTTGTTGTTATGATCAAAATACCTGACAAGAGGGAGATTAAGAGAGCTAAAATTTATTTTGTCTTAAACTTCAAGGAAAAATATAGTCTTTCATAATGAAAAGATAAGGCAGCAGGAGGTAACTTGTCACACTGCATCAAAAATCAGAAAGCAAAGAGAAATAGAGGGAGACAGACAGTGAGATCAGGAAATGGGGCTGAAATAGAAAACCTTAAGGCCTGCCCTCGTGACCCAATTCCAACAGAATGGTTCATTAATCTCTGTTTATAGCATGCTAAGACTTTTGCAGGCCATAGTTCCAAACTTGTCCACATTCCTCCTGAAAACCTCTTACAAAGGCCAGCAGCCATGCAATTTATTTATACCAATTTTGTCTGTTAGCTACTTCTTTCATTGCCATGACCAAAAACTTGACAAGAAGCATCTTAAGAGAATTAGAGTTTATTATGGCTTAGTTCTAGAATAAATAGTTCATTTTGGAGATAAAGCCATAGTGGCAGAAAAGAAAATGGCTGGCTACTCACATTGTATCCACAGTCAGAAAACAGAGAGGAGAGAGAGAGAAGGTGGGGATGGGTTATAAAACCACAGATCCTGCCCCAGTGCTTAGCATGAGGCAACTTCAGTGACTCTCTCTCCACCTTGTTTCTTAAAACTGGGTCTCTCACTGATGTGGTTACCTTCTCGTTGCTGGCACAAAGTACCCAGGGTCTTTTGGGGCTTGTAGACTTGAGGGGAAACTCCATGATGTCAGGACAAAACATGACATGAGCAGAGGCTGCACATCACCTCCACCTGCACATGAGGTGACAACAGCAGCAGGAAAATGTGCTCAACACTGGCAAGGGGAATGTGGCTATAACACCTATAACCACCCCAACAACACACCTCCTCCAGGTTTGCTCCAGTCCCTAAACTGTCATCAGCTTGGGACCTTGCATTCAGAACACATGAGCTTATGGTACACACCTGGTTCAAACCAACACACTCACTGAAAGTAGAGTTCACCAATTCAACCTACGTCGCCAGTAAATCTAAGGCTCCACCTGTCTCTGCCACCCCAACACTGGGATTAAAGGCACACACCACTCTACCCAGTATTTAATAGGGTGCTAGAGATCCAAATCGAGGTCCTTATGCTTGCAAAGTAGGAGGCTTTACACACTAAGCCAACTTCCAGCACCAGTTTTACTTATTTTTTAATCATTAGCAAACTAAAAAGAAATGTTTCAGTAGTTTAAGAGACAAAAATTTACCTTCTTACCAATTTTACAAGCTAGTAGTATATTTATATATATTTACCATTGGTAAAGTTTTCTTAATCAGAAAATTTCTGAACATTTTCCTTTCATTAGGTTCTAAATTCTTGTTTGTTTTCATCAGGCTAAGTTCTCATCTGTTCATTGGGACACTCCACTGGGCCTAACACAATGCTTTTGTCCTGAGGAATTGCTCAGAGAGAACTCTTTGTGAGAGAAAGGTCATTGATTAGTCTCAAATTGAAAGCACTTTTGAGCACTGCTTATATCTATAGAATCCTGAAACTAGCTGAAATGAAATGTGTCAATATCTATTTTTACTAGCTGACACAAAATCACTGTTAGTTTGGCATCATGAGGAAATAAAAATTTCTTGACACAAAGAGTTAATGTGTTTGCCAAAGAGTTAATAAAGTAGTGTACATTTTAGAGCCTAGAGTTCTGTCAGAGATGTCTGGTTCAATTCTACATCCTATTCCTTTCACTGCTGGATAATTATCATTTTTAATTGAAGTGCACGTCAGCTTTTATGTACTGATTTGGCCATTGACATGTCAGGTATGTGGTAACTCTTCAAAGAAACATAACTTGGAGTTTTTCCTTCATAAATCCTTCCAAGATGAAATTTAATAGACTTCTCTTGGCTGCCATCCTGTGGTAGATTTTTCTAAGTAACAGCATTTATTTCTGAAAAAATTTACAGATGTCTCATCTTTCTTCAAAGATTAAAAAGACAACATTTTATTTGTAAGTAGCAGATAATCTTGTAATAATGTCCAAGCATTTTGTTAAGAAATTATCCTGACTTTCCCATCAACATTTACCATAACTAATGTTCTCAGTTCTTTTCATTTCTATAAGTATTTTAAAACATTAGGAATGGAAACAGAAAAAAGATCGCATTTCTTATAAAATAGATATGATATCAACTTATTCAATGATTTTCTCTTTATTACTTTCTGGAAAAATTTAAATGATATGCAGGTACTAAAAAATGTCAATGTAAATATAAATTATGTGGAATATAAGTTACAAAGAATCACCAACATTCAAAACATAGCCTTAAATGGTTATATAATTGTAATAATACTAGAATTGAAATAAACTGTTTTTCTTTTGGCATATGAAATATGTATATCTTTTATTTTTTTTCTTTTGCTTTCTGGGAATCCATCTACTATGCCTACTATGTGTTTAAAGTTAACTTAATCTTTATCTAAGAAGAAAAATTGAATTTCCTCAGAGTAAATCAGACAATTTGCTTATGACTTATAAGTTTAAGACCAAGACAATTCCTTCAATTTGGTAAGAGTGAAAAGGCAACTCTGCTTAAGCCCAACACTTGTAGCCACCTTTACAGAGGGAGCTGGACAAACGATTGCTCATGCTTCAAATCCATCCACAAAACGACCTGTCTGAAAGCTAATCTGGACAGTATTGACAATCATTAAAGAAAAAGTCTACGTTTCTGGCTGAAGAGATTTCTAGGTGATTAAGGTGCTTACCTGCTAAGCCTAAGAAACCAAATTCTATTCTCCCGTACCCAAGAAAAGCCAGGCGCAGGAGGGGCAGTGTCTGAAGTTTGTTTGCAATGGCTAGAGGCTCTTTCTTAATCTTTCTCTTTCTCTCTCACTCTGTCACAAAAATACACAAATTAAATACTTTTAGTAATGTGTACTTTTCAGTATATTAATTTTAAAATGACCAGAACTACCTGCAGATAGTGTCCAGCTGACAGCAATTGATTTTATAAAATAGAGTCTGAGAAATGTTGCTTCAGGAAGAATCTTTTATCTGAAGAAGATATAAGACTCAATGCAGCTCACATCTGTGTAGGCACCATCCTGAATTAGACTGCACATAAAGGTTCATAGTTCCCTAGTCAGGAGGACCTGGCTCACTTTCAATATGTCAGTCCTGGAACAATGGCCGAGTGACTTTCATTTTCCATTGGAGTGGGCAACCATGTTTGAAATTCCAAGTCTCAGTGGAAATTATGAAGATCTCACTGCCAAAATAATAATATTCATTATAAAAACAACTTAATGTCAAAAATCTCTAAGAAGATAGAGTTTATTCTCAATGCAATTCTTCTCTAGCATGCTTACATTCTGATGCACATGCAGGTGTTCACATTTACCCTGAATTTGGGGATAGTCCTTCATTATATTATTTTTTAAAGGATTTGCCATTGTAATAATCTTTGCCCTAAAACATCAGTGGGTACGCACTATTGAGTGGCCCAACTATCTAAAAGTTTTTGCTTTAGTGACTTTATGAAATCCTTTCATTATGCTTTTGAGGTAGCCCCATTTTCTTAATGGGAGAAATATATTTCAAATGTATGAGAGCTGTATTTGCTCCTCTTGTTTGCCACCTAGGATATGTGAGACTGGAAACTCTTTCCAAAATAGTCTTAATTTACTTGCAAACATTTTTCTCTGTATGAATAATTTTGATGAGGAAGGAAAAGAGTAGGAAAAGAGTTTTCTCTTTGTCTTCTTTCACTGGTAAGAAATGAATGCATTGCAGTTATATCTGTCTTTACCCAACCTAGGAGCCCTTAGATTCATTGTCTAATTAATCCTTGTAACATTGCTATAAAGTTAGAGTAGGGAGTAAATTCACATTCTATGTTAGGGACATTAAATGATTTACAATATGTCACCATTCCAATAAAAGGCAGAGTTCAGGACACTGATCAAGGCTTGTTAATTTAATTCATATCAAAGACCTTCAGAGATAACAAGTACTAGGATTTGAGGACTGAACAAGCTGCTTTATATTTCAATATAACAGTGTACTGTACAAACGGCCTTATGAAATAACTATATAAATGCAATTGTACTGATAGAACATAATGTATGACATTCCAAATATACATAGGATAATATCACTTTTGTTTGCTCTAGTTATATGACATACTTAGGACTCACTAATAAATGTACAATATTAACATTCATCTGTAAGTAAAGGTAGAACTGAATGCATTTTGTTCATTTATACCCTTTTTATTATTAATAAACTCATCTAATTGCCCTCTTCATCCCATGAAAATTATGTACTTGATCTATTATTTTTCATCAATTCAATCATGCCTTTAAAAATAAATGTTAATTTTCAAAAGATACAATTGAAAAAGATTGATCACTTTTTTAAAACTTATTTTTTATATTTAAGTTAGATTCTATATAAACGGGAACAACCAAATACCTAACATCTAAAATGTTTCTCTAGTCCCCAATTTTTCTTGCTGTATTAAAATAACAAAAGAGAATAACTATATGTATTATATGTTTGACTATAGCCCCCCAAATTAAAATGTCAGAAATATGGAAGTAAGGTTCACTGAAAGACTTCAAGGTGAAACTTACATTTCAAGAAAGAGTAGGGACTGAGTTGTATAAGCTTCAGCTGTATATGTGAATTCTCATTTCCTTAGAAGAACAGAAAATTGAAAACATTGGAGATTTTCTTTTTGTAATTCAGTGGATAATATATCTGATGGAAATTTTAAAAAGCTTTTTAATTCCTCATTTGCATAAATGCTTATGAAATAAGTGAAAATGGAAGGTCCAAAGTCATCTGAAATATGATTGGGAGTGTCCCTCCCACACTGGTGGGTTGATGCCATCTTATGGAACTGGAAGCTCACTACATCACATGTAACATCAGCTACAAAAGTCCCATTGTACAGTAGAACAGATTATAACTAAAAGTTTAGTTAACATAAAAGCATTTCACTCTGTAAACAAATGGAAAAATATTAAATATAAAATTCTAACACTTATGACTCCTTTACCTGTTACTTTTTCTGATCAAACAGTCTTATTATCTGACTCAGCAGAAAGGTCTGCATCACTAGTTGTTCAATCTGCCTGGATTCCCAGCTTCGGAGATAAAATTTGTATATAGCAGGAAAAATTTACTGTTGTCATTGGCCTGCTGTCAATTGAAGGAACTCCATGGAGCTTTGTCACCATGTTTCTGTGAATGATATTAGTGGCTTCGCTCTGCTGGGCCATTTGTCAGAAACTATTAAGAAGCACCAGTGTCTCTCATATCATGGACCAAAGCTAACCAGTTAATTATTTTTCAGTTATTTGAGATGCTCATTTAGGTTCTATTTGTATTTTGGGATGGAATGCCATTCTTTCTGGTTTCGTTTTTAGTCACAGTATCATTGTGGTGACTACACAATACGCTTATCATTATCAGCTAAGATGGTAATGCAATCTTCTACCAAAATGCTCAGATAAAACTGTAATTACAAAGATAAGAACTGTGGCTATGAGGTATCATCACAAAGTAAATTGGAAATCAATGCAAGATTATTAGATATTTGCCTTTGTTTGCAAATAATTCACAAAACTTTTGATACCATCCTAGGCAACTAGTTCCAATGCATCCATTGTTCCTTACAGAGCATTGATTCAGAAGTCATACTGTCTGGAATGCTTACTACTGCCCAACTTAGAATGCATGCTGCACCTTGTTAATATCTCCTAACCAAAGTATTGAAAATAATCTCCTTGCCAAAAATGAAAAGTTTTAAATATAAACATGACTAAAGATAGATATTAGCACAATCATTGCTGAAAAGTTAAGAATTCTGTCACCTTTTCATTGCAAATCTTATGTCAGGAATAATAGGTGATGCTGGAAATGAAGACACAAGGAAAATAAAGTCCGAGAAGACTGAAGAAAGACTGTAAGTTTATATGTCACTTATTTTCTCATTGTTTGGGAAAAATGCCTGAGGAGAAGCAGCTTACAGAAGGAAGGGTTTAATTTCAGTGTACAGTTTTGAGGAGAAGTTCATTATGTCAAGGAGAGCATGGTAGGAGAAGATGGTGTCATATAACAACATGAAGCAAACAGGAGATAGAGGTAAATTAAAGCTATTGCTCATATGACATTCTCCTTTTTATTCAGTCTAAGATCTAAGCCCATAGAATAGTGCATCCTAAAATATATAATGAACATGAAAAGAGCTTTTTATCCATGGTGATTCTAATTCCTGTACAGTTGACAACCAGAGATTAATTATCACAAGTCCATTCCTTTCCAAAGTCAAACATATCATGTTTAACTCATAATTTTCTGTCTCTTGGCTCCATAGGCTCATGGCCATCTCAGTGCAAAACATCAAACACTCCTCATAGTATTTAAAAGCACAAGATTTCCCACAAAAAGACAGACTTTTGTCAGAGCACTTGAATACCTACCACAGGGGAATGGACCATACTGCTAAAGACACTATATGCTGTCCATACAGAACATGGAGAGACCTGTCTGGAATCTGGAATAGAGACAGTCCCCAGACAGTTAGGTTGTCTAGTACTAGAAGATAATTACTTAATTACTGCACATCTTAGTTATCCATTTTTGTAATGATGGACATCTGGGTTGATTCAAGCTCTTAGCTATTATGAATTGAGCATCTCTAAACATGACTGAGAAAATCTCTCTGGACTGAGAGTTGGAGCTTTTAGGGTACATGCCCAGTAAGGGAATAACTGGGTCTGTTCATAACTCTATAGTCAGCTTTTTTAGGAGTCTCAATATTGCTTTCCAAAGTGGTTGTACCATCTTATATTCCCCACCAACAGTGGATGGAAGTTCCTATTTCTCCACATACTGGCCAGCATTTATTTTCATTTGTTTTTTTCATGTTTGCTATCCTTACTGGGGTAAGGTACAATCTCATTGTTGTTTAATTTGCATTTCCCTGTTGATTAGGGATAATTAATGTATTTTTGAGTGTGTGTTGCTATTTTTATGTCTTTCTCTGAGAACTACCTGTCCACTTCTTTGCCCCATTTTTTGAGTTGGTTGTTTAAGTTTTTATTGTTTATTTCTTTGTAGATTCTAGAAATTAGGCCTCTGTCAGTTGGATATTCAGCAAATATTTTCTCCCATTATGTGGGCAATTTATTGGCTTTGCTTATTATATGTTTGTCTGTGAAGAAACTCTTCACCTTCATGTGATCCTATTGGTTGAGTGATTTTTTAAGATCCTGTGCTACTGGCATTTTGTTCAGGAAGTCTTTTTCCATTTATATTTCATGGAAAGTTCCTCCTATACTTTCTTCTAGTTGTAGCAGAGTTTCTGATATTATATTGAGGTCTTTGATCCATTTGGATTTGAGTATTGTATATGGTGAGATGTGTGGATCAAGTTTCATTTTCCTGCATATGTTTATCCAGTTTGTCCAGCAGCATTTGTTGATGTGCTGCCATTTTTCCAGCCTATGTTGTTAGGGCCTTTGTCCAATATCAAGTAGCTGTAGTTGCTTGACCCACAGTTTGGGTCCTCAATTCTATTCCATTGGTCTATACTCCTATTTTTATGCCAGTACCATGCTGTTTTTATTACTATGGGTTTGTAATATAGTTTAGATTATGTATAGTGCTGCCTCTAGAGGTATTTATTTTATTTTATTTTATTTTTTTTTTGCTAAGGATATGCTTGGATATCCAAGGCCTTCTGCCTTTCCATATGAATTTTGAGATAATTTTTTTTCTATCTCTGTGTAGAACAATGTTGGCATTTTGATTTGAATTCCATTACATCTGTATATTACCTTTGATAGCATTGCTATTTCACAATGATAATTCTGACTATTCAGGAGTATGGGAGGTCTTTCCATTTTCTCAAGTCCTCCGCCATTTCTTTTGTGTTTTCGCTTCATTGGTTAATGTTATCCAAGGTATTTTTTTGTTGTTGTTGCTATTGAAAATGGGACCATTTCCCTTATTTATTTCACTATATCTTTACCATTTGAATATAAAAAGGCTACTGATTTTTGTGCATTGGCTTTGTATCCTGCTACTTTGCTGAAGGAGTTAATCATCTTCAAGGGTTTTGGTATGGAGGATCTCGGGTCTCTTCCATATACAATCATGTCATCTGTGAATAAAGCTTACTTAACTTCTTCCTTTCCAAACTGTATCCCTGTTATCTTTCTCCTGTCTTATTGTTTGAGCTAGGTCTTCCAGTACTATATTGAAGAGCAGAGGTGAGACTGGACAACCCTGTCTTGTTCCTAATCTCAATGGGATTTCCTCCAGTCTCTCTCCAGTGTTTTGTCTTTTGTCAAAGATCTTTTCTGCATCCATCAAAATGATCATGTGCATGTAATGGTGTATTACATTGACAGATTTCCATATGTTGAACCACCCCTGCATTCCTGGGATGAATCCAACTTGATCAAAGTGGATAATGCTTTTGATGTGTTGTTGGATACAGCTTGGGAGGGTTTTGCTCAGGATCTTTGTATCTAAGTTCATGAGGGAAATAGGCCGTGGTTTTCTTTTCTTGTTGCATCTCTGCCTGGTTTTGATATTAGGGAGATACTAGCTTCATAGAAGGAGTTGGGAGCTTTCTCTGTTCTCCAATGTGTGGCAGAGTTTGAGAAAGTTTGGTTTGAGTTCTTCCATGAAGGTTTGATAGAATTCAGCTGAGAAGCCATCTGGTCCTGGACTCTTCTTTTGGAGGAGATTTTTTTTATTATTATTACCTTTCCAATCTCAATTAGTGTGACAGGTTTGTTTAGGAGATTAATCTGCTCTGTGTTTAGCTTTCCATTTCCTCCATATGATCCAATTTTGTGGAGTAGATGATTCTCCCAATTTCACTTATGTCTGTTGTGATCGCTCCTTTTTCATTTCTAATTTTGTTAACTTGAAGTATCTTTTTTTTGTTTGATCAATTTGGCCAGGAGTTTGTCAATCTTATTTATTTTTTCAAAGAACCACGTCTTTGTTTCTGTTTGGATGATCTATTACTGATAATGGTGTATTGAAGTCCCCAACTATGATGGTGGTGGTGGTGATTTTTGTTTTATTGTCAAGTAGGTTTTGTTTTATGAAATGTGGTGCCCCTGTGTTTGGTGCATAAAGATTTATGGTTGTAATATCCTCTTTTATTCACATGAATATGCATTTTTTAAATTAATTTTTATTAATTAGTTTTGGATTCAGCAAATACAGTCAGTTTGGTACCATTATGAGGCTCATCTGTGACCTACCCCCTCCCCTTGGCCCCACCTTGTTGAGGTATATGGGTCATGCATTGTGGAGTTAGCCCACAGTTATGGGTTGGATAAATGTCTCTGCATATCATGATGGATCATTCCCTTGATAAGTAGTAAGTGGCCTTCTTTGTCTTTTTTGATTATTTTGATTTGAAATCTATATTAACTGATATTAGTATAGCTACACCTGCTTGTTTATTATTCCCATTTGCTTGGAATATCGTTTTCCATCCTTTCACCTTGAGTAGGTATCTGTCTTTAGTGGTGGGGTGGGTTTCTTAAAGACAACAGATTGGGATGTCTAATTATCTGGTCCACCCTGTTAGACTGTGTCTCTCGATGGGTGAATTAAGGCCATTAATATTTAGGGTAATGACTGTGAGATTTGATTTGATTCCTGTTGGTGTATGTGGTTTTTACATTTTCATGGACTTTGAAATGTTTTGCGCCTTCTCTGAATGTGGTAATTGTGACCTGCTTCTTGTAGGCATTTGAGGTTGATTATTTGATTGTTCTGCATGGAGAATTTCCTGAAATAATCTCCGTAGGTTTGGTTTTGTGTTCTTATAATTACAAAGCTGAGTTTTGTCACGGAAAGTTTTTCTTTAACCATCTATTATGTGGAATACTTTTGCTGGGTAGAGTAGTTTGGGTTGGAAGCCATAGGTTCTTAGACTTGGCAGTGTTCCATTCCAGGCCCTTATGGCTTTTAGGATTGCCACTGAGAAGTCTGAATTATTCTAATGGTGTTACCTTCTAACGTGATGTGCTGTTTTTCCCTAGCTGCTTTTAGGATTTTGTCTTTGGTGTCAATGTTTAGATTCTTAGTGACACTATTCTTGGAGAGTTTCTCCTTTGGTCCTATCTGTTTGGAGTTCTGTTAGCTTCTTGTGTCTTGATTGGCCTTTCTTTTGAGATAGTGGGAAAGTTTTCTTCAATAATTTTGTTAAATAAATTCTTCATGCCATTGGTCTGAATTTCTTCCCTTTCTATTATTCCCATGATCTGAATGTTAGGTCATCTAAGGGTATCTCACAATTCTTTCATGTCAGTTCATAGAATTTTTTTTTTAATTTAATTTATTAGTTTTCTTTTCAGTAAATACAGGCAGTTTGGTATCATTATTTAGGCTCATCTGTGATCTACCCCTTCCCATTAGACCATCTTTGTTAATGAAAATGGGTCGTGCATTGTGGCGTTAGCCCCCAGTAATTGGTATGATAAATGTCTCTGCAAATCATGACCCAACATGTGACTCTGACATTCTTTCCACCCCCTCTTCTGCAAAATTTCCCTGAGCCATGTTGGGTTCATTTTTGGTCTGCTTCAGTGCTGAGGTGTTGGGGGCCTCTGAGGCTCTGGCTCTCTGATTTGGTAGGAGTTGATTTTTCTCTGTGTTGATCTCCTTCCCCTTTGTGCTGGTATCTGGTTCACAGGAAAACATCACCCTTGCTTATTTCGCCAGTTGTCCTTAGTTTCAGTTGGGCCCCTTTTGAGGTATGTTGGGGCAGCTCTCTTCTTAGGATCTGCATCTATCTGGAAAAGAGAAGCAGATTCTCCAACGGAGAGTAAGTTAGCACCTGGAAAATTGAGATAACACTTACTTTTTTGATAGATAGTATGGTAGGTTTAGGCCCTCTTATACCCCGTGATTGATGGTAGCTTAATATTGTAGAGTGGGCTTGTGTTTGGGTATGGTTCTGACTTGTTTCCCAGCTCCAGCTATGGGTCTAGTAGCACTGAGGGGATCAGTTAGCCAAATCAAGAGCAATTGATTCCTCACCATGGCTGTGTACCACTATTGCACTTGTGTGGGCATCACATCCGGTTATTTATTGCTAATTAGGATAAACAATGTGTTGCTTGGACAGATCTTGGTCATTTCCCCCAGTCGCCTATGTAGCGCCTTCTGGCACTAGACACGCTGACTGTCTGGGGACTGACTCTCTCCTGGCTTCCAGCCATGTCATTCCATTTTACGCGTCAGCTGTGTATGGAGTCTTCAGCAATAGGGTCTTATCACTAGCCTTTGGTGGGTCATCAAGTACTCTGACAGAAGTCTGTCATTGTTTTGGGAAACCTTGTAGGTTTCTCTGATCAAAAGCTCATTGTGGATGGTAGGCCCAAGCTGGAAGTGGGGGTTACAGGTCAGTGTCCACTAAGAAATTGAGGAAGATAACTAATATACAAGAGTTAGAGAGGAGAGAGATAGAGGGGAGAGGGAGAGGGAGGGAGGGAAGATGTAGGAGATTGAGGTCAGTCTTGATCCTACCCTCTCCAGTGTCTTGTAGTTCAGGTGTTTCCTGTAAGGGTCTAGTGAAGGTTCAGCCATTTGGTCTGTCTTTTAGGAAGTAGAATTTTATGTTACCATTGCTGTTTGTGTCCGCATTACTGTTTCCCACCCTTTGATTCCCTCCCCATCCTCCCATCCATCTTATTGTCTAGTCCATGAGGTGCTTGCTGGGTATGTAAGGCATCTTGGGCAGATTCAGGTTAGGTGTTGCAGATGAGTGAGACTATGTGTTGATTTTTTTTCTGTGATTGGGTAAGTTCACTGAGAATGATCTGTTCCAGGTTCAACCATTTTACCTCAATTTTCTTTATGTCGTTTTTTCTTAATGCTGTATAGAATTTCACTGTGTAGATATACCACATCTTTGTTATCCATTCTTCTAATGATGGACATCTGGGTTGATTCCAGCTTTTAGCTATTACAAATTGAGCTGCTACAAACATGGTTTAGCAAATCTCTCTGGCTTTTGGTTTGAAGGTTTTAGGGTAGATGCCCAGTAATGGTATAACTGGGTCTGTTGGTATTTCTATAGCCAGCTTTTTCAGGATTCTCCATATTGCTTTCCAAAGTGGTTGTACCATCCTGCATCCCCACCAACAGTGAATGAGTGTCCCTGCTTCTCCACATCCTCACCAGCATTTATTTTCATTTGACCTTTTGATGTTGGCTAACTTATTGAGGTAAGGTGGAATCTCATAGTTGTTTTAATTTGCATTTCTCTGATGATTAGGGATGATGAACATTTTCTTAGGTGTGTGTTTGCCATTTGTATCTCTTCCTCTGTGAATTGCCTGTTTAACTCTGTGCCCCATTTTGTGAGTGGGGTATTTGTCTTCTTATTGTTTAGACTTTTGAGTTCTTTGTGAATTCTAGAGATAAGGCCTCTATCAGTTGGATAACCTGCAAATATTTTCTCCCATTCTGTGGGTTTTCTATTGGCTTTGCTTATTATATGCTTGTCTGTAAAGAAACTCTTCAGCTTCATATGATCCCAATGGTTGAGTGAGTGTTCAAGAAATTGAGCCACTGGGGTTTTATTCAGGAAGTCTTTTTCCATTCCTATATCATGGAAAGTACTTCCTAAATTTTCTTCCAGGAGTTTTCGAGTTTCTGGTCTTATGTTGAGGTCTTTGATCCATTTGGATTTGAGTGTTGTGCATGGTGAAATGTGTGGATCAAGTTTTAGTTTCCTTCATGTGGTTATCCAGTTTGTCCAGCACCATTTGTTGAAGATGCTATCTTTTTTCCAGTCTATATTGTTTGGGCCTTTGTCGAATATCAAGTACCTATAGTTGCTTGGCCCAAAATCCGGGTCCTCAAGTCTATTCCATTGGTCTATACTCCTGTTTTTATGCCAGTACCATGCTGTTTTTATTACTATGGCTTTGTAGTATAACTTTATATCAGGTATGGTGATGCCACCAGAGGTATTTCTTTTGCTGAGGATATGTTTGGATATGCGAGGCCTTCTGCCTTTCCATATGAAATTTGAGATCATTTTTTCTATCTCTGTGAAGAACACTGTAGGGATTTTAATTGGAATTGTGTTAAATCTATATATTGCCTTTGGTAGGACTGTCATCTTCACAATGTTAATTCTGCCTATCTAGGAACATGGGAGGTCTTTCCATCTTTTCAAGTCCTCCTCAATTTCTTTTTTGAGAGTTTTTATATTTTCATTGTATAGATCTTTTACTTCCTTGGTTAACGTTATTACAAGGTATCTTATTTTTTTTTTTGTTGCTATTGAAAATGGGTCTATGTCCTTTATTTCTTTTTCTGTGTCTTTGTCATTTGCATACAGAAATGCTACCGATTTTTGTGCATTGATTTTGTATCCTGCTACTTTGCTATAGGAGTTAATCACCTTCAGGAGTTTTGGGATGGAGTCTCTCGGGTCTCTTACATATACAATCATGTCATCAGCGAATAGAGCTAACTTAACTTCTTCCTTTCCAAATTGTATCCCTTTTATTTCCTTCTCCTGCCTTATTGCTTGGGCTAGGACTTCCAGAACTATACTGGTAAGAGAGGACATCCCTGTCTTGTTCCTGATCTCAATGGGAATTCCTCCAGTGTCTCTCCATTAAGAATTATTTGGGCCTTTGGAGCTTTGTATATTGCCTTTATTATGGGAAGATGTGAACCTGTCATGCCGATTCTCTCCAATGTTTTGATCATGAAGTGATGTTGTATCTTGTCAAGGCCTTTTCTGCATCTATCGAAATGATCATGTGATTTTTATGTTTAAGCTTGTTTATATGGTGTATTACATTGACAGATTTTCATATGTTGAACCACCCTTGTGTTCCTTGGATAAATCCCACTTGGTCAAGGTGGATAATGCTTTTGATGTGTTGTTGGATTCGGTTTGCGAGTATTTTGTTGAGGATCTTTGCGTCTATGTTCATTAGGGAAATAGGCCGATTGTTTTCTTTTCTTGTGGCATCTCTGCCTGGTTTTTGGGATTAGGTTGATACTAGCTTCATAGAAGGAGTTGGGTAGTTTTCCCTGTTCTGCAATTGTGTGGCACAGTTTTAGGAAGATTGGTTTGAGTTCTTCCATGAAGGTTTGATAAAATTTGGCTGGGAATCCATCTGGTCCTGGATTTTTCTTTTTTGGGAGGTTTTTTATTACTTTTTCAATCTCCATGAGTGTTATAGGTTCATTGAGGTGATTGATCTGCTCTGAGTTTAGCTTTGTTAGATGATATGCATCCAGGAATTTATCCATCTCCTCCACATTTTCCAGTTTTGTGGATTAGAGGTTTTTGAAATAAGTCCTGATGATTCTGCCGATTTCACTGGTGTCTGTTGTGATCTCTCCTTTTTCATTTTGAATTTTGTTAATTTGGAGTCTCTCCTTTTTTTGCTTGATCAAATTGGCCAGAGGTTTGTCAATCTTATTTATTTTTTCAAAGAACCAGCTCTTTGTTTTGTCAATTGCTTTAATTGTTTCCTTGGTGTCCAATTCATTAATGTCTGTTCTGATTTTAATTATTTCTTTCCTTCTGGAGCTCTTTGGGTTGGATTTTTCTTGTTTTTCCAATGCCTTTAGGTGGATGGTTAGGCTATTGATTTGGGATCTTTCTGTCTTTTTTTATGAAGGCATTGAGTGCTATGAATTTTCCCCTGAGGACTGCCTTCATTGTGTCCCATAAGATTTGGTATGATGTGTTCTCATTGTCATTCAATTCCAGGAATTTTGCAATTTCATTTTTTATTTCATCCACTATCCATTTATTGTTTAAGAGTGTGCTATTCAGTTTCCAGTTGCTGTTGGGGTACTTGTTGGTTTTTTTGTTGTTGATTTCTAGGAATATAGCATTATGATCTGATATCATGCAGGGAATTATGTCGATTTTCCTAAATATGTGGAGGCTATCTTTGTGACCCAGTATATGGTCTATTTTAGAGAATGTTCCATGGGCTGCTGAGAAGAATGTGTAGTCTGTGGATTTGGGATGGAAAGTTCTGTAGATGTCTGTTAGGTCTAAGTGCTCTATGGTTTTGTTGAGCTCTCTTACTTCCCTGTTGAGCTTCTGTTTGGATGATCTGTCTATTACTGATAATGGTGTGTTGAAGTCCCCAGCTATGATGGTGTTGGTGGTTATTTCTGTTTTATTGTCAAGTAGGTTTTGTTTTATGAACTGTGGTGCCCCTGTGTTTGGTGTATACAGATTTATGATTGTAATATCCTCTTGATGGATTGTTCCCTTTATAAGTAGGAAGTAGCCTTCTTTGTCTTTTTTGATTGTTTTTGGTTTGAAGTCAACTTTATCTGATATTAATATAGCTACACCTGCTTGTTTCTTATTCCCATTTGCCTGGAATATTGTTTTCCACCCTTTCACCCTGAGGAGGTTTCTGTCCTTAGTGGCAAGGTAGGTTTCATGAAGGCAGCAGATTGAGGGGTCTAGTTTTTTGATCCACCCTGTTAGCCTGTGTCTCTTGATGGGTGAATTAAGGCCATTAATGTTTAGGGTGATGACTATGAGATTTGATTTGATCCCTGTCATGTTGTGGTGGTAGAGGTCTGTTGGCATTTCCATGGAATTTTATTTCTTTTTTTCTATCTACTCTGGGTTTGGTTGCTGTGATCTGCTTCTTGTAGGCATTTGTGTTTGGTTATTTGTTTCTTCTCTGTGGAGAAGTTCCTGGAGTACTTTCTGTAGGTTTGGTGTTGTGTTCATATAATTGTAAAGCTGAGTTTTGTCATGGAAAGTTTTCCTTTCACCATCTATTATAAGGGAGACTTTTGCTGGGTAGAGTAGTTTGGGTTGAAAGCCATAGTTTCTTAGAGTTTGGAGAGTATCATTACAGGCCCTTCTAGCTTTCAGGGTTTCCATTGAGAAGTCTGAAGTAATTCTGATGGGGTTTCCTTTGAAAGTGGTGTGTTGTTTTTCCCTAGCTGCTTTTAGTATATTTTCCTTGGTGTCAATGTTTAGAGTCTTAATGATAACATGTCTTGGGGGATTTCTCCTTTGGTCTAGTCGGTTAGGAGTTCTGTTTTCTTCTTGCATCTTGATGGGCCTTTCTTTTAAGAGACAGGGGAAATATTCTTCAATTATTGTGTTAAATAGGTTCTCCATGCCTTTGGTCTGAAATTCTTCTCCTTCTGGTATTCCAATGATTCTGATGTTAGGACGTTTAAGTGTATCCCACAATTTTCTCATGTTCTGTTCACAGGAACTTTTGAACTTACTGAAATTTTTGGACTCTCAAACTGTTTCTTCCATCCTGTCTTTCAAATCAGAATTTCTATCTTCCACTTCGCTGACTCTATTCTTGAGAGCCTCTAGTGAGTTTTGGTCTTGTTCAATTAAGTTTGCATTTTCTACTACTTTCCTATATATCACTTGTCCAGCTCCTTTTTTGTCACATTTTCTGATATTCTTGATGATTCTTGGAAATCATCCTTGCATGTCTTTATATTTTCATTTAGTGTGGCCAGCTGATTTTTAAGGTCCTCTTTTTTTTCACTCTCCCTCAACTCTTGTAGCTCTCTTTGAATTCCTTCCAGTGTCCTATCATATTGCTCTAGCTTAGTGATGGTAGCATCCATACGATTATCTATCCTTTGTAGCTTTCCTGTCAGTTCTAGCAGTAGTTTGGTCAGGGTTGCATTGTTCATTGCTTCCACTTGATGTTCTGATCCTAAACACTCTTCTATGTTTTGGCTAGTTATGATCCTTGCTGGACTGGGTGATCTGTCTGGCTTTTCTTCCATTTTATTTTTTGTGTTATTTCTTTTGCGCTGTGGTCTACCCATGTCAGTGCATGTGCAGGTAGGTGGGTTGAACAGCCTGGGATCTAGCTTAATGCGAATCCAAGGCAGCCTGGGGCAGTTGCAAGTAGCCTGGGTTTTTGTTCACTCTTGCCAAAGCCGCCTATCTATAGCCTGACAGGGGCACCAAAGTTGCCTAAATTCGCACCCAGTAATGCTCCTAAGCTGCCTGCCTTTGACCTTGAAAGGGGACTGAGGTAGCAAGCCCTGTAGGTGCCCAGACTCTGGCTGGGCACACTGGGGTCTGTAAACAGTCTGTACTCTCCCGCCTCAGGGGAGTGGGGGATGGGTGGCGATGTACAGGTAGGGGATGGCACCTGCGCTGGCACTAGTGATGATTCAGTGTGGACTTGTGTGGCTCTTACTGTGGGAGTGGGCCCGCTGCATGTGCAATTGTAGTGCAGAGGCAGATGATGTGGGTATGGAATCAGGACACAGCAGAGGCTGACCTGCGGCAAGTGATGTGATCACAGCAGCCGGGGATCTGGCAGCCACCTATTCACGGCAGGGGTGGCCCCCACAGGCCTGTGAACCGAGCACCATGTGGCTGTTCTATTCGCAGGATCAGAGAACAAGGGCAGGTAGGAGGTCTCAGCTTCAGTGCAGCAGGCTGGCAGGCGTGACTGGTGGGTGCCCGATCAGAGCACAGCCACACAGGACTTGTGGAGGGTGCGTGGGCGGGTGGGCAGACGGGGGGGCGCGGGGTGCAATGGGGTGTATGGAGCGAGTGGGGCACGCGGCGGGGGGGGGTGCAGGGTGCGCCGGGGCACCAGGCAATCAGGGTGGGGCATGCGGGAGGCGGCAGGGCTCAGGGGGAGTGGGGTGGGGTGCCCTGGAGGGGCGGTCGGTCTGGGGGGGGTGAGGGGTGTGCCATGGTCTCGGGGGAGGCGCGTGCGCAGGGGGTGTGTACAGGGCGCAGGGGGGCACGGAGCGCCTGGGGGGCGCAGGGGGGGCGTGGGGCATACGAGGGGGCACAGGGCGCACAGGGGGGTGCAGGGGAGCGTGTGGGAGGCACGGGACACATGGGACGCCGCGGTGCGCGGGGGGCTGGGGGCGCGGGGCGCATGGGAGGTGCGCGGGGTGGGCGGGGGGGGGTGCGTGGTGCGTGGGCGGGAGGGGGCACGGGGCACACCAGGGTGCAGGAGGCCACGGGACGCCGCGGGGTGCTCTGGACGTGCAGGGGGCAGGGCGCCCAGGGGTCACGGGGTGTGGAGGGGCCAGGGCACGCTGAGGCACGCTGGGGCTCAAGATGCGCAAGGGGGGGCGGGGCACTGGTGGGGGCGTGAGGCACGCGGGGGTGTGGTGCGGGGGTCGCGGGGCCCGCGGGGCACACCTGGGCACGCAGGGGCACGCTCAGGATGTGCGTGGGCCGTGTGCAGCGGGGGAACGAGGGGCGCTCAGAATGGGGGGGGTTGGGAGGCGCCTGGGTGGGGCGTGCTGGATGCCCTGGGGCACGTCGGGGTGGGGGCCTGGGTCGCGCAGGGGGGGCGGCACACAGTGTGGCGGCTAGGAGCAGGGAGTGCGTGGGGGGTGGGGCGCTCGGGTGGGTGCAGGAGGCATGGGACGCTGCGGGACGCCATGGGTGCTCTGGACTCGCAGGGGTGGGGGGCAGGTGCAGGTCGCGCGGGGGAGGGGTTCACGGGTCGCGCGGGGGGCACGGAGCATGCTGAGGTAAGGAGGGGCGCAGGATGCCGGGACACCGCGGGGCGCTCTGGATGTGCAGAGGGGAGCGGGGCCCGCAGGGGGTGGCCTCGAGGAGCGCGGGGGTGGGGCGCGCGGGGGCGTGGGGGTGCAGGGCTAGCCTGGGAGCCCGGGGTGCGGGAAGCCGCGAGGCGCTTGGGGCGTGTCTGCTGCGTGTGGATAAGGAGCATGGGGGCGCGGGGGGGAGGGGCGCACGGGGCGTGATGGGCGGGGGGGAGTGCACGGGCATGGTGCGCGGGGGTTGTGGGACCCGCGGGGCCTCCGGGGCGCATGGGGCTTGGTGCGCCTGGGGCGGCCTGGGCGCCAACGCACCGGGCCGCACCTGATGCGGCGGGTCGCGACGGGAGGGGTGTCAGGGCGTGGGTCGCGGGGGTGTTTGCTTCCCTCTTTTATCCCAATCTGTGCCCTCCCTCTTGCAAAAAGTTTCTCATTTCCCTTGAATACTTGCCTTTTTTTTTCCTTGTTGTCTGTAGTGCAGCTAGGCGGTCGCCATGTTGACCGGAAGTCCCCAGTTCACAGAAATTTTTGAACTTATTGAAACTTTAGAACTCTGGAACTGTTTCTACTGTCTTGTCTTCCAGATAAGAGTTTCTATCCTCCACATGGCTGATTCTATTCTTGAGAGTGTCTAAAAAGTTTTGGGCTTATTCAATTATGTTTGCATTTTCTACTGATTTTCTATGTATAGTTTCCATCACTCTGTCAAGTTCCCTTTTCACTTCATTTCCTGATTTTCTTGCTTGCTTTTGGAATTAATCCTTGCATTTCTTTGTCTTCATTTAGTTTCACCAGCTGATTTTTGAGGTCCTCTTTTTTTCCCCCACTCTTCATCATAGCTCTTAACTATCTTTGAACTCCTTCCATTTTCTTATCTATTAGGTCTAGTCTTATGAAGGCAGCATCCACACAGTTATCAGTCCTTTGTTGCTTTTCTGTAAGTTCTACCAATACCTTGGTCAGGGTTGCATTGCTCATAAGTTCATTGTGGGATTCTGATCTTAAAGTCTTTTTTGTGTCTTGATTAGAGACATCCATTGTAGGACTGGGCAATCTTATTGGATTTACCTGCATTTGATTTTTCATGTTATTCCTTTTGCACTGTGGTCTGCTCATCACATTGTATGAAAAAGGAAAGTTGTATTATGGCCTCAATGGGTGGGAGAAGTGGTGCCTCTTTGGGGAAGCAATCCTGAGCTCACATGTGGGTGGGCATAGTGAGCCTGAGTTCACACACATGGCCACATGTATGCAGAGGGCCTGAGCTGGTGCAGAGGGACGGGTGTAATAAGCATCTTTCTATTTTAGTCAGCATAGTACCCCAGCCCAGAATTGTGTTGCCCATAGTAGGGAGCATTCTAACACAGAAACTGCATAATAGATTTGCCAAGAGATTGGTTTCCAGGGTGAGTCTAAATGCTGTCAACTTGACAAGAGATCATTGATCACATGTTTTTAATCACAAGACATGTTTTGTTTTGTATCAGAGATTGGCAAAGCCATATGGAAAGTATTTTAGGCTCTGAGGGCCATATAGTCTCTTTTATAGATACTTAATTCTGTCATTGTCCAATAAAAAACATCTGCAGATGATGAGCAAATAAATAGCAATATTACACCAGGCAATAAAGAAGACTTGATGAGTGAATTATAGATTAAAAACACTACATGTATGATATAATTTATTATGCAAAGAGAACAAGAGTCATATGTTCAAGACTAGACTCTGACTTTTCATGGAACATATTTTTCCTATCTTGCAAAATTTATCATCTCTAAAGTGACACATTAATCTTATTTTGCCAAAATTTATCTCCTACTCTAAAATGATGATGTTTTAGTGAGATTATTGTTTCTTTCTCCCTGAATTCAAGAATAAATTTACTTTTATCCATACAAAAGTTTAACAAATTCATTATAATTATTTTAGATTTTTTAATACTCTCTGGTAGGAAGAAACAAATTATCCAAATACTTTGTTTTCTTTGCTTTTATTCTGTGTGAAGAATCAGAATTCGTCATTACTTCCCTATGACATCCAACAGAGAGCTGAGAACATGAAGCCCTGGGGAACACAGAACAGATGGAGATAAAGCTTTTTTTTTTTTTTTTTTCTGACTGGAATCCCTCCGATTTATAGAGAGGATGCTTTTAGCTTGATCAAAGAAAGACACGAATCTTATCTCAGCCATCACTCCTGACTGAAATTCTCAATTATGAATTTCATTATTTGCTTTATTTTCTTCCAAAATTCCCAATGATGACACTTTCCTGAGCTAGTGAGAATATGAAACTATAATACCTGTGTCTGTACAATTCCTGGTAATGTTATGATGTTTGGTTTAATGTCTTTGTAAAAATAGAAAATCATATTGTTGCAGACTCTGATGTGGCTTTTTTTCTGCCATGTCTTACAGCATATCACATCCTGGAGACCTTATTCATAATTTAGTTGTCTTCTTCTCAGAGTGATATTCTTTCCCTGGTGGGCCTATCAGTCTGTGTTTCAAAAACAGAGCCTATTTATTAATAGTATGCAAATGTTTAAAACCACAGGCAATGTGATTCAAAGAACCCTCTCACTGAAATTCAAAGCATATTTTTGATTGTTTATTCAGTGTCTGGCATTGAATTAGCCAATGACATTCAAATGTAGTCATTTGAGGATAGTTACCAGTTAATTGTGACACTATCACACATTTAATTTCAGTGAAGCAAAACGTACTTGTTAATATTTCTTTAGATAATCTTCCTTGAGAAAATACATCACAATACAACTAAAGGATACATGTGATATACAAGGGGTTCATTGGAGAAAAAGAAAAGAGAACTCAAGATACTCTGAGCAGATTTACCAAAGGCGAGAAGAAATAAATGAGAATTTGGGAAGAAACAGCACACTCAGCATGTCAAAATATTGATGGGTTTGAGCTGAGATCAAGATAAAAATAGAGATTTAGACTAAACTATAAAGCCATTAAACACAATTTCAAGGAAATGAGATTTTATTTTACCCCTAAGTAAGAAAGACATTGACTATTTGGGGAAGGAGTATCACAATCAAACTTAGAAGTCAGCCTGTATGAAATTGTTCAAAATGTATTAGATGAGAAAAAAAAAACCTGAAAGCAATTGTCTGGTTAGGAAGGTAGTGAATTATGTCCAGCACAGAAGAAGTATTGAACTCAAGCTGATGTGATGATGAGATGAGAAACTTTGCAATCAAAATAATGAAAAAGTAGTGATTGGAAAACAACTCATGTTTGCAATGATTTGATACAATATATTAATATACTATGCTCCAAAGGGCTGTCTCCCTACTTATTGTTAAATTAGAGTGCTATTTCAGCATTCAGGAGGTAGAGGTAGGATGATCACCATGAGTTTGAGGCCTCCATGACACTACAGAGTGAATTCCAAATCATCCTGGCATAAAGTAAGATCCTACCTCAAAAAGAGAAAAAAAAAAAAAAAATAGAGAAGTAATGAGAACTGGATTGATTCCACCACAATTTTTGTGTTTTAGTTTCAATTGTTACCTTCTTTAATTTAATATTTAACTTAGCCTGACATAATTTATCCTCAAAATATTTCATTTATTTTATGATACTATCCACTCAATATTTTTCCCCAGATCCCATTTCATAGACTCTCATACGAGTATATCAAAGGTTTTATGGTAGAGGATTTTAGCTCCTTTTGGGAGTGATATTGAGAGTTGTCTTTGCTCATTTGCAGAATAGTTTCAGTAGACTGGCTGTCCTATGTGTAACTCATCAATAAGGATATATGAGAACTTAGGAGGGAACAGAATTTAACCATAACAGTAGGGAATGCAATGAAGTGGTAATTTGATGAGAAGAATCAAGTGACACCTTTTATTAATTTTATACAATCTTCAATATGCTTGGTTTGTTCTTATTGCTTTGTTGTTTGTGATTAAGAAATCAATTGAGAGGGAGGAGAAAGAATATGTCAATGAAAAAGATATATAATTGAAGATCTATTAAATCAGGTCTTGAATATTAAGTATTAATAAATATTAATTAATTACTGAGAAATATAAATAAATTCTACTGAATATGCTTGGAAGTATAAATCATGAAATAAGTGTTTAATTATATTCCATTATAGACTATTTGTGCTAATATAAGATATATTATAGTATCTAATCTCATGGTTATCATTCATGAGATAATAAATATGGTTAGAGCATATAGATTAAATCAATCAAACAATGATTTCCTTTGCCTAAAGCAGACCTTTAGAGCATCCAATGACCATAGGGCACATTTTAAAAACCACCATCATACTTTTATTCTAATTAATTATACATAATTGTTTTTTTACTCTACTTATGATTTTTTTCTAAAATGGCTAATATGCTAACTTTAGATGCTTGGTATATTTAAAGTGAATGATTCATGAAGTCATGATTGTAAGTAATTGAAGTTGTTGCAAATTACAATGCAAGACTGGAGAGATGACTTTGCATTTAAGGCATTTGCTCTCTCTAACTGCCTCGTTCTGTCTCATAAATAAATAAATAAATAAATAAATAAATAAATAAATAAATAAATAAATTCTCATCCTTACTCAGGGCCATTTTCCTCTTGTCTAATCGTTTATTTGGTGGTGTAGTGAATGTTCCCAACTAAGCTAACTTGGTCCCAGGTTTTTCCAACCAAGGTACTGATCTTATTACCACAAACTAGGTTGGATGAATATTGAACTCTTGCTGTGATTTGATTCTCAACATTATCAATACTGTGCCTGCCCCTCTGCTTTTCTCTTAAGCAGATAGGAACCTTTTTATTGCATAACAAACACACTATGCTTCTCACATTTAAACTTCACTATGTTTCTTGTGTATTTACTTTTTAATTAGAAAATGCAAACTGTATCTATTTACCAGGCTCAACATGTTTTGAAATATGCACATACAATGCATGACTAAACAAAGCTAATTCACACATTATTGCAGATATGTGTCAGACACAATAGATTTTTTTGCAATCTTTAAGAGCACAGTTCATTATTATTAATTTATTTCCATGTTATAAATTAAAACACCTGAAATTGTTCCTCTTTAAGTAAATATTGTATGTCTTAACCAACTCCTTCCTACCCCATTACCCAGTTCCAGGCAATTCTCTACTACTGTGGTTTTTTTTTAATAGTGCCTATAATCTAGATCATGCATTTATATTTCTGTGCCTCAATTATATCATTAACCCATTTTCCTTAATTTTAAGCAATTAGTTTTGATAGGTTTTTTTTTAATTTTGTTTTACTTTTATTAAGAACATACTTGTATTTATATATCATGTGTTGGTACCATCTTTTCCCTTCTCCAGACACCCATTCTGCTGAGGCTCCTCCTCAATGGGTTGCTGGTATTTCCAATGGGGTTGTGGGTTATGCACTGTGTAAACAGCTGTCAATTACTAGAGGGAGGCAATGCCTCTGGATATGGTGTTACAGCCTGTGGTTCTTACAGTCTTTCTGCACCCTATTCTACAAAATTCCCTGAACCTTTGTGGATATATTTTAAGTATCCTTCACTGATGAGCTTTTAGGAGCTTCTAGATATCTGCTTTGGTGTGTGTTGAGTATCTTCAACATCTGTTTCTTTCACCCTGGTGCATTTTCAGCAATATTATTGCAAGTGATATGGCAGTTATTTTTTAAGACTTGGAAGTACTTCATTGTGTACATGACATTCCTTCACTTAGAACACTTGGATTTATGAGTATTTGACTTTAAAATTGGGAAAAGTGATATGCATTCAGTGTGCATTCTACTTAGAACTTTGAATTGTGCTTATCTCTTGGGATATCAACATGTGGAGCATTACTTTTTCCCTCTGCTGGTCAGCAACAGTTTCCAGTCAGCCACAGAATCACAAAAGCAAAATGCTACAGTATGTGGTGTTATTTATTTATTTATTTATTATTTACTAGAAAGAGAGAGAAATACAACGAATGGGTGTTCTAAGACCTCTTGCTGCTGCAGATGAAATCCAGACACATGAAAAACTTTCTGCATCTGTCATTATGGTTGTTAAATGTGTACTGGGGAATTGAGCATAGACTTTCAGACTTTGCAAGCAAGTGCCTTTAACTGCTGAGTCATCTCTCCAGTCCAATCTTTGGTCTTTTGGGCAATAACTATTTTAAGTTATATCAAGTAATGTTTCATTTTGCCTTAACCTTGTTTCCCTGGAGATTACAGATGCTGAGGCATTTTTAGGTATAACTGTTGGCCATCTGGTTGTCTTATTTTGGGAAATACCCTTTCAGATGTCTTTCCAGCATTTAAATTGGGTAATTTTCTCAATATTAACTGCCATGAGTTTCTTCCATATTTCATATATCATACCCTCATTGGATACGTGTTTCATAAATATTTTCTCCCATTCTATACATTGTTTCTTTATTGCCTGTTTCTTTTGCTTTGCAGAACCATTTCAATTTGATACAATACTATCTGTCTGCTTATATTTTTGTTGTTGTGCTTTGGAGGATGTATCAAAACAAACTTGCAGAGACCAAAGCAATGAAATTTTTCATCCAGATTTATTGTGGTATTCACTAGTAAGTCTATAATCCATTGTGAGTTGGCCTTTATTTAGACGAGGTGTAACATGATGGTCTAATTTCATTGTAATATATGGATATCCAGCTATACCAGTGCCACTCATTGAAAACATTGTCCTTTTCTCAGTATGTGTTGTTGACACTTTTGCCAAAAGTTAATTGACTATGAATGCATGAATTTATTTCTGGAGTATTAATTCTATCCTATTTGTCTGTGTTTATTTCAGAACCAATCCTATGCTATGGTAATTACTATAGCATTGCAGTATATTTTGAAATAAGGAAGTCTGATGGCTTTAGCTTTGTTTATTTTGCTCAAGACTTTTAAAAGCATATTGACTGCTTAGCAGTTTTAATTTTGTGGTTCCACACAAATTTTAGAATCACTTTTTCTATCAATGTGTTTAATGCCGTTGGAATTTTGATAAATATCACATTGAATCTGAAGTTTATTTTGTATATTATGGTCATTTTCATGTTAACTTATCATTCCATGAACATGACACATATTTGCATTTATATAAGTTTAATTCACAAATGTTTTAAAGGTTTTAGTGTATAATTTTTTAACTTTCATCATTAAATTTACATCTATGGTTCAAAGATTTTTGATAACCACTATAAATGAAGTGACTTTCTGGTATTGAGTTTTAGACTTTAACTGTTCTATTTTTTTTTTTTTTTTTTGCACTGTATGTGTGCATGTGTAATGAATGCACAGGTATGTGCTCAGGTAGGGCCCCACATGCTCTCTTGAAATAAGGTGACTCACCTTAGTTGATATTCTACTCCATTGCTATTCCACTCCAACCCTTCTTATTTAAGCTAGCATCTGTTCTTTTCACAGTCTCAGGTGACTATTGGGACTCTACTCCTTTCTAGAACTGGGGTCACAAACAAGCAGGATTATGCCCAGTTGTTTATGTTAGGCCTAGGTATCAAACTTTAATGTTCCCCCAGGTATCATCAGGTCTTGATACTTACTGAGCCTTGTTTCCAGCCCCTAACAAGCTTTAGTAGCTCATCGTTTTCATTTTTTTTTTTTCTCTTCAGGATGGAAGTGGAATTTACTTGTAGCAGTAGTTTTGCTCATATTGGGCAAAAATCTGAATCCACATACTCATAAGGTTTTCAACTATGCCAGGCTATTTTTCAGGTTTGCTTCAGTTAAATTTGTGCCAGTTGGTCTGCTACCTTGTTCTAGGGTTTATTTCTCACTGTGGTGGTTTGATTCAGTTGAACCCATACACCTATGTTTCTGAGTGCTAGGTCTCCAGCTGATGGCATTTTGGGAATGGGATCCTTCTGGAGGTGACGTATTGCTGTTGGTAGGCTGATGGGTCTCATAGCCAGCTTCCCCTTGCCAGTGTCTGACATACCCTCCCAGTGCTATTGCCCACCTGATGTTAGCTAGAATGTGATGCCCACTTTCTGCTCATGCCATCATTTTCCCCTGCCATAGCTGAGATTCCTCTTGAGTCTGTAAGCCAAAATAAGCCCTTTCCTCCCATAAGCTGCTCTTGATTGGGTGTTTCCTGACAGCAATGTGAAACTGACTGCAACACCCACCAATACCATATTCTGTTCAGGATTGCTCCCTATTTTCCTGAAAACCACAGAATATTGGTTGTTTTCTTGGCCATTTTTAACCCTATTGTGGGTTTTTATGGAAAACAGCATGATAAGGTACAAGAAATTTTGAGGAAATACTTGTGAATAAAAAATGGAGTAGGAGCAGAAGTAAGGAAAAGAGAAATATGAGTATGGTTTGTGTCTGTTTGCTACAAGAGTAGAGAAGGAAATGTGGGGAATTCCCTTGGGCTGTATTTTGCTCAAAAGACATCTCAACCATCCTCTATAAGTAAAAGTTTTATAGTAGGGAGATTCAATGTTAGGCAGAAAGGAGCCCACACTGTTCACATGGCTGATTGGAACCTACTTTAGAATAACTTAAAGAAATCATGTTCTCAAGTTCAAATGGAGTAGAGGAGCTAAGGTAATACAGGAGCCTATAATGCTTCCATGGCCAGATCCACTTCATTGAAGATGTGTATGGCATACTTCTGTGGCTGTCATGGTTAATTTTCTGTATTCAGAAAATGCATTTGTGTCAAACTGAATTTGAAATGTAATTAGAAGTTTTCCTACTGTCAGGAATATTCATTTTGTCCAAGAAATTCATTTTGAAGAAAAATATATCACAGATAAAGAAAGTTGGCTGGAATAGTTGTTTAAATTGCAAGGATTTAAAATCAGGATAAAACTAATATTTGTTGTGCCTGAATCACAGTCATAACTATTTCAGGATCTTAGTTAGGGAAACACTTTAATAATGATATTTCCATAAACACCATAAGTTAGGTACATGAGAAACATATCAAATAAAACATGAAAGATTTCATTACCAAATACAAGACCCTCATTAATATGTTTTCAGGCAGATGACATTTTCGAGCAAACCAAGAAATGGAAAAATCGAAACAAAATGAAATTAAAATAGAATCCTGTTAAATGTATGCTCCTCAGTCCCCATGCAGGACTCTTTTGGATGACTAGTAGCCCTTCATCACAGCCCACCCACAGGAGAAAGACCTTTTAACGAGTGGAAAAAAATGGCACATTTGTTCTCAGTGGAGAGTTTCTGGACCCAGTATCATCTATATTACCTTATTACTTGAAATGATGGCATAAGAAAAGGCAGTGTGACTGAAGGCTGTGATTTTATAAACAGGTAATGCATGCACAATTAAGCCTCATTGACCTCACCAGATACTAACTGAGGTCAAGGAAGTAGCAACTAGCTGTCAGAGAGATATCATCTCATAGTTTCTATCATTATTTTTATGTAGAGAGAAGTATTGATTCCTACCTTTAAAATACAGTCACATTTCTTAAAATAGCATGTCTTTTTCTAGTGCTGCAAGTAACATCATAAATTTCAACTTCCACTAAAGAACATCTTTATTATCAATTTAAGAGCATAGTGTATGCTATGATTTATAAAGTTAAAGATAAAGGAACTGTTCTTTGATGAAAAGGTTTGCAATTTCACAAAGAAATTACTATTATTATAATATATTGCCAAGTAGCATGATTGCTGCTACAAGTTATTTCAGCACATTTGCTTTAAAGATGTTACTCTTATCCTCTGCATTTTTTATAGAGTATAAGATCTTCCTATAACTAAGACTTTAAAATGTGAGCAGAACCAGTTATTGGTTATTTTGCCTATAATGTGTGTATATGTAATTCAACTTCTAGAGAATGATGATGTGCTAGAAGAAAATTAATATTTACTGAGAGATATCTTTATCAGGAGCTATGGTAAGCATTTAACACATACCTTCTTAATAAATCTTCAGAGCAACATGAAATAAGCATTATTTTGAAGATGAGGTACAAAGAACCTGAATGACAAAGGTCCTGTTAGTCATCATGCTGCATTCTTAGTCAGCTTAAAACAGAATATAGATATGATATATTGGTACCCAAACTGTAACTACAAAAATCAATAAATCTATAGCATCTTAGTATATCAAATTGACAACCACATGCATAACTATAGGCTGGACAATGCTAGAATTACAAATAGAGTATGTAATACCATCACTGTGGAGATGTGTCATAATGCAGAATGCCAACACATTTATAGCCAATAAAATCTTTAGATACATTCATATGTGCAAAACTCTAAAGAATGTTTATCAATAGGGGGCTTTATTCACAATGCCATATGGGACTTTCTCTTTGTGCTTATAGGCAAGAAGTTCCTTCCTCATAATTATATGGAAGAAATCTATGCCTCTGTTTTCATGGCATTAAAGAAGGAAAATCCACTGATAGAGAAACCACAATGAACTCAAACATAAGAAAAGATAAGGTAATATTCTGTGTTAATATGTTAGTATATATGTCATATATCTGTCCAAATAATATCAATGTGTTTTCATGTATGCTATTAAGTTAAATAATTTGGTTCATCATTGCAGTGAAAAATATAAGGAGAAAATTAAAGAAACTCAGCAATCTCAGCTAATGTCTTATTACCTGTATCTTGCAATTTTTTCATAGGTCATATTCCCATAAATAAGACAATAGATTTTAATTACTAAAAGATTTAATGACACACTTTAAACAAAATTAAAATCTAACAGCCAGAGCATAAAAAAGGTGGCATAGGACTGACAAGAGTCAGTAGAATATTGAATCTCATGTGTGATAGCAGATATTTTATGTATGACTGAAATAATGTCATAAACATGGTTATATAAAGATGTCTTCATCACTTTTATCAGAATTTCACAAATGTGTAATGTGGGTACCTTTTGCCCTCTTAGAAGAATGTGTCTTTTTTTCTACAGTTTTGTCTCTGATTCAACATTATAAAGATTGATTCATTCTTTTAACAAGGATTGAGTGTAAATGATAGGTCACTGACAGAGGGAACCTCTGATAGAAGTTCACACATTCAATTCCCCAGTGCCCATGTAAAGCCAGATGCACAGGGTGCTGCATGCATCTGAAGTTTGTTTGCAGACACTAAATGCCCTGGTATAACCATTTTTTTTTCTCTCTCTCTCTCTTTCAAACAAATAAATAAATACTTTCAAAAAGAGATTAAATGATACAAATATTTTACATAAATTATCAACACATATAAGTCTGTGGAGAGTAATTGTCATTTTATATATCAAAATAAAATGTTCTTGTATGTTAAATAAGATAATTAATATATGCAAACAAAACCTTCTCAGCTGTACCAAATCTCAGTTAATGTATTAGTGAATTAATCATTTATAAATCATGGACACTCTCAGATTAGGATACTTTGCCCAAGGAGACAGAGCTTCAAAGCACATGCACATGCATGCATAAAACTCTACTGACATGATTTATTGGTGTAAATTGAAAATGACTCAGTGAAATTCTTTTCATAGTTCTTCATCACAATCCAAGATTATTGATTACTGAATAGGTCCCATCATTGACAAAATATACTTCTGTGAGGTGTAGTTTTCAATGGTAATACTAGAAACAAAATTTGTCTTGACTGCCTTGGAGTTACTTTATTCTCAAATTTAGTAGGAATAACAACCATATAGTTAACCTTGCACCATCCAAGTATATTCATATGGCCATGCAAGCATTTCAATTAATTATTTTTGACATTTCCCTTGTTTGTTTTATATGCTTTACTCACATCTGAACATACACGTACCACCGTCACAGTCCTGTGCCCCCATCTACCCTCCATTTCCCCACTTTCTCATGTGCCACCTCAGCTGAGTCCCTTCATTTCAGCTAGTCCCTCTTCTTATTGTTGACAATTTTTACATATGTAAAAAATGTATTTTGACCATAGTTGCCTTGCCTTCCTCTTCTTTTTTCCTACCTGCCCCCTATTCCTTCCTCTCCCACCTTCCTGCCTCCATCCAGTCCCTCTACTATTTTTTAATTGTTTTGATACATCATTCCCACAACATAAACTATCATTTTAAATGGAATCACCTATTGGGTGCTGGACATATTCCCATCAGGTATACTCTTAAATCCTCTATCCTCTACTCTCAATCCATTGAAGGCCTCCTTAATGGGGTTATTGGTGTTCCTTGTGAGGTTCTGAAGGTATCAGTCAGTATAAGAGAAATTTGATGTTTATAGTTTGAAAAAGAAAATGAGGCACAGAGCATCCAAGAAGAAATTGAATAAAAATCATCTGAGAAATTAAGAAGAATAAAAGTGAAAAGCCCACCATCTAAATTTAAATTTCTACTTTAGCTTAAAAATTAAATATATTGGAGGGAGGAAATTACCATGGGATTTTTTTTTTATAATCATGGAAAATTCTAATATTTTTTTTCTTTTAAAAAATATTTTAATTTAATTTATAGTCAAACTATGATATATTTAACCAAGACTTTCTTTAATTTATTAAGCATTAGTGGACCAAGAGTAAATCATATGATTAATTTCAAATTTTTCAGCATAAACATGTAGCATCAGCTTCTGTTTTGAGTTGTATTGTTTCATGACAGTCTCACTCTATGTCATTCTATAGCCCAGGCTGGACACAAGCTTGAAGCAATCCTGCGGATTCAGCCTGGCACTTGGTGAGATAACAGGCATTTACCACCACACCCAGCTCCCATCAACTTCTACATCAGGTGACACACCCCTCACAATTTTCCCCTTAGACTACTTAATAGAAGATGATACTTTTGCCTTTAATGTCTCAGAATTCTTTATCATATAATTGTTGGAAACAATCATTTTTCATGATATAGAATTTTTTTTTGAGGTAACCTTCATTTTTTTTTAATTTAATTTATTAGTTTTCTTTTCAGCAAATACAGGCAGTTTGATACCATTGTTTAGGATCATCTATGATCTACCCCCTCCCATTGGACCCTCCTTGTTGATGTAAATGGGTCGTGCATTGTGGAGTTAGCCCACAGTTATTGGTATGATAAATGTCTCTGCAAATCATGACCCAACATGTGACTCTGACATTCTTTCTGCCCCCTCTTCCGCAAAATTTCCCTGAGCCATGTTGGGTTCATTTTTGGTCTGCTTCAGTGGTGGGGTGTTGGGGGGCCTCTGAGGCTCTGGCTCTCTGATTTGGTAGGTGTTGATTTTTCTCTGTGTTGGTCTCCTTCCCCTTTGTGCTGGTATCCAGTTCACAGGAAAACATCACCCTTGCTTGTTTTACCAATTGTCCTTAGTTTCAGTTGGGCCCCTTTTGAGGTATGTTGGGGCGGCTGTCTCCTTAGTATCTGCATCTATCTGAAAATGAGAAGCAGATTCTCCAACGGAGAGTAAGTTAGCACCTGGACAATTGAGATAACACTTACTTTTTTGATAGAGAGTTTGATAGGTGTAGGCTCTCTTGTACCCCATGATTGATGGTAGCTTGATATTGGAGAGTGGGCTTGTGTTTGGGTATGGTTCTGACTTGTTTCCCAGCTCCAGCTAAGGGTCTAGTACCACTGAGTGGATCAGTTAGCCAAATCAAGAGCAGTTGGTTCCTCACCATGGCTGTGTGCCACTATTGCACTTGTGTGGGCATCACATCAGGTTATTTGTTGCTAATTAGGTTAGACAATGAGTTGCTTGGACAGATATTGGTCATTTTCCCCAGTTGCCCATGTAGCACCTTCTGGCAGTAGACAAAAATTTCTACTTTAGCTTAAAAATTAAATATATTGGAGGGAGGGAATTACCATGGGATATTTTTTTATAATCATGGAAAATTCTAATAATTTTTTTTAAAAAGAAAATTTTCTGCTCTTATAGAAACATGATGGTTTAATTTTAGAAAACAAACACTTCTGATATTTTCCTGCCATCATTCCTTAGTATGCATTAAATTAGTATATCTTTGGATCAAAAAAAAGTTAAATATATTTAATCCTAAATAATTTGAAAGTTTTCTAGAATTAAAATATAATAAGTAATTTTACTTTTGGAACTGATTTTAAAATTACCCAATGATACATTATGATAGACCAGATAGAATGATTCTGTGTTATTCTATGGTTACTGATTTCCAACTGAAAAAAATAAATCTCAAAACTTAGACATAAATAAATGATTATGTTCTATAAAATTCAAGGGTCAGCTTTTCTGATAGCATTCACAAGGGACAGATTATCTCTGATATCAATATCAATGATGGAAGATGCATATTTTAGAACTGGAGTTATATCCAGGAGATCGTACTCTGCATGTCTAGTGGCTGACTCTGTCTGTGTGTTGCCTGGGATCATGCTGTGGCTGATGATCAGAACAAATACCTGAGCCTTCCCCTTGTGACTGAGCTTCTTCACAGCACCATAGCAAGGTTCTATGAACACACAGTTCACAATGACCAGTCATTTCCGCAGAGGGCATAGGTCTGCAGAGATTCAGAACCAACCCTATATTTTATGTGGTAAGTTATATCCTACTGGTAAAAGCATCAGAGGATGGTGAGAGTACTTCAGTTACCTTGGAATATATACTATGTTCCATTTACTGAGAAGGTAAGTGAGGCAGTCAGCTTTCTACTGTCTTATACTTTCTTTCAAGTTTTGTTTGGTTATGTGGTTTGGGTTTGAGCAGAATTTATTTATATATGATTTGAAATGCAACTAAATATTACTGATCATTCCAGCATAACTAAACATAGAAAACTTAAGAGGTAATGCATCACAAACACAGTAACTAAACAAAAGATCTTCAGGGGCTAAAAAGATGGTACCATAATTAAGGCACTTGCCTACAGAGCCTAATGACCTGGTTCAATTCCCCAGTACCCATGTAAAGCCAGATGCACAAATTGTACATGAATATGGAATTCAGCTGCAACAGCTGGAGGTGCTGGTGTACCAATTCTCTCAATCTTTCTCTGCTTACAAATAAATTTTTTAATTGCTATTTTTTTGTATGAAGCAGAGTTGGGGTTTATTAGAGATATTTTATCTTTAAATTTCTTTTTATATTAAATGGTTTTGTACTCAGTAAATACAGTCAAGTTGGTACCATTGTTAGGCTCATCCCTCTCACTGGCCCCTCTTTGTTGATATATATAGGTCATGCATTAGCCTACAGTTATGGGTAGGAAAAATGTCTCTGCATATCATGACCAAACATGTGGCTCTGACATTCTTTCCACCCCCTTTTCTGCAAAATTTCCCTGAGCCATGTTGGGTTCATTTTTGGTCTGTTTCAGTGGTGAGGTATTGGGGGCCTCTGGGTGTCTGGATATCTGATACGGTAGGAGTTGATTGTTCTCTGTGTTGATCTCCTTTACCCTTGTGCTGGTACCCATTTCACCAAGAGAACAGCACCCTTGTTGTTTAGCCCATTGTTCTTAGTTTCAGCTGGGCCCCTTTTGAGGCATGAAGCGATGGTTCTTTCCTTAGCATCAGGGTCTATCTGAAAAAGAGAAGTAGGTTCTCCAACAGAGAGTAATGTTAGCATGAGACAAATGGGATAATCCTTTTTTTTCATTGAATTTTTTTATTAGTTTTGTATTCAGCAAATACAAGCAATTTGGTACAATTATTTGGCTCATCTGTGACCTACCCCCTCCTCACTCACCCCCCCTTGTTGAGATATATGGGTCGTGCATTGTGGAGTTAGCCCACAGTTACTGGTACAATAAATGTTTCTGCATATCATGACCCAACATGTGGCTCTGACATTCTTTTCACCCCCTTTTCTGCAAAATTTCCCTGAGCTTGTTGGGTTCATTTTTGGTCTGCTTCAGTGATTAGATGTTGGGGGCCTCTGAGGCTCTGCCTCTCTGATTTGGTAGGAGTTGACTTTTCTTTGTGTTGGTCTCCTTCCCTCTTGTGCTGGTATCTGATTCATCAGGAAAACAGCACCCTTGCTTGTTTTGCCACTTTCCCTTAGTTTCAGCCAGGGCTCTTTTGAGGTAAGATGGCGTGGCTTTCTCCTTAGGGTCTGCATCTATCTGAAACAGTGACGCAGATTCTCCAAGGGAGAGTAAGTTAACACCAGGACAAATGAGATAACCCTTACTTTTTTTATAGAGAGTGTAATAGGTGTAGGCTCTCTTGTAGCCCATGATTAATGGCAGCTTGATATTGGAGAGTGGTCTTATGTTTGGATATGGTTCTGATTTGTTTCCCAGCTCCAGTTATGGGTCTAGTACCACTGAGGGGATCAGTTAGCCAAATCAAGAGCAGTTGGTTCCCCACCATGGCTGTATGCCACCATTGCACTTGTGTGGGCATCACAACAAGTTACTTGTTGCTAAGTAAGTTCGACCATGAATTGCTTGGACAGATATTGGTCATTTCCCCCACTCGCCCATATAGCACCTTCTGGCACTAGAGGTGCTGACTGTCTGGAGACTGACTCTCTCCTGGCTTCTAGCCATGCTGTTCCATTTTACATGTCAGCTGCATATGGTGTCTTCAGCAATAGGGTCTTACCACTAACCTTTGGTGGATCACCAAGTACTCTGACAGAAATCTGTCATTCTTTTAGGAATCCTTGTAGGTTTCTCTGATCAAAAGCTCACTGTGGATGATAGCCCCATGCTGGTACTGGGAGTTACAGGTCAATGCCCGCTAAGAAAATGAGGAAAAAGATAACTAATATACAAGAGTTAGAGAGACGAGAGAGAGAGGGGGAGAGGGAGGGAGGGAAGATGTAGAAGATTTAGGTTAGACTTGATCCTACTCTCTCCAGTGTCTTGTGGTCAGGTGTTTCCTGTAAGGGCCTGGTGAAGGCTCAGCCATTTGGTTTGCCTTTTAGGAAGTAGAATTATATGGTACCATTGCCTTTTGGGTCTAGATTAGTGTTTCCCACCCCTTTGATGCCCTACCCTCCCTCCCCATCCCTCCTAGTGTCTAGCCCATGAGATGCTCTCTGTGTATGTAAGGTATCTTGGGTAGATTCAGGTTAGGTGCTGTAGATGAGTGAGATTATGTGCTGATTTATTTTTATTTTTTATTTATTTATTTATTTATTTATTTATTTATTTATTTATTTATTTATTTTTGCAAGGGGCAATTGGCTAAGATCACCTAGAATGATCTGTTCCAGGTTCAACTATTTTCCCTCAAATTTCTTTGTGTCATTTTTTCTTACTGCTGTATAGAATTCCATTGTGTATTTTTTAATAGAGAATTTAATAGGTATAGGTCTGCTTGTAGCCCATGATTGGTGGATGCTTGATAATGGAGAGTGTGCTCATGTTTGGATATAGTTCTGACTTGTTTCCTGGCTCCAGCTATGGGTCCTGTACCACTGAGGGATTCAGTTAACCAAATCAAGAGCAGTTGGTTTCCCACTATGGCTGTGGCCACTATTGCATTTGTGTGAGCATCACAACAGGCTATTTGCTGCTAAGTAGGTTCGACCATGAGTTGCTTGGACAGATATTGGTCATTTTCTCCCAGTTGCCCATGTAGCACTTTCTGGCACTAGATGTGCTGACTGTCTGGGGACTGACTCTCTTCCAGCTTCCAGCCATGCCATTGCATTTTACCTGGCAACCGCATATGGTGTCTTCAGCAGCAAGGTCTTACCACTAACATTTGGCGGGTCAACAAGTATGCTGACAGAAATCTGTCTTTCTTTTAGGAAACCTTGTAGGTCTTTCTGATCAAAAGCTCATTGTGAATGAAAGCCCCATGCTGGTACTGGGAGTTACTTGTCAGTGTCCACTAAGAAAAGGAAGAAAAAGATAACTAATATAAAAGAGTTAAACAGAAGAGAGATAGAGAGAGAGGAAGGGAGAGAAGCTGTAAAAGATTAAGGTTATTTTAAAAAAAAATTTTTTTAAAGTGCTCTAGGTAGTGATGAAGGGTATGAGTTTTGAAAGAAAATGCCTGGGTTCTGTACTGGCCAACAATCACAATGTAATGTTAGGCAAGCTATCATCGTTACTTCTCAGCTTTTTCTTCTGAGCAGTTATTAAAATGTTTGATAACTCACTGTGAAGGTTCAAGTAGTTAATATGTATTAGTTAAAGTAGTACCAAAACTTAATAATCACAGTAATTTAATAAATAAAAACATTAGATAACATAACTAAATCCACACAACAATAATAAGCAATACCTAACAGAAGAGGTTTTGAATTTAAACCCATAATACTAGCTGTGTACTTTCATCCTTTGTGCAAATCTTTTCTTTTGTGCAAACTTGGCATTTGGATATGGCAAAAATGTCATCAGTAGCAAATTCTACTACCTTCAAGAAGATGAATTGTAGGTAATGAGCTAGCTAAGGCAGTTGCAGGGATGGAAAGCATAGAAAAGGAACTTAGTCATGTCTAGCCCGATTCTCTGATAAAACTCATAAGTATGCATGTAGAAATACAGAGGATAGGATCTATTTATTCTTCTCTAAAGTAGTGACAAGAATTTCTCCACTGGTGAATTTGCAATTAAAATATTCTCTATCCCAGGCACAAATATTCAACTTTATCTTGTGTCTGCACTCCGTCCATTACATAAGCCTTGTGGAAATAAATGACAGTCCCTCATGCCATCATTCCTACCACATAAACTGGCATTTTAAGTGGAAAAACATTAAGAAACCTCTGAATAGTGATTTTTCTGATATTTACAGAGTAAATAAATTATAGTAAGAAAAACTAACTTCCTCTATCCTAGGAATGTTATTAGTAATCTTTCCTAAATTGAGAGCAATGCACCCATGAATCTACACATAAACACACAATATATTTTATATTTAAAATCCTCTGAACTAATATTTGGTGAAAACATGTATTGTATGTAGGGAAATATACAAATATAAAAAATCAAAATGAGGCAGACACAAGGGAGTATAAATGTTGGCACTGCTGCTCCTGTTGATGCAACCATGCCATAGCAAAATAAAGAATAACATCTTCATAATCAATTTTACACACTCCTCCCAAAATAATCATTCCTTTAAGAAATGAAGATGAATTAAAAGTTTAGAATTGGTTGGACATTCACATGTGTGGTGGAGATAATAGTGAACAAAAGCCAATGTCATCTCAGCCCTCATGAAACACAGGCAAGATTAAGGAATCAAATAGGCACATTGGGTTGCATGTTTGCCCTGGTCAGCAGGGAGTCGAACAAGGACTTGAGGAGAAGCTAACCTGAATGGGGAAAGGCAAACAGACACAAGAAGGAGACCAGGCTAGGTATTTGTCAAGGTCTTGAAGTTTATTTTTACACATAGGTTTTTATAGAGTTGTAGGGGGAAGGAATCATAATCAGGCCAGAGATCACAGGGTTACTGGCTAAATGCAATTTCTTTGTTTCTTCATCAATTACTGGCAGCACCAGGAGAGGCTATCACCCTGGCATAATAGGTTCTTCATTTCTGATAATAGATCATTAGATGAGGAAATAGAAACTTAACTTGCTATATGGCAGTTTCTGTCAACATGGCCAAGGTTTGGTTCATAGCTCTCAACATATCCTCCATTCTTTTATACAAAAAGAGGGGGAGGCCCCCTTTGCAGCGGTGGGTGTTAACCAACTGGGGAAGTAGGGATACAACTCCTCCCATGTGATGTCTTTTTCCCAAAATCTTTGGCCCTTGGTACCTTTTGGGGAGGGGAGGCAGGGCCTATGTGGCCAGAGAGTGAGGCACGGCCTTAGTGATAACATTTATGGTATCAACCTCCATTTAAGTCAGGTTTTTCTCTCAGGAAATTCAGAATCAGTCAGAAAGGGACCTTCCCTTGTGGTACTTTGCCTTGCACCCATGTTGGTGCCCATGTCGCACCCACTTTATTGTGAGCCAATATGCATAGGTCTGAATCCTATGCAGCTCCTGTAGGAGGGGTAGCTATTTGGCCATGACAGGTAGACTGCAGCAATAGCAGAGCTGTAGAGGACAGAAGTATAGTAAATGAGTACAGAATGCATATAGCATAGCAAATGAGTACAGAATGTAAGATTAAGGGAGAGTGACAGCTGCAGGTGGTAGGTCTTCAGTGGCAATGCCTCGATCCACCAGCTCCAGTCTGTGATAATGAACCTGTAAAGGGTGCATCTTAATGGCTTCAATCTGTTGACATACAAAAGACATGATTTTATTTATAATAACAGGTCCGATTGTGAGTAAGAGGATAAAAATAGGTAGAGATCTTTCAAATTTGTTCTGTTAGGAAAAAAGGAGAGTTTCTTAGGGAAGTGTTTCTTCCCTGGATATGTGAGATGTCACTGGAGGATCATCGGCTTGTTTTACAAGTCTCTCTGGTAGCCATCTCGCAGCATTTTCTTTGGTGTCAAACAAGCATACTTATCCTCAGCCCCAAATGAGTACTTGGTCTGGGCCATTCCATTTTAAGGTTAAAGGTTCTTTCCGTGGCTTTGGCAAAGGTATTTTTGTGTTTTTGTGCCAGACGCGATCAGCAGCTCACTTTCCTTGAGCGTCAAGGGTTTAAAAGTTTAAGACAAACAAATCATGATGAAGAATGTTTTGGGGGAGCCTTTTATGGGCTATAAATCCCCCATTTTTAACTTTTGAAGGGTATGTTTAATAGTTTGATGGGCTTGCTCAACAATTCCTTGACCCTGGGGATTGCATGGTATGCCTGTAATATGTTTAATTTGTAATTGATGAAAGAAATTTTGGAGTTATTTTTTCAATATATCCAGGACCATTATCAGTTTTAATAATTTGGGACTTTCCCATGACACCAACACAATTGAGTACATGAGCAATGACATTTTTTGAAGCTTCTCCAGCATGGAGACTGGAAAAAATGAATCCACTAAAGGTATCCACAGTATCATGGAGGTACTTAAGATTACCAAATGAGGGAACATGTGTTACATCCATTTGCCAGACCTCATTGAGAATTATACCTATAGGATTCATGCCTAAGTGGGGAACAGGTAGGAGGGTGACACAGATTGTGTATTGTTTGACTATCTGACAAGCTTGTTCCCTATTGATTTTATAAAGAAGATGCAAGGTTTGAGGTCAGGGTTGTGATATCTGGCAGCCTCATACTCTAGCTCTGATTCCTCATCTAGGGAAAGAGGGGTAGTAGGGGGAGGGGTAACTGCAGATTTGGAGAGAATAGGATAAATGGATTTAAGGGCAATTGGACCATCCTCAGGCATAGTAATAATGACAGAGGGGCACTGCGAAGGGGGATAATTTGTCTTGCTTAGCGCCTTTGCCTGGGAGCCGCCGCTGTGGTGCCTGCCTGGACGGCGGGGTGGCTTGGGGGAGGGAACTGCTGCAGCAGCAGCAGTAGCCACTCAGGGATCCTGATGGCTGGAACTTAGTTCATGAACGGGAGGGGTTTGGTTAGGTTTAAGGTTATTTTTAAGAAAGAATTCTCCATCCCTAACAACTTTTGAAACATCTGGTTGACACCGGTGAACCTGAAGTACATCATTTATTAAGTTCCAATATGAGAAGATTTGAACCAGGAACTTTTCAAGGCCAAAAGTCCTATAGTAATCTTTTAAACAATCTCACACTCTCCCCCATCTTTTTTCATCATGGAAACCATGGACATAAATCTTCTAAGAAAGGAAAAAATGCACAAGATCTTTTTTCTTAACTTTTGTCCCATGAGTCGTGAGGGAGTCTTTTTGTCCCTGGATAAAAAGTTCCTGTTTACTTAGGGTCTGTCCCATGATAGAAAAGGAAAGAGTAGAAATGGCAAGACCAAAGGGCAAGGTTCCCGGTTGGAGAACCGGCATGAGGGATTCCCCAGTGTGTTTGACGTGAGACTGACCACAATTTTAAGAACTGGCAGCCACTCTAAGAGCATTTACTGGCTGTTGCATACCAAGTTTTGTTGATAGGAAGAGAGGTTAGATAGGAGGTCTTTGCCAACGCCCAAATGGGCTATTGGGACTCACACAGGGAGCTAGGGGCCTTCCGCCAATGCCAGAGGGTAGCCCTGGCCAAGAGGCTTCAGTTTCCTTGTCGCTATGTTGCAATTCCACACGATGGTGCCAACCGAAAGTAAAAGGAGGAAAATAAGTGCAAAAAGAAACCTCGCAATTCTTGTGTGTTGCAAATTTGACTGAGTAGACTTTAAATAGTTTGCCTTAGAACTCGTCGCTTGTCTTACCTTAGCAAATCTGTATCACAGGCAGTCTTTCTGTGGTGATCATGGTATGGGTCTGTATTACAGGTGGACTGCCTGCAGTGACCTCTATGCAGATCTTCACTCACCCCCCTGCTGGGGTGGCGATCCAATGGTGGAGACGGCCATCCACTCGAGCAATGTTCAGGTTTTTTCTTCATACCTCGGGCCCCATGTTGGTCGCCATTTCCCCTGGCCAGTGGGGAGTCAAACAAGGACTTGAGGAGAAGCCAACCTGAATGGGGAGAGGCAAACAGACACAAGAACGAGATCAAGCTAGGTATTTGTCAAGGTCTCGAAGTTTGTTTTTACACATAGGTTTTTAAAGGGTTGTAGGGGGAAGGAGTCATAATCAGGTGAGAGATTACAGGGTTGCTGGCTAAATGCAATATTTCTTTGTTTCTTCGTCAATTACCTGAAGCACCAAGAGAAGCTATCACCCAGGTATAACGGCTTCTTCATTTCTGGTAATAGATCATTAGATGAGGAAATAGAAACTTAACTTGCTATATGGCGGTTTCTGTCAACATGGCCAAGGATTGGTTCATAGCTCCTAGCATATGTTCAGCTCTGGGAAGTATGAAAAAGTAGACTTGATAGGAGCATTTTCTCGACTGAGAGATATGAAAATATTAACTGAATTTTAACTCAAGAAGTGGGACATAGCTGGGCATGGCAGTGGTACGCCTTAATCCCAGATCAGGAGAAAGGAGTAGGTGTGTCATCATAAATTTGAGGCCACCCTGACACTACATAGTGAATTCCAGGTCAGCCTGGGCTAGAGTGAGACCCTACCTTGAAAAAGAAAAAAAAAAAAAGTGGTCTATAGAAGGTGATATGGTTCCAATAACACTGTAAGTAATGTAATTAAGAGATTTAAGAATGGAGCTGTTTATGCCCTTCAAGTGTAGGGAAATGAGATGGAAGAAAAAAGCTGTGCTTATCAAAGTTCACAGGCAGGGAAGCAGCAGATGATGTACTGAGTCAAAATTCATCTAATTTTTTTATTATAGCTAATATCCCTCTTTTATTAAGAGAAAATGATGCTGCTTTTGAAAGGAGATTATTCTCTACATATCTGAAGTTCAGGGCTAGGGAGATAGATCAGTGGATGAAGTCCTTGCTGTATGTAAATGTGAAGACAAGAGTTCAGATCCAACACCTACATGAATGCATTACTGGTGCGGTGACCACATGTAATCTCATCACTTGTGAGGCAGAGACAGGATCCTCAGGGAGAGATGACTAGATAGACGAGCTGAATCAGCAAGCTATGGGCTCAAGTGACAGTTCCAGCCTCAAAGAATAAAAAAGAGAACACTCAAGATAAACACCCAACAACAATCCTCCTATGCCCACACTTCCAAGTGTCCCTGCCCACACATGTGCCAACACACTTGAAAACATACTCAGTCTGACATTTATAAAAGGTGATTTTCATATACTAGAAAGTCTGCAACTAGACAGGCATCAGACCCTCCTCTGTCAAGCTTCTCTTCAAAACATGATCTCTTTGCTAGGTCTGGTGGTGCAAGCCTGTACATCCAGACTAAAGTCACAAATGTCTTATGAATACAATCCAGGAGTGGAGCTAAATGACCTGGAACAAAGCTTGGAGAAGGAGTCATGTATATGAAATCACTATGATGCTCTACTTTAAATTTTGTAACCAAGTTTCAGTATGAAACTAGTGTCAAGAGACAACTGTAACCATTCAAACATGTACAGTTAAGTAGATTGGCATCAGAGAACACTTCAATGATAGATAAGTATAAAATCACACATGGCAAGAAATTGATAGATTTCAGGCAGATGGCTTGGATAGCATATTAGACATCTTGAGAATATCCCTTCCAGAAGAATAAAAGCAATCTCAACATAGAGCACTTCACCATTTCCCCATTGGATAGAGTGGTGCCCACTAACATTTTATGACTTTTATAGGATTGGTCTTTCATTTTCAATATAGTGACTAAAATTTTTGGAGTCAGTGCCCTGCACCCCTCCACACACACAGAGTTGTATTATAAGATGAACAATAGATGTGATGATATGGAGTGAATTTAAACATCAGGAAAGCAGAATCAAATACATGTCAACCATCTCATTACTCTCATTATTTTCATTGTCTACTGAGTAAATTTTAATAAACTTTCAGTAATGAAGAAAGGAAATCCCATTACTCCTCTGGGGGGGGGGGGGAGGAGACCAATGAACTCAAGGGGAAACTGTCACTTGTATTGTAAGTCAGAAACTCCCCAAACAAGCTCTGCTGAGATCTGATGTAGGAATTTCCTGGGGTATACTCTCAGAAATGCTACCAGTGGAGGGGAAAAGAAACAGAGCAGAGCAAAGGGATAACTGAAGTGCTGGTGCAACTGGGATCAAAGCATCATGTAACCCATAGAAAAGCTGGAGCTGGAAATATCCTGCCCTGAGATTGATGAATTGAGGGAAGGGGTTGAGAACTTTGTATCTCAGCAGGGACTGTCTTTCCATGTAAAATGCTCCTAGGGAGGGGATGTGGACTAGGCTAATCACAGTTCCAGGGAAGGATTCAGCTATGAGCTTTTGTCTGCAAATATCTTTATAGCTGAAACATTCTTGAAGCACTTCAAAGTGCCCTCTGGAACTTTTGTGTGAGTGTGAGACAGAAAGAAGGCAGGGGCACAGTAATGTGTGTGTGTGTGTGTGTGTGTGTGTGTGTGTGTGTGTGTGTATGTGTGCAATAGCAAGAGCATGTCATGGGTGGGAAGCATCTGTTTTGTGGATATGACTGTCCTCATCCAAAAGACAGCTATTTGTTTTTCTGCATGCCTGTTTCTACAACTCTCTTACATATAATAAAAACATTCTCAGGGGATTAAATTCCAAACAACCTCCATACATGAATGGTGCTTTTCCTCTCAGCTTTACCCCAAAGGGCATTTACAGTCCCCCTATTAAGTACTAGCTATAATTTCAACAGAAGAAGAGTGTGTTTTCCACAGATTGATGCAGTCTTTTTAAATCACATGTTATTAAGTTTTTCCAAACTCAATGTTGCATTTAGAAACACGTTTGACTTCAAGCTAGAAATATCAACCAAAAATCTCAAAATAGTGGTACAAGATGACAGGTTCATGCAATCTCCAAATTTTATACAGGCTAAAGAATAGTCTAAATTTTCCTCTTAAGATTTTTAGGAAAGAACATATTGAAATTATACAAAAACTGCTCCTTTATTAGAAACTGTAAACAAACAGGATATGCATGATTTGTTTTATTAAGATGTTAATCAAAATAGTCCAAATCTTCAAGACCTAACTAACTCTAGCTATCTTTGAGTTTAGTTGTTCTTACTGTGATGCATATCTATAGTATATATGAAATGATTCATCAAAACTAACACTTGCATCATCTATCTACTTCAATATGGTTTTAACTAGGAGATTCAATAATACAATGAGAGATTGTTTTGTGGGAGATTCACATAATCTCATCCCATAGAACTTTTTATGCCTTATACATTGAATTTTCTCTGCACACCACATTCTTTTAGTGTAACAAGGACCTAGTGCTAGTGGCTTTTTGTTGTTGTTATTATTTGTTTTGTTTGCTTGTTTTGGCTTATTTTTTTCTTCATCCAGGCCTTCCAGTGCATAACTGAATGCTAGAGGAAAACATGGCATCTCTACCTCCATATTCCATATTCCATTTGCATGCTTTTCATACATCGCTCTCTGCTCTGTTTACTTTGGATTCTAGAACAGGTGGGCTCAGTTAAACACCTTGTGATAAGAAGTAAATATACCCCTTAGGCAGTATTGACTCACAACCAGACTACAGTCTGAAGAAGATGGGCTAATTAACTATATGTGTTTCTTACCAACTCCTCCCTATGCCTTTCTATCTAAGGTAAGACCTAATGCCAGTACCTGCAAAAATAGAGGTAATGATGCTAGTCCCCTCACCTTTCCAATATTGCTATCTCAATTAAAAGCCTTTTTTATTATTTACCACTATGTCTTCCATTAATTTTTGAAAGAGTGGAAAGATCCAACTTCTTGAGACTCTCTGTATCAGGCCTCTAATTTAGAATTCTAGTAACATGAACAAATTATATCAATATTCATAGTAATAGCAAACCTCAAAAAATTCATTGTCAGAAAGTTACATTGGTGTCTCAGGATGGTCTTCTAGATCAGACAAGCTTACAACTACAGTCAGCTGTATCCAGGCAGCTTCCCGGAAGTCTTCTCAGCCTCAGTGCTGAGCTGGGATGATGGAGGCAGTTCTGACCAACCGCACACAGACATTGGTCCTCAGTGCAATTACACAGCATCTAAGAGATCAACAGACCACCCTTGCATTTAAAATTTGCCCAGAACAGAGGTGATGTATGTGGTGAGCAGTTTATAATTTGCATTTAGTGGTAGGTCTGTACAGGCTCACAAAATGGAGTTGCCAAGGACAGCAGGATGGGGACAGAGACTTATCCACATTCCTCAAAAAACCACCCAGCTGTTATCCCTTCCTTGCCTAGCAATGCCGCCAGGTCATGGTTTCCTACCCCCTTATCTCCTTAGTCACATGCTCACTGTTTTGATCTCACACCATAAGTGTTTGTTCTTTTCCCTTCTTCAGCATCCCCCAACTGAAAAGCCCTATAAAGAGTACATTCTGGAGACTCAGGTTGGCTGTGCTCCTCTTTTTTTTTTTTTTTTTTTTTTTTTTTTTTTTTTGTGCTCCTCTCTTGTAAGCCAATCCTGGCAGCTCAAGTTTTTTCTGACTAAAAGCTTTCACCTTTGCTTCAGAGTGGTTTGTGTGGTCTTGGTAACCCCCCAACCTTACATTTAGAAAATTAAAATTATGTATTGCTAGGCTTTTGGGAGAGGATATTATCTTAAGCAAAAAGAAAAAAAAAAAAAGATCACCTGCAATTTTAAATGATGGAGAAACAGCTAGTAGCAGCCAACGTGCAGTGAGCTGGGTGAGTACCTCCATCCAAAATGGATGGAATTTGGCAAGCAGATCAGGGCCGTCACCATTATAACTGGTTTTCATCTCCTCTCTGCCATGCCAGTTTGTGTGTGTTTTAGCTTATTTATATTATCTCCAATAGGATTCAAGCTCTGAATGTCTAACACTGCCTTCCAAGAGCCTAGACTATTTTCTAGGATATAGAAGATTGTTAAATTTTTTATGCAATAATTACATATAAAAAGGAAATGTAAAATTAAACAACAAAATTCCCTTGGAAGAGTAAGACTTCTGTCTGCTCTAAGATGACTTGACATGCAACACTTATTAGTGGATGTCTCACACTTATCGAGATCACTGTGCTGAATGGGATCATAGCAGGTTGATTTGCTTATTATAAGAGATGCTGTTCTTGGAGGTGGGACATTGATCAGTGGGTATCACCAGGGCCTGATGGGGCCTGAGGCTGCCTGAGTTCAATTTTCCAGCATACATATAAACAGCTGAGCTTGGCCACTCAAGTCTGTAACCTCAGTCCTGTGGAGAAGAGAGACTGGTGAATCACTGGGACTTAAGGGACTCTACCTCAAGGAAACATGCAGATGAGCAAAGGATGAAGGATGCCCAGCATTTACTTCTGGCCTCAGTGCATATTAATATGCACATTTGCACATAGGCATGCATACATCATACACACACACACACACACACACACACACACACACACACACTGCATCACAACCACCCCACATATATACTATACCTGACAAAAAATAAAAATAAGTGACTAAAAATAAAGTTGTTCTTGCAGTGTGGGTTCAATCAAAAAAGTTCATTTGAGGGCTGGAGAGATGACTTAGCAGTTAAGCGCTTGCTTGTGAAGCCTAAGGACCATTGTTTGAGGCTCAGTTCCCCGGGACCCATGTAAGCCAGATGCACAAGATGGCACATACATCTGGAGTTAGTTAGCAGTGGTTGGAGGTCCTAGTGTGCTTATTTTCTCTCTCTGTCCCTTTCTCTCTCTCTCTGTCTCTCTCTCTCTCTCGGCCTCTTTCTCTCTGTGTCTGTTGCTCTCAAATTAATAAATAAAAATTAAACAAATTTTTTTAAAAAGAAAGTTAATATGTTGGGTGGTGTTTAACAAAGAAAAACTGTTAACTTGAAAAAAGAATCCTTAAATAATATCACAATACATTATATTGAAAACACACTAAATTAAGTATAAAATAGTTTACTAAAGTCACAAAACTCAGAGAAAAAGTTGAAATAAATTTTGTGATTCAAAAAGCATGATGCACCAAGAACAGAATCAAAGATTAATCAAATATAATGAAATGGAATCAAAATAATGAACCAGCAAAACCCAAGATGGCCAAATCAAAATTTCAGTTTCCCACATCTCTCAATAATGTAATCTGAATAAAATTATATGTTTGTTATTATTTTCTCTATAAGTTATGAGAAGTAAGCTAATTAGCCAAATCTCCATATATATTCTCCCTGATGGCAGTATACTATGAGTGGAAATACTGATAAATTGCATAATCCTCATCTAGAGTATAATAGTGAATATTGGCTTATGTTTTCAAAGATTCCCTTTCAGTGACTATCTTTCAGTAAAAGTGAAGGCAGAAAGAAAAACCAAAGACAGAGGGGGAAGAAAACTTTATATATATATAAAGTTATTTTTTTATACATAATTAGTATGAACACAGCCTTTCTTCCATCTATTTACCTTTTTAACAGTCTTGGAATCCCTTCTGCCTTTAGTTTTTACCCATTCTACCTGATTCTTGCCCTTTGAGTATCTGTTGTCAGGAGTCCATGCAGTTCTTTAAAACCATATCATGCTTGTGAAGCATAATGAAAAATACTATAAATTTCCAGATTCATAAATTTCCATAATTGATACATGTAACATTGTTCTGAAGAATCAGAATTTCTACTAGAAAAAAACAATGAAGAAGAAAAAATGGAGGGCTGGAGGGATGGCTCAGTGGTTAAGGCATTTGCCTATAAAGCCAAAGGATCCAGGTTCAATTCCCTAGGACCCATGTTACCCAGATGCACAAAGGGGCACAAGGTCTGGAATTTGTCTGCAGTGGCTGGAGGCCCTGGCTCACCCATTCTCTCTCTCTCTCTCTCTCTCTCTCTCTCTCTCTCTCTCTCTCTCTCTCTCTCTCCTTTCTCTGTCAAATAAATAAAGAGAAATAAAATGTTTTTTTTTTTTCAAAAAAGAATAAGACAAAGGAAATAAGCATGTATTCTGGTACAGGAATAAATTAACTGATTCATCCTTAAACCACATCTACAAGCTAAATTTAATTTGTCCTTTATTATTTTGACAAATATTCATTGATAATTATAAGTGAGGAGTAGGAATACGGGAGAGATTTCATATAGATTGTAACTGCTTCTAGAAACCTCATAGCATTGGGACAATGGACAAATAGAATATATCTTAATAGGAAAAAATATTACAAAACACTTCAGATTCGTGATAATATAGTGAAGAAAGACACACTTCTGTCTGAAGAGGTTAAATAAATACATGAGGGAAAAGCATACATCTAGGGGATCAACACCAAACAGTGCTAATGTACAATAATACCAAAGGCTCTCGAGTGGGGAGTGACATAAACAGATCTTGGCAATTATCACCACACAGGACTAGAAACTGTCAGCAGCTGCTGGTGCAGTTCCCAAACCTTCTTGTAGTGACAAGCTGTTATTTAGGGACTCAAAAATGTACTTCTCTTACATAGGAGTTAAGCTTTACCCACATCTATAATGTGATACTAGGATCACAGCTGTAAGGAAACAAGTACTAATGGTGGTCAGCACTGGTGTACAAGCGTTGAGGTACCCATCCTGGCTTCAGAACACAATTGGGCATGCTATAAGTCCAAAGGAGATGCAAGAGTAACTTGAACTTAATTACAGATATTCTAAATATAGAAAGATGCTTTATAAATATTCAAGAACATAACAGATCCCCTTCCTCTTGTGCACTTTAATATATGGCAGTTTTGTTCTATATAATTAATGAGAAAACTGGGGAATAGGTACAAAATATTATTTTGGTGCTTTCTGGTGCTTCAGATGACCCATGAAAAAATAAGAAGCCAAGCACAGTTATTGTGCATCTACAATTATTAACTATGGATGCTTCAAATTTCACAAGTGATAAAACAGTGGGAAAATTGTTAGTACTTTAATACAGGCATATTTGGACTAACAGAATATCTGTGAAATACTCTGACAAAGTGGCCTGTTCTTTCACAGTATAGCATTGTCAAGATTCATGGGTCTCTGTTTCCAACACCTGCTTTTGTAATTGGCTGGTGAATGTAAACACATGATCACTAGTATGGGTTGTTAACAAAATATTTTTATTTAGATGCACATCAGATTGTGGGTAAATAATTCATAGTTTAAAAATAATTCTATGAGAGTGGCATAGTAAAACCAATGGATATGCTGACTAGATATTAATGATAATTGTTAAATGTGACACATTTTCCATCTAACTACAAGATATATTAGCATCAAAGGAAGTTACTCATATAACTAGGATAATTGGAACAGTTAATCAACTTCATTTTAGTCAAAATATTTTCTTATATTTGAAAACATAGGTAACAGTTTCACTATAGACATTTTACTATTCACCAAAGAAAAACTCAAATAAAATATATTTTCTTAAAATTTTCTTTTCAGTTAACAAAAAGACATTCTTCATCAGAATACTATAATAAAATTAAACATACCTACAGTTTGTTGAATGTGGTGTTTTATTTAAATGATTTCAATTCATAATTAGTTACCTATTATAAAATGAGAAGAGAAACTTTCCTTTCCCACAGATAAAACAGCTTATTCCTATTCTACAACCATTTCATGTCAGTCAGTAAGAGATAAAATATCAATATATATCAGGTTTGTATCTATAAAACAGACAATACTACAATTAACTTCATTTATTACTATATTTTATAGACCCTACTGGACAAATTGTATTTTTGATAGATTAAATTTATTAGTTTCCATCAGTATAAAACATTGTCCTGAAACAAAGAGCTGTTTATTTTCTATGTAGCTATGAAAGCATGATCATTCTCTCTTCAAAGACATGGGAGGAAAAATAAGAAAATAAGAAGTTACTTTTACAGTACTTCCCCAATCTACATGGAAGAAGATACACTCCCCAACCCCCTTTACTTCATAATGTGAGATATTAATATTCACAAAACACAAATTTATATGTATATTTTCAACACTGTTACTGTCTGAAAGACAACGTGTGACTTATAAGTAAAATGCCCTATTCTGACTTCTGAAAGCAATACATCTGAGATTTTGAAAATCCTATTAAAAATACCTGAATAGCTTATTAGAATTAGTAATTCAATGTTTTGGGCATTACTGTCTCCTAAGTGGATCAGACATTTAGAGTTTCATCCTGATATTCCTAGATCTTTCTTATGGATGATTGCAATTGAAATACTTTAGCATTACTCATCATTATTTTTTATTATTATTTACCTATCTATTTGTGTATGGGGAAACTACAGGGGCTCTTGCTGCTGCAAACAAATGGCCTGGACTACTTTGCATCTGGCCTTACATGGATGCTAGGGAATTGGAACTAAGTCAATAGTCTTTGCAATCAAGGGCCTTTAACCATTGAGTCATTTATATAGCCATAGCCATTAATTTTGTTGTTAAAAATAATTATAAAATGATATCTATAAATATAAAATACTAAATAATTTTTCTAAACTAAATAAATATTTACATTTGGGACAATTACTACCTCAAAAGAGGGAGGATTAGTGATTAGGCACCATATTTACAGTACCAAAAAATGGTGTTCATTGCCTTTACTTCTTTTCCCAGCATTTTATCCTTTGTTTCTTTCCAGAACATCAACTTCTGTGGAACAATGTGTCTGAATAGAAACAATTATCAGACAGACACATTTCACATTGTTTCCTGGGTGAATTTCTATGTTGGACAGAAAATGCACTCACTATAGGCAGAGTAAAAAATAAGGCTTCTTGAACATTTTCTGAAGTTTGTATCTTCTGCTTTTTACTGATTTCCAGGCTTTGAGACCTTCCATTTTGCTCCTCTTCAATTCTCAGCTCTATTTTATTTGCATTTATTATTATTTTCTACTAAATATTCCTAGGCTGGGTACCTAATGTATTAATTTGATGTACTTCAAATTCACAGAAGAGCACTGGTCCGTACTGAAAGCTCAAAGATATTTATTGAGTAAATGGGTTGAATTAGAGAGATACAGAGATAGACTCAAAATTCACTGGGAGCACATCTTAAAATAGCCCCATCAAGCCCTCGTGTTTTAGGGTGTCTCATTTGGAATGCGATTGCAGCCACCACTTGTTCACACAGCCACTGGAACCACAGAACTTGTGGAGTGCACAGATTGCTATGACTAAACAAGTGTCTATCTTTTAGATGCCTGCTTCTCACCATCAGTTCCTGGAATTATATCACGCAAATCAGAATCATGGGTATTTGTCATCTAGAATAGCATAGACTAACCTACAAAGACAGAATTTGTTATATTTCTACATGAGAATTATTCAATTATTCATTCCTTAGACTTTGATATTAGATGATTCACTTGTTTTTGGTTTTATTTTTAACCTTATATATATATTTAATTATTTTTATTTATTTATCAGAGAAAGACAGAGAGAGAAAGAGAGAGAATTGACACACCAGGGCCTCCAGCCACTGAAAACGAATTCCAGATATGTGTACCCCCTTGTGTATCTGGCTAACGTGGGTCCTAGGGAATCAAACCTAGGTCTTTTGGCTTTGCAGGCAAATGCTTTAACAACTAAGCAATCCTTCCAGCCCTATAACCTTATATTTTGAGCCATAAGTGGTTCTTTTTCTCCAAGCTTATATTCTTACAGAGGCATCAATGTTTTATATGCCTATAGCTCCAATATGTCTCAGACTTATAGTAAACATATATGTATGTATAGCTGTTTAAATTAAGTATTAAATTAAAGTATTAAATTAGTAGAAACTAACTTGGTTAATTTCAGTAAAAGTAGTAGCATGCTTGACTGCACTCTGATCAAGTTTTGGCTCTGCATTCACAGAACAAGAAGAGTTCTTCGGGTGCCAAGTATTTTCATACACTGGGGTACTGAATGACCAATGCCACATATGCTAAGAGATGTACAGTTTATTTTCTACCATTAGGCTCATCATCTATATGAAGCTATAAAAATGATATTGAAGAATTACCAGAGAGTTTGCCTTTGTGGTAATTTTTCATTGAGGTTCAAGCCATCTTATATTCTAGTCTGATATTTTAAAATACAAGGAAAGATACCAGTACATAACATATATATACGAAGTTTCTGCTTAATAATTCTTTAAAGCCACAAGCAAATGAAAAAACAGGCTTTTTTTTTGTAAATTCCAAGAGCCCATGCTGGAGGTGGTATTCCTCCCTCCAGGACACATGAGAAGGAACAAAAGAGGCATAGAGCTGAGTAATAAAGTATATGATTAATATATTTGAGGCCCTCAAATTTTCAGCATTCCATCCAAAAATAAGGTACAACACTAGGAGTCTTCTGAAGGCTGGAAATACAGGAAGCTGTAACTCACATATGGGAGTCACAAACCAGGTACTGGTAGCTAATCACTTGGCTTAAGTATATAGCAAAGAGGACAGTACCGGAAAGGCATTATTTACATTAAACCATGCAAAATGCATGCTTCTGAAGGACCTGGAAGCTTAAACAAGAGTGCCCGAATGATATGCTTTTACAAAAACAAACAAAGGGGAAAATGTAGGAACATAATAGCAGAATGCTGGATTGAGAACAAGACTTTATTTTTTGGCCTGTAATTGCTTTGGATGTTGTGCTATCTTTCATCGTTAATAACTCCAAACTCATTTACAAAAGGAAAACATGCTTATAAAAACATTATTATTAAAGAGAAGGGAATAAAATCCTCTAATATCTTGGTTCTGGATAAAATTTATGAATATATACAATGAAATCCTCACTTCTTTACTTGTCAAAATTGAGTGTTGGTTAAGCTACAGATCATTTAACAGGATAAATTTCAGCAGATAGAATAAATAGAGACAAATTAGCCACACTTGCAATTTTCTAATTCTTCCATGTTCATGTCCCAGATAAGAAAACTACATCTGGATATCATTAAATGAAAATCATCTAATTTTAAAATGATGATATATAATCTCCCTGTCTTTTTGAATGTTATGAAGTTATATCCATGGGAATTGGCCAAAATATGAAAATATTTTCTTGCCTGTCTAGCCTGTGTCTGGGAGAATATGTACAAAATGAAAGAATTGTCACAGGTTGTAAGCCAGGTAACAAACAGATCCGGATGCTGCCTGTTGTTTTTGAATTTTAATTCACATGTATATGAATAATTCAAAACTTATTAACTACTGGAAAAGAAGAGCATCATTTTTGTTCATGACTTTTGTTGGAATTTTCAGTACAAATAGATTGTATAATTCTATCATTGTATTCAGTGTGCCACTGGTTTTATTCTTTTATATATAACCAACCAGACTGTTTTCTCTCTTCAGCTATTCTATTCCTTTTGTATTTTAGTGACTTCATTGTCCTATTTGATTTTCAATATGTTGTTTTTATCTTCAACTTGTATTCATGTTTTTCTTATGTCCAGTTTGAGAAATACTTAAAAAAGAATTTCAACAATGATGCAATGAACATCCATATCCTTCCACTATGGTTTTCCCATTGTCATCTTATCATACTTACTTTATTATTTTGACTTCTCTTCCTGATAATAGTAAATATATAAGTATATGCATTGTAGGATTTTTTGACATACACTTGAGAATGTGCTGCATATTTCACAACCTATCATTCATAAACTCCTTAGCATATTTCTTTCTCCTCCAAATAAGGGTGACACGCTAATATTTGAAGACAAGAGCTGAGCTACTAGAGGTTGATCAAAAATATTGAATAAATGTTAGTACCTTCTTTCAGGTCATGATAATTTTTTTTTAATATTATGTTTGTAAAAATGTAGAGATTTCTCAGGAGCATATTTGGCTATCAGATAGATTGAAAGGAAGAGGACAAAGCAGAAACTGAATTCATATGATAGGCTTTCCCTTCTAAGGTCTTTTATCAGTTAAACTATGGCTCAACCCAAAGGGAAAAATATGTGAGGAGTAGAATGCCACCAGAAAGTTATATGGTACAAAGGTAATCATAAGGCAGAAATTAAAATATCAATCACATAAAAAGTGAGCACTTAAAATGTATGAAATATTAAAAACATGCTGTTTCATTGTGTTCATATACATATGTGAACCATGAATAAAGATAAACAAATCATTCTTAACTGTAGATGATAAGCTTCTCAACTACACTTTCATTCTCAACAGAAGAAATGTACACCAAACACACTCAGGTGCAATTTCTCACCTATTGGCTTGGCAAGTGTAAAAATCTTTGAAACACACTTTGTTTATATGTCAAGGGAAATATAAAAATTCTTATATCACTGTTGAGAGTGAATAATTAGAAAGAATTTTTATATCTTGAAAAATAACATTGCTATATGCTTCTTGGTTCAGCAACCTCACTTCTTTGAGTACATCCTAAAGGTATTTTCCCAAAATGAAACAACAGTCCTAGAAACATGTATTTAGAATTTATAAGTGTATTAATCACCACATTATTTTTGACAGATTATATACAGTCATAAAATAGTAGCAGTATGCCATTTTAAGGACACATGTGTCTACCTCCTGTTGTGAAGTTAGCTTCTAGGGTGCATGCCATTAATTAATTCTTTAATTAACATTGTGACTCTCAGCATCAAATATTTGGCAAATATTCTACCACTCAGCTGTAGAACCAGTACTACTAGACTTATTATTAAGTGAAAGAGCAAGATACAAAGATGTCTGTGTACTACACTACACGTTATCTACAAAAACTGAACCATAACTAAAAAGAAATTATGTTCTTAAGTGGAAAAATTGGAAGAAGAATAAGCAGAGTTACCAGACTGAGAGAAATATACCTATATTTTAGAATTAACTATGAGAAGAAAGATTTAATATTTTTGTGTATTGGTGGGATATAAACTATGGAAAAAATGTGAAAAACTTACATTATCTGTTATATTGTTATTGATAAAGTTGTCATTTGAAGCATATATTGTAAAATAACACAGTTAATTAATTATATTGAGAAGAGGCTTTCCTAGATAGAAGTATGAATGAACAGATATAAGTTGAGTGAGGCTCAGTAAGTATTCTTCAGGTCTCTATGGAAATATTGGGAGTATGTTGATTTTTTAAGTACACTTATATCTCTTAATATATCTTATATAGGTAAGAAATAATGATCAATTCAATATTGCAATCACCATCACAAATACTTCTTTCTACCAAGGAATTTTTGGAAATTCCAAGTATCCTTTGAAATATTTTGTATTGATATATAAGCCTTGAATAATCTTTTCATATAAGCAAGAAAGGAAGAGCTAGTAGAAGTCAGAGTTCCAGCCGGGAGTGGTGGCACATGCTTTTAATTCCAGCACTCAGAAGGCAGAGGCAGAAGGATTGCCATGAGTTTGATGTCACCTTGGGACTATAGAGTGAATTCAGGTCAATCTGGGCTAGAGTGAGTCCCTACTTGAAAAGCAAACAAACAAATAACAAGTTACAAAAAAAAAGACATGGCTCCCCCCTCATGCCTAGTACATAGGACATTAAAACCAGCACTGCCCATCATATCTTAATGAATATTAATCACCATCCATAATGAACTTAGTGAACTCACACTGGAGGGTTCACTGTAAAGAGGCTCAAATCTTTCCATGTTCTAGAACAGCTTTATTTCATGGACAGGATAAGCAATGGATCATGCTCTTAGAGACACTTCTCCATCCTCTTTGAAAGAATGACTTGGAGATAGTGAGTACATATGTAGTTACCATGTGCCAGTTTTGTGTATTATCTATATACTAATTTAATATTTGTACCAACCGTGGGATGCAGGTACCATTATTATTAGAGTCATTCTTATAAGCTTAGCAGCTTACAAAGGTTACACATCTCATCATGAGCTCTAAGTCTAAATTGCACTGGCTATTAATCACAAAACTATGCTGTTAGCCATCACAGCCTACTGATGATTTAAGATATTAGCTTCAGCAGAAATATCCGCAACTTGGAAAACATTATTCAGAACTGTGAGAATGTTATAGCTTGGTATCATGTATAAAATAATGCAGCTATTGCTTCTGCTGGAGGGATCAGAATAGTCTCCACTCACATACTTGTACATACACAGATGTGTCTTTTTCTTTTGCAGGAGCTTAAAATATATTTAATTGAATGAAATATTTAATAGAGTGAAAATGTGAGAGGCAGAAGAAAGCTGAGTGTTTAACTCTAAATCACTTAAACTTTTTTTAACATTTAGCAAATTGTTTTTATTTTTTTAACAAAACAGGTTAAACAATGCACCAACTATGTCCAAATAAATTACAAATTAACAGAACTAGGATTATAATTCAAACCTCTCAGATACCTAGCCCCATTTGGGAGTTTAAACACTGCTGCACTGATTTCTGGTGGCCAGTTACATTATTCTTACCTTCTTTTTGCTGACTGCACATATGTGACACTGGATATAAAACTCTGACCTAAAAAGACTCAAATGCTTTCAAAGTACAATGCATGATATTGTTACTCTATTTTTTAATTTGTCATTCATTCACATTTTTCTTCTTTGTTTATAATAGTAATAATGGCCTAGCAATGGGGTTATAAATGGGAGAAGAGAAGAGAAAGCTTAGAAAAGTAAGAGGCAATACCTTTCCTTGCTTGAGTATTCATGTAAGAAGCAATTTATTTCCTTTTAAACAGATCTCAAAATTGATGTCATAAATGAGGAATCCAAATGTCATATATAAAACAATCATGCAAGTTATTTAATAAATATGAACATTGTTATTTTAATAGGAACTTATATTTAGTTGCTTTTCTCCAACACATCTGGCAATTCTATGTCTTTTCCCTGCCTGTAATTTTGACAAAGGGTGACTAACAAATAGATGTGCTTTATTGGAAAATGTACTCTGTGCTGTAGATATTATCATAAGAGATATTATCATGTTATCATTCACTGGAGAATATTGACAAAATCTACTTCATAGCAGAGTGGTCTTCCATTAGTTTTAAATGCTTTTTTTTTGTCTCAAGTATTCTTCTGCAGCGTGTACTAGCCATATTTTATAAAGTAAAAACCAAATATTTATGGAATGATTTCTGCTTGCTTTTAGAAATAAAGTCTCTGAGTGGTAGAGTAAATTGGCTGAAAGAGTCCCTAGTCCTTACCTATCCTTTGAAAGTAATTGATGCACTATTTTCTAAAATGTATGTTTCATTTAAATCAATTTTGATAATTACCTTTGCACCTCACATGATATAGAAAACCTGCTCCCAATCATTCCCAAGAGAATACTGAAGCTGTGGGCTTTCTGGACATCATTAATGCACTTATCTTCTGAGTGCACCATTCTTTTCAAGAACCAGCAACTTCCAGCAGTTGCTTTACTGGCACATTATGTATGGCAATGGCTCTGTCTCTAGAAGGGAAAGTGGTACTGAAGCTCTTCACATATCTGGAAGTCTCACTGTCTTTTATGCACCTCAGAGATTAATGTTCAAAATTACTGAATATAAGAACTCATTAGAGTTAAGTACATAGGATCTGAAGTTGTGGATATTTTCTGTTTTTTAATTTTTAGTTAATTTATTCTTTTTGTTTGTTTGTTTTTCAGAGGTAGAGTCTCACTCTAGTCCAGGCTGACTTGGAATTCACTATGGAGTCTCAGGGTGGCCTTGAACTCACGGTGATCCTCCTACCTCTGCCTCCTGAGTATTGGGATTAAATGTGTGCATCACCATGCCCGGCAAGTTTATTTATTCTTATGATAAGTTTAAAAAGTAATTGAGATTTTTCATTTTGATACAATTTCTGAGCCCTAAAGCACCTTAAGACCTTTTTTTAAACAGAGTTTATTCCTGGGGTTTTGCTCTTATAAACAACCAGGGTTTTTTTGTTTGTTTGTTTGTTTGTTTATTTGTTTGTTTGTTTGTTTTGTTTTGTTTTTATTTAGCATAGCAACTTGGATTATTGGGAAGACTTTGGGTCATGGTTATTTAACCCTTATCCTCTGACAGCAGCAGGGCAGGGAGCTCTCCTACCAAACGTCTCATAGGAAGAGATGCCAGGAGACTTGGTTCAGAATGTTTGGCTAAAGGAAGAGTTCTGGAATATCTGGGACATGAACAAAAAACTTGGTAGACCAGCCAAACCACACATCTATAAATATACCAAAAAGATTTGTCCTAGACTTGGGGTGAGGCCAACTAAGAGGCCCTTTGTTTTTTTTCTTGTTGTTGTTGTTTTGTTTTGTTTTCTGTATCCTTTTTTGTTGTTGTTGGTTTTTCAAGGTAGAGTCTCACTCTAGCCCAGACTGACCTGGAATTCACTATGTAGTCTCAGGGTGGCCTTGAACTCACGGTGATCCTCCTACCTCTGCCTCCCAAGTGCTGGGATTAAAGGCGTGTGCTAACACCCCCGCTTCCTTTTTTTATTGTTAGTTATATATGTAGTGTGTATACAGCCATGATGGTCCCATCATTAGCCTTATCCCTGTCACCGCCCCCCCCTTGCAGATTGTGGTTGTTGCATTGTAGAGGTGGCCTTCAGTTATGGGGGAGAGGCAATGTCTCTATGCACAATGACCCAACTTATGGCTCTAACCATCTTTCCGCCCCCTCTTCCACGAATTTCCCTGAGCCCTGTTGTGTTCATTTTAGGTCTATTTCAGTCACAGGAGGTCCTGGGAATCTCTGTGTCTTTAGATATCTGATTTGGTAGGAGTTGAGTGTTCTCTGTGTCCATCTCCTTCACCTTTGTGCTGGAACCAGGTTCACGGAGAAAGCATCTCTTGCTCATTACCCCACTAACTGTATGGCTTCAGCTGGTGCCCAGGTGTGGTGCAAGGTGTTGATTCTTCCCTCAGGTTCTGCATCCATCTGAAAAAAAGAAGCAAAGTTCTCCAACAGAGAGTGAGGTCAGTGCAAGATATATGGATACTTATTCTTATTTTAGAGAGGATTTAATAGGTGTAGGCCCTATTGTAGCCCACTATTGGTAGGAGCTTGATATTGGAGAGCAGGCTCGTTTTTGGATATGGTTCTGACTTGATTCCCCATTCCAGGTATGGGTTCCGTTCCACTGAGAAGATCCACCAGCAAAATCAAGAACAGTTAGTAACTCACCATGGCTGTGTGCCACTATTGCACTTGTGTGAGCATCAGGTCAGGTTGATTGCTGTTGAGTAGCTTAGGCCATGAATTGCTTAGACAGATGTTGGTCATTTTCCCCTAATCATTCATGTAACACCTTCTGGCACTAGACAAGCTAACTGTCTGGAGATTGACTCCTTTTCAGAAAGTTTTCAGGGGCTGGAGAGATGGCTTAGTGGTTAAGTGCTTGCCTGTGAAGCCTAAGGACCCCAGTTCGAGGCTCGGTTCCCCAGGACCCACGTTAGCCAGATGCACAAGGGGGCGCACGCGTCTGGAGTTCGTTTGCAGAGGCTGGAAGCCCTGGCGCGCCCATTCTCTCTCTCTCTCTCTATCTGTCTTTCTTTTTTTTTTTTTTTAACATTCACATCATATATGCCAATGTAATACACATATAGGTATATACATTTGTAAATATGTTATAAGGGTTGATGCCAGTGGCTACTTATCTGTGTTGAAAGTCCATGAGTAATAGAAAATTTTATACTTAAGTATAAATTTTACATTTTGAATCTGAACAATGACACTTCCTCATTATAAAGCATAAATTGTCATCTAGTTGTCTTACCATTCTTTTTTTTTTTCTTTCTTTTTTTTTTTAATTTAATTTATTAGTTTTCTTGTCAGTAAATACAGGCAGTTTGGTACCATTATTTAGGCTCATCTGTGATCTACCCCCTCCCATTAGACCCTCCTTGTTATTGAAAATGGGTCGTGCATTGTGGAGTTAGCCCCCAGTTATTAGTATGATAAATGTCTCTGAAAATCATGACCCAACATGTAACTCTGACATTCTTTCCGCCTCCTCTTCCGCAAGATTTCCCTGAGCCATGTTGGGTTCATTTTTGGTCTGCTTCAGTGCTGAGGTGTTGGGGGCCTCTGAGGCTCTGGCTCTCTGATTTGGTAGGAGTTGATTTTTCTCTGCATTGATCTCCTTCCCCTTTGTGCTGGTATCCAGTTCACAGGAAAACATCACCCTTGCTTATTTCGCCAGTTGTCCTTAGTTTCAGTTGGGCCCCTTCTGAGGTATGTTGGGGCAGCTCTCTTCTTAGGATCTGCATCTATCTGGAAAAGAGAAGCAGATTCTTCAAATCTATCTGTCTTTCTCTCTGTGTCTGTCGCTCTCAAATAAATAAATAAATAAATAAATAAATAAATAAATAAATAAATAAATAAAATTTAAAAAAAGAAAGTTTTCAGCCGGTGCTCCATGTTCTGTCCCAATAGCATGTGGTGTCTTCTGAAGTAGGGTCTTCCCATTAACCATTGGTGGGTCATCAAGTACTCTGATAGAATCTGTCTTCTTTTTGGATCTCTTCTTCATGTAGTTAAAGTTCTGAAGTTTTTCAGATAAATTAAAAATCAGGTATTCATATCACTGGTAAATGCATGAGCAATTGACATAGCCAACAGGAACTAGACAGATGTCTAAATTACATGGAATGTAACTTATCTAGCCAGTCCATTTTGGGAGCCAGCTCTTAGAAATCAATGATTGATATGCCATTATCATAACCAAATAACAATCAATAAATTGCATGAAATTTTACAGCTATTTTCTTATGAAAATAATTATTGAAAATATAACTGGTTAATGTGCTTACCTTGCAAACATGAAGACCTGATTTCTATCCCAGTGCCTGTATAAAATGCTGGGCATGGTCGCATGTGGCTATCATCCAAGCCCTGGGGAAACAGAGACAAAATGATCTCTATGGCTCTCTGGCTAGACAGTCTAACCTAGCTGATGAGCATGAGGCCAAGAAGAGGCACTGTCTCCAAAAGATGTGGATAACATACTTTAACAATGACACCTGAAACTGGTCTCTGGCCACCACATATATGTGTACATCTGTATAGACTCTACTCCTCAAACTGAGCTCACACATATATTCATACATAAATCACATATGCATGTGCATAGAAAGAAATTAATGTAAAATGTTGTATTCTATTAGGGAATAAAGAACAACTTGAATTATATTTAGCAGAACTTTGTATAAGTCTTTAAGAAATAACCTGGTGTGTTTCTTTTGTTACTTTTAAATGTTCTGCATTTTGTAAGTAAGGACACAGCCATGTGTAACTAAGGATTATGTCCCTAGCACTGGTCAATTGCTATCTTGATCTCCAACACATGCCTTTATTATGTATTTTTACTAGTTTATTTGTTTTTTATTTAACTTTATAATTGTTGTATTTATTATTGTCTGAAATTATTAGATCTTAAATATTTGCAATACTGCCTACTGTTGCTATAAGTTTAGTTAGTATTTTATAACACAGATAAAAACAGATTAGTTTTTGTTAATTCACTTCATAGTGTATTATTATTTCTTTATTAGCTTTTTTCTCCTTCTATGACACTAGACAGATTACATAAATTTTCTCGCTTTCTTGTCAGTTCCCAGGTTGAATAAGCACTCTAACCATAACTCCATTATCATGAACTATATCCATTTTCCTTATTCGAGGTCTTCAGCGTTCCTGAAAATACATATCTATTATGTGTATAGTAGACAAAGAAAAGACACTGGGGCAAATTTAAGTTGACATGACTCTACCTTTTTATTTACAGGAGTAAATTACAGAGTAAAAGTATGAGGAATTGTGAATCTGTGATTAGGACATGTTACTTCCTAATTATTTATTTGGTGAGAGAATAAAACTAGAGTATCTTGAAGAAGTTACCAATCTCATAAGGGTTTTTAAGTATTAGATTACTGCATTTAGATAAAGAAATTTGCAGAGCATCTAATTCGCAACTGACACATTGCAAAATATTACCATGGTAACTAGCTATACCTTGCAAACTAATGGAACCAGTAAAATATGGTAAGTCTATTTCATTTGCATAACTGCCTTTCTTCAGAATATTTGGATGACAAGAGAGCAGTATATTCAAAATAAAACTGCAATTGATCGAAAGTTAAAATATATAATGGCTCACAATATGAAAATAACACATAGCACTGGTCTCATATGCTAAAGAACACTTCTTGAAAGAAAAGGAGTATACTAAAATATTTCCAATTAATTTTAAATTACTTGAACAATGTAACTTTAAAAGCCATCCAAATTGTGTGTGTTTATATACTCATATGTGTGTGTGTGTGTATATATATATATATATATATAGTGTAAGGATTTATACCTATTATTAAAGACCTTTGACTCTCCATTGAGACAGAGCTCCTTCTAGATTATATACTAATGTCCATCTCTTAAATGTTTCTTTCCCCTACTCTTAATACCCATGTTTAAAGCCCTATTGAAATCTTTCATAATGAACCCCAACTAATTTTAATAGAGATGAAAGTGATAAGAAGCTTTAAGGAGATATAAAATACATGGATATTTGATGATACTTATAATTAAAACTCTAAAAAAAGATTTGGACATATCCCATGCATCATGGGTATAATTGTAATTCTGAACATTCTGGACTTCAAATTCAGCACATTTTCAGTAGAAAGCTTTTCAAGTCTCACTCCAGTAGTCAATAAACTATGCCTTTAAATTCATAGTGATGAGAGGCCCATTAGTTATGACAGTTTTCCCCTTATGTGAAAATTTATAAATGAATATCATTTTAATATTTAATATCTCAGACTAAAACCTTGATATGAAAAATATAAATACTTAATCAATTTTTAGTGGAATGAAATATAGTTTCATTAACTGATAACTCTTGTAATAAAGCAACAAAGTAAATGTGAAGATAATATATGAGAATAAATTTGTTATTTTACTATGTGATGTATTTTAGCAGGTATGAAAAATATTTTTTGTTTCAAATATAATAAAAAATAGTTTTGCACCTCTTTTATGATATTTGTAAGATTTATTATTCATATTTTAAATTTATTAAGTAAGTATATTTCTCGTTGAAATCTTCTGCAAGTTAGATATCCAGTAAGAATCATTTTTTTTCTTTTTTTTTAATTTAATTAATTAGTTTTCTTTTCAGCAAATACAGGCAGTTTGGTACCATTGTTTAGGCTCATCCATGATCTACCCCCTCCCATTGGACCTTCCTTGTTGATGTAAATGGGTTGTGCATTGTGGAGTTAGCCCATAGTTATTGGTACGATAAATGTCTCTGCATATCATGACCCAACACGTGACTCTCACATTCTTTCCGCCCCCTCTTGAACCCAACATAGCTCAGGGAAATTTTGCATAAGAATCAATTTTATAGGTGAATGTTTTGTACATTTTATTACTATCTGGATATTCCCAACCACCTGATAATGAAAGAGAAACAATATTAATTCTCATTTTTCAGAGGAGAAAAACACTCCAACCCATAAGTTAAAGGAAAATAAGCTAAGGCTTGAAAGAATTGCTAGAAAAGAAATCAGATACATTATGGTGCATGGAACTCTGAGAGTGAGCTTCCCACTCCATAGCAATGGAAACACAGTGGAATTTCTCTGAATAATTTGAAATAAATGGAAATAACCTCATATAAGGACACTAAAAATTGTATACCTCCAGAGGTGATTCTTAGACTAATAACAGTGTTTCCACACATGTCCTATGAATGCGGTAGAGAAGCAGTGTAGTTAGAAACACAGTCCCTTTAACCAGACCGCCTGGTTTCCATTTAGTGTCCATCACTTATCAGTACTATATATGACGAAACATTTACTAAGTGTCTATACCTTGGTTGCATTTACTCTTAAATGGTAATGATACTTCTAGCTGCATGACTTACTTGTTGCTAATATCAAGTTTGTTAATATACTGATAATATGTAGAAGAGTGGGAGATAATAGTTAAAGTCCATCACAGAAAGGTCTCATACCTGTCAAGGCTCATTTTCAGAACTGTTTAAAAAATGACTTTTTTTTTTTTTTTGTATTTGAAAATCACAGGGAACTTTACTAGCAGAAGTAGGGTGTTCACAATCTTCTGAAAATGGCAGGGAAGTGTGAAAATAAGGGTATGTCACCAGATATTTAAGTCATAGCACAGAGAATTATATTTGAAAGTTTAAGAATGTTCTTCTGCCACCAAGAATTCAGGACTATATAAAGGAATGTACAAGATTCAGTGTCAAAGTCATGGCTGGTAAACAGCTTTGCTGTTGGTGACAAAGAAAATCAAACTAGAAGTGTAGTGAGCCATTAAAAAAAAAAAAAATCAGCTGAACTGACTGGTTTTGCTCAGGAAAGAATTCTTTCTGATTCATTTTCCCTACTACATTGCAGAGGCAGGAGGCAAATTCATCCCATACACTAGTGGCATATAAATCTAGGATGAAGTTCTTTGTCTTCCAGCCCCTATGGCATTGAGACAAGATTTCACAAAGGAATTGTAAAGAATGTATGTAGTTTGTAATAAAAAAAAAAGAATTCTAGATCAAGAACTTACCCTACTTTTTATCAACTAATGAAAAAGGTAGGTCCAGAGATTTAAAAAAATAATCTGTGAGATGTTGAGCCAAAAATAGACTTAATAATATTTACTGTTTCCAAAAGTTACTTTTTTTCCTTATCTGTTTCATGCTCTGAACTCTGTTGTAAGTGTGTTTAATGAATATCTTTTTTTTTAAAGTTGACTTTTAAAATTTTTGTTCATTTGTTTATTTTTATTTATTTATTTGAGAGAGGCAGAGAGAAGGAGGCAGAGAGAGAGACAATGAGTGAGCCAAAGCTTCCAGCCACTGCAAACAAACTCCAGATGCATGCACCCACTTGTGCATCTGGCTAATGTGGGTCCTGGGGAATCGAGCCTCGAACCAGGGTCCTTAAGCTTCACAGGCAAGTGCTTAACTGCTAAGCCATCTCTCCCTTTTATGGTGTGTTATCCATGCCTCAGATTTCAAATATCAGGACATCGTCTCTTATGAACTAAATGAAGCAAAACCAAATCATACAAAAGGTATATTTATTAGATTATTACTTTATTAAGTTTTTTTTAAATTAATTAATTTATTTATTTGAGAGTGACAGACACAGAGAGAAAGACAGATAGAGGGAGAGAGAGAGAATGGGCGCGCCAGGGCTTCCAGCCTCTGCAAACGAACTCCAGATGCATGCGCCCCCTTGTGCATCTGGCTAACGTGGGACCTGGGGAACCGAGCCTCGAACCGGGGTCCTTAGGCTTCACAGGTAAGTGCTTAACCGCTAAGCCATCTCTCCAGCCCCCCTTTATTAAGTTTTTATTACAAAATCCCATTACACATTCTGCAAAAATAAAGACACTTACTTTACTACTGAAACTACTGACACTGTTGAGAATTGTCTTATTCTGGTCTCCTTAAAGCATCCATGTGTAAGTATCGAAAGTTAGAGATTGTCTAAGGTAACATGAAATTAGAAAATATATAATATGTAGCTCATAAAGTTTTAATATAATATATTCCTTTCTAAAATAATTCAATTGGGTAGATGAGTAGAACATTTGAGCACCTTATTTATAAAGAGTCTCACAGAGACATAAAGACAGTATTATACAGATATTAACAAAAAATAACAAAGATGTAGATAAATTATATATAGATGTATATAGAGAGAGATGTATATATAGAGAGATGTATATATATATACATATATATTTATTTGTGTTATTACTATGATAGGGAATTATTAGGGAATTAGGTCACAGTCCCATGATAGACCAGTAGCACATCAGAGAACCAGGTAAGATTATAGTTTAGTCTAACTTCTGAGGCCACTGAACTAGGGAGTCTGAACATGTAATTTTCAGTGGAGTCCAAAGACCTGAAAAATCTAGGGCCTACAGGTGCAAATCCAAGAGTGCAAATGAGAACCTGGAGTGCTGAGGAGCAGGTCAGAAACAGAAAGCTACCTCAGCTTCAAAAGAACATGGATTCACCTTTCCCCTGCCCTTTTGTCCTTTCAGGACCCTTAGGTAACTGGATGGTTGGGGTGGTTTGTTTTAGGTGTCCCCCATAAATTTATGTGTTCTGGATGCATGGCCCACACGTGACAGCAATTTGGGATATGGAGCCTTGCTGGAGGAGGAATGCTGTTGGGCTGGACTTAGGGGCTTTAGAGCCAGCTCCTCCTTGTCAGAGTTTAGCTCACTCTCTTGTTGCTGTTTTCCACCAGATATAGCAAAGGTGATATACAGTTTCTGCTCGTGCAATGTTTCTCTGGCCATCATGAAGCTTGTACTCAAGACTGTAAGACAAAATTAAACCTTCTCTTAATCAGCTGCAAAAGGCAAGATGCTTTGTCCCAGCAATGACAAAGTAAGTACAATGATCTTGAGCTTTATCAAAAGTGAATGAGGGCTGGAAAGATGGCTTAGAGGTTTAGGCATTTGCCTACAAAACCACAGGACCCAGGTTCATGTCCCCAGGACCCACGTAAACCAAATGCACAAGGGGGTGCAAGTATCTGGATTTCATTAGCAGTGGCTAGAGGGCCTGGTGCACCCATTCTCTCTCTTTCTCTCTGTCTGCCTATTTCTCTGTCTCTCTCTAAAGTAAATACATAAAAATAAAATATTTAAAAAGAGTGAATGATTATTAAATCACTCAATCAAATAATTATTAATCTTTGTCAAAAACACAGATATACCAGACATCATGCTTGACTGCTCTTTGTATAGCTTTAATCCAGTTAAACTCACACCCGTAAAAAGTCTTCTATGTAAAGATGATTATTTTTACTTATACTTTTTTGTGGGAGGGGAGTCAAAGTAGGGTCTCACTCTGGTCCAGGCTGACCTGGAATTCACTATGTAGTATCAGGGTGGCCTCCAACTCATGGTGATCTTCCTACCTCTGCCTCCTGATTACTGAGATTAAAGGCCTATGCCACCACACCCAGCTTACTTATTCTTTTAAATGTACTTCATTTATTATAATTTTTATTTTTATGTTTTATCCTCTGTGTGAATATGTGCTGAATTGCTCTTAACACTTGGGAAAATGTCATTTGTCCAGGAATGTGGTAGTTTAATTTAGGTGTCTGCCATAAACCTATGTGCTTTCAATGGTAGGTCCCAGTTGGTAGAAATTTGGAAATTGGAGCCTTCACGTGGTGTATTGTTAGGGGCAAGCTTATAGGTGTTATAGCCAGCTTCCCCTTGCCAATGTTTGCCTCAGTCTCCTGCTGCTTTTACCCATATGATATTGGCCAGAAGGTGATATGCAGCCTCTGCTCACGCCTTCATGGAGTTTCCCCTTAAGTCTATATGCCAAAATTAACCCTTTCCTTACACAAGTTGCTCCTGGTCAGGTGTTTAATGCCAGCAACATGAAGCATAATCTGTAATATTTCTTTTATTACTATACTTATTTTTTCTGGTCAAATAATAAAATATTCCCATAAATGAATTAACAATTTTATCACTTACTACAGTTATTTCTTACTGCTGGGTCTCACACTGAACCAAAAGCAGCTCATGGGAGGAAAGGGTTTATTTCAGCCATACAGAACCCAGGGGAAGCACCATTAATGGTAGTAAAAGATGGCTCACTTCTATAGATGAAAGCAAAGAAAATTCAGCAACCATCCAGCAAACATGTACAGCCAGAGATCAAGCAGCTCTTTACACATCTTAGTAGGGCTGGATTACAAGCTCCACCACCAGTTACATACCTCATCCCTAGAAACACTTCAAGCTCAATTTTAATGAAACACCTAAGTTTATGGGGCCATACACTTAACCCACCACAAAACTGTTTCAATTATTACCCAGTATTAGAATGAAATATTACTGAAAGTTCTGTACAACTAGGTTCCAAATTTTGTTTTACTTTTTTCCCTGTTTTGTTGTTGATTATGTTTATTTTGGTGTGCTTGGTATTCTTTCTTTTTTCTGTTGTTTATTGAGTGTAGTATGGAGTAATATTAACTAATGAAGCTATTTACTGAAAAGTTATTAAATATTTAGGTTATTCAATGATATCTTCTCTAGAAAATATGATGCTTTTATTTTAATTTATTTGCATAAATAAATTAGCATATTCCATTATCATTTTAATCTATTTGATCTCATATTCTTCCTTGGCTTGCAATCTATCTTTTTTCTTTATAAATCTAGTAATTTTTTTTTTTTTTTTTTTTTTTTTTTTGGTTTTTTGAGGTAGGGTCTCACTCTGGCTCAAGCTCACCTGGATTTCACTATGTAGTCTTAGGGTGGCCTCAAACTCATGGAGATCCTCCTACCTCTGCCTCCCGAGTGCTGGGATTAAAGGCGTGTGCCACCACGCCCGGCCATGATTTTTTTGTTTTTTTTTTTTTAATTTTATGGATTTGTATTGGTTTTATAACAGGCTCTTTTATTTACTTTTCATTTCTACTTAACTTTTTTCTTTTCTTCCATTCCTTCTTTCTTTCTTTTTCTTGAGTTTTGTTTTGTTTTTTCTTTGTGAATTGTTGGGGATAAAATTCAGAGACTGCATATGCTTGGCAAGTCTATATCACTAAGCTATACTCCTAGTCTAGTTGCCAACTTTAAACTTACTTCACACTTTAATGGAATGAAGATAATTTTTCTTTTCTTAATATCTTTTTATGACTATTTAGCTAATTAAATTTAGAATTTTTCCAAAGTAGTTACTGAATATTTAATCGGCAATTTTCCAATCAAAATACCCTGGAACTCATGATTTTTATAGCTCATTTAATGACTTAAGTGACCTGAAATGCAGTGATTATATCTAAAATCATAATGTATATGAGCCACTATATATGTTTATAAGCAAGAAATGGTAGTATTTCCTCAATTCTATTGAAAATGTTATAAAATATATGTCTTGTACATTAAAAGTTTTTAACTGTATTTATCAGGAAAAACTGAAATGTTGATTTAATCTACCCATCTTAAAATATACAAAAAAAATGAGAAAATTATTCAAAGAAAGATGAATAGTATGAGAATAAACAAATATTTAGCATGTAGAATAAAATATTTAGCTAAATGATCAACAAAGCAAAAAATACACCTTGAAGAAATCATATATTATAAAATTACATAATTTTTACTATTAAGATCAACATAGAAAGCCGGGCGTGGTGGTACACACCTTTAATCCCAGCACCCGGGAGGCAGAGGTAGGAGGATCGCTGTGAGTTCGAGGCCACCCTGAGACTACATAGTAAATTCCAGGTCAGCCTGAGCCACAGTGAGACCCTACCTCAAAAAAAAAAAAAAAATCAACATAGAAAGAAATATAAAAAATTAAAATTAGAACTTAAAAGGTTGGTATTTCAGAATCTACTGGCATTACAGAGATTAAAAAATTATTGTCAGGCCGGGTGTGGGGGCGCAAGCCTTTAATCCCAGCACTCAGGAGGCAGAGGTATGAGGATCTCCATGAGTTCAAGGCCATCCTGAGACTACACAGTGAATTCCAGGTCAGCCTGAGCTAGAATGAAACCCTACCTCTAATATATATATATATATATATATATATATATATATATATATATATATATATATTATCATTATATCAATAAATTTGGAGTAAGTCACTAAATTCCCAGAAAAATACAACCTGAAAAAACACACAAGAAATTTAACATATATGTAGTTTCATAACCATGTATGTGTTAAGTAAGTAAGTTTTTTAAACCTGTGTATATGTGTATGCATATGTTTATGCATATCTGTGTATCAGGTGACTTGTGTATGCATGAGACTGTGAAGACCAGAAAACAAATTTGGGTATCATCCTCAAGAATGCCAGCTATTTCCTTTGAGATGGGATCTCTCAATGGCCTGGAAGTCACCATTTAGAGTTGATTGGCTGGCTAATGAGATCCTGAAAACCCTCTGCCTCCGTCTCCTCTCTGATCTTCTTGCCTGCAAGCAAGCCCTTGACTGATTGAGCAATGAACAATGTAATAGCTTCATCCACATGGCTTCAGTTTCTGCCTTCTCCCACTTAACATAACCAAAACATTGGTGAAATATTTGAAACAACAGATTTTTCAATACATTTGGCATCAGATAGCAATCCCAAAGGTGGGTAGGGACTGACAAAGGGGTTCTATGTGGCTCCAGTTCAAGGTCTTCAAAAGAACATCAGTGCTGAACTGCAGAACCAGATTGTGAAGACAAATCTCACCTGAGTGGAGGAAGCAGAGCTGTGAGTCCCAAGATAGAATAACTACTAAAATTCACAGGACAAAGTATTCAAGATGAGAGAAAAGCAGAGAAAGAAAATCAAATTCAGAGCAATGCATTTACTCAGGACAGGAAAGGTCATTTCATAATATTAAAGATACCCATTCATCAAGAAGACTCAACAATCATAAACACAGTGACACAGCTAACAGTTTTAAAACTAATAGCAGTGTAGAGAGATAAAACAGACGCAGAAATCTGAATTCTTGTCTCTATTATAAATCTTGATGAAATTAAAAGTATTTAGTGAAATTAAAATGTAATTCAGTAATATGATTTTTTGAAAATCCATAAAATCTAGAGACTGAATAAAATGTTTTCATAACCAGTGGGTTCAATATAACATCAAAAGATAGGTTATAAGATTGTGGGACTTATCTATAATTTTAGGATGCAGAAGCAAGAGGATCACCTCAAGTTCAAGATGAACCTGGCTTCTGGTCATTGTAGTAAGTTCCTATCTCAAAAAACAATCAATGAAATAATAAACTTGTAGAATGGAAAAAGAAAACAATGATGATGAATAATGAAATCGATGGATAAATAGAAACATGTAGCATAAAATCTCACTAAAACAAAAAGCTGGGTCTCTAGAAATAAATAAATAAAGCTGCTCATTCTCTAATCAGATTGAATAAAAACACATTATGCTACACATGTTATATTCAAAGAAAAAAGGAGATGTATCAACATCATGTACATAGACTAGAATATTAGTAGTTTTCATATTTCATATATATAATACTTATGAAAAGTTAGTTCATTAAAACAGGTTAAAAGGGGTAGAGGGATGGCTTAGTGGTTAAGGCACTTGATTATAAATCCTAAAGACCCCAGTTAGATTCATCAGGATCCATATAAGTTAGATGCAAAGGGTGGCACATGCATCTGGAGTTTATTTACAGTGGTTGGAGGCCCTGGCATGCCCATTCTCTCTATCTTCCTATTTCTCTTGCTCAAAAATAAATAAATAATATATAAAAAAGCAAGTTAGTAAACTTATTGTAATAATTTATTTATTAATAATAATAACAAAATAATGCCTGTTTTGAAACTCTAAAGTCAATAGAATTAAATGCTTACCTCATGAGACACAGAATGTCATAGCACTATATTTTAATAATTATTACCCAGCAACCTACATATTTAATAATTAAATACTGGTAATTTTATTTTGTTAAGAATAATTAATTTTTATGTTCAAAAAACATATATTGGCATGAGTTGAATATATGATTTTTTGTTTGATGATAACAGACTGTAATAGATAAGCAAAATTAACAGCATGATTTTTACTTTGTGAAAATATGATTGTGAATATCAATGTATAAAAATGTTTACTTAGAAGCATTTGTATGCATATGTATTTATATGATCAAAGAATTATCTACTTTACATTTCTATAGGTTCTATTTCCTTGTGAAAACTAACAATCATTTTAAAAAACATTTGTTATGCAATTTTTTCAAGCTAGAGATAATGCATTCCTTTGCATAAGGGGCAGATTCCTTTCCTGGCCAAGGTAGTAAAGGTAGATTTTATTTTGTGTTATTCTTTATTCTGGATTAAAATCAACTGTATCCATCTAGGAAGAAAGAGCATATCTTCAGCAGATCTTTGGCGGTGCCATATTAGATCCAACTATCTTCACTTGAATGTACCCTCCTGTAAGGCAGATTCCTGCTTGCATAGCTACCATGTTTCAATTACTACACCACATGATAGGGAATGTTTTCTATGGAACTGAAGATACGATGATTTTAGCTATATCTACAACTTATAATAAATAGACTTTGTCTCCAAATAAGGGAAACATGTTTTAGTATCGTATACAAGTATTTCATATAAAACTGGTAGACTAAATTGTTATCTTAGAAGTAGTGTCAAAATCACAGCTCACAGTTTTTGATATAGCAGTGATGGATGTATTGGAGTATTTTATTCAGCATTACCTAATAACAGCAACACAAAATATCAGTGGTTTATAGTGTTTAACATTTATGTCTTAAGCACATGACAACATTTGAGAGTAGCTGGTGTCTCCCCCTTCTAAATATGTTATAAACATAAATCAACACTGAAGAAGACCCTACGTGAGATGCTAGTCTTATGGTAGAGAAGGAACAAAATAGCTTGTAGAAACATGTAAAAGATCTGAAGGCTGGAATGTAGTCGGTGTATGTATACCACTTGGTATGGGCCAAACCAAGTTTCAGGAATCCACAAGCCATTATATGGAGCAGAATAATCTGTTTCCTTTTGGATAGCAAGAATTTATATTTGGAATAAATAACACAAACTAAGTTTGCTGTGATGGCTGATGCTGTAGTTCTAGTACTTCAGAGGCTGAGGTAAGAGAATCACAATGATTTTAAGGGCAGCCTGGGTTAAATAGTGAATTATAGGCCAGCTTGAACAATAATGTAAAACTGTATCAAATAATTAATAACATAAACTATGGATTTCATTGTAATTAAACTTTAATTTTAATCAAATTGGGTACATAAACATAGTCAATAATTTCATAGGGAAAAGACAAGTGTGAATCAATCCAGATATCATCAATTGTTTTCCCTTTGATAGGGAATTGTTAACATGTTTTCCATTTTAATATTCCATGTATTTCAAAATTTTTGAGTTGCACAAATATTTTCAAACTAAAACAATATAAGTTATATTTAAACAGTATCATTACTTATTAGTTCAAGATTAGAAATAATATATGGAACTTTACATTTCATTGACCATCAAAAATTATTTTCACTGAAGGTAAATATTGCTTCTCCCTTTGGATCAATAAATCATGATCCATTCCTCAGGAGAAGTCAATAACTACTTTATTGTTTCTCTAGACTCCAAATGGGAACTTTGATAAATGTCTTTAAATTTTTTTTTTTCTAGTTACTGATGGGGTGTTCTTTAGCAATAAGCATAGCGGCAGAAAAGTTGTGCAATTAATCATGAAAGAGATCCTCATATCTTGAAAATAAATGAACCAATAAGTAGTAAAAGATGAACTGTTTCATTTTATTCTTCAATCATATAAAATGCTTGTGAAAAAGGAAGTTAACACTTTTAAATGTATTTGTTACATAAGATCTAACATTCTATTCATTTCCTGAAACCCAATGAATAGATTGTATGCTATTATTTTATTTTTCTCTTATTTGATTAATGTGATACCAAGAGTTAGTTTCTCTGAATGATAGGGTACTAGATGAAAATAAATACTTATAATACATATCTTCTGATTTCAAAAGTGTTTATCAAAGGGGAAAATCATGTGCTCTCATACATATACACACAGGATCAGACAAAGGAGAGTTTAGGATGGGCAAATCTAGTTTTTCTAAAGTTCAGTCTCACAAAATAACAATACATAGGCTTTGCAGGATAAAATTAAAACAAAAATATAAGTAAACAATCTAGGGAGCTGGCTCATCAGTTCCTGAACCATACATTTAAAGCCAGACAGATTTAAATTTACAGTGGTAAGAGGCACTGGTGTTCTTTCTTTCTCTTGAAAGGATAAAAGTTGCCCTATTTCTGCTGCTCTGTTTTCTAGCTGCTTTGCTAACTTGCCTTTTTAAGCTTCTGTAATATGGCTTGCTTGCTACTGCACTGAATCACAGAACTGCCATTTTGCAACTGCCTCCATTTTGTAAAAAGTATGCAACTACCTCCATTTTGTAAAAAGTATACCATAAGGACCTGGCCCTTTGTACGCCCTACCCAATCAGAGGGACCCTCACGAGCCCGCCTCGTGGGCCCCACCCAATCAGGGGAACCCACGGCTGAAAAGCCCCTATGACTCTGCATACCTATAGTTTTCAGCCTTTATAAGCTGACCAAACACATGGCTAGGGGCTCTTCACCTTTCCTCCTGCGAGAGGAATCTGTGTTGAGCCCCGATGCATCGGAATCAATAAACCTCGTGCGGTTTGCATTGAGAGCGTCCTGCGTGAGTGTTCTTGGGGTCCCGTAGACAGCCCTGAGCGGGGACCCCTCCGGGGAACCCCACATTTGGTGAGCCAGCCAGGAGTCTCTACAGGACCCCAGACCTCATCTAGGACCCCTCAGAGGTAAGAGGCGCCTCCCGTCTTGTCTGTGTATGTCTGTACTTTTATATCTGTCCTCTGGAAAAATTCTCGATTTCAACCGGTTTCAGTATCTGGATGCCTTCCCTTTGGGTGCTCTGAGTTGGGGCTGACGGGCCTGAGAACCACCACCCAGCAATCTGGAGGACGCTCCTGATTGCCCCCAGGAGACAGGTTTTTCTGTCTCCTATCTGAAGAACTCGGATCGAGTTCGCCTCTGTCGGGAAGCATCATCTGGGTCCCGCTCGCCACCATCTGCTTCAGTTTTGTTTTTACTCGAGCAGCGATCGGCCCGCCTTTGTCTCTTTGTTCTCGGTGTTCTCCAGATCCTTTTGTTCTCCTATCTCTTTTATTCCCCTTCCAACATGGGACAGACTATCTCAACCCCTTTGGACTTGACTTTAGCTCACTGGACTGACGTTAAGAGCTGAGCTCATAATTTATCTGTTGAAATAAAGAAAGGAAAATGGCAAACTCTATGTGAGGGAGAAGGGACTATGTTTAATGTTGGATGGCCCCTAGGAGGGACCTTTAACCCAGATCTTACCAGGGGATGATCCAACTCAGAGACCTCTGCCACCCCTACAATATTGGCCTTTCTCCTCCGTAGACCTTTATAATTGGAAGGCCAACTACCCTCCCTTCTCAGAGGACCCCTCAAAATTAACTGCACTCATGGAATCCCTAGTTTTCTCCCACCAGCCCACATGGGACGATTACCAGCAGTTACTCCAGACCCTCTTCACGACCGAGGAGAGGGAACGTATCCTGTTGGAAGCCAGAAAGAACGTCCCTGGTGACGACGGGCGCCCAACGTGGCAGCTCGAGGCACGGACCCCTGCTGGACGGAAAGCCCCCAGCACATGAGCTCCGGGGTCACCGCTTCTCCGCCCAAGAAGACGGCAAGACCTGGTAAGTTTTCCCTCTTCATTCCGTCCCATCAAGATGGGCCATTCATTGTCTAAAGAGGCTTCTTTCATAAAGGATTTAAAAGCCTCTCTCAGAGAGCGAGGAATACGGGTAAAGAAAAAGGATCTTATACAGTTTTTTATTTTTGTTGATAAGACATGTCCATGGTTTATGATTGATGGACCTAACATTCATCCCAAGAAATGACAAAGGGTTAGTAAAGAATTAAATCAAAAACTTACTACTGAAAAAAATGGCAAAGAGTCAACACCTCTGTCTCCTGTGTGAGATATGTGTCGACCCCAGAGCTCTGGTTTCCTGAATAAAGCCTCATGCTTTTGCAGCAAGTTGGGTCTCCTGTGTGTCTTTGGGTGCATGCTATCTCGAGACTTGAGTGAAGGTCTCCCTCTGGGGGTCTTTCAATTGAGGACTCGTCCAGGGATTTGCACGTCCACCCAGGACTCCGGAGACCCCCTTGGAGGTAAACAATGTAAATGTCTGCAGCGCTGCTTGTCTGAGTGTTTGTCTGAGTGTTTGAGTGATTTCTGTTGCTCTGATCTGTTTTAATTTCGGTTTGGGCAGCTGTTGTTCAGGACCGTGAGGACCTGACAATGGTGGTTGGCAGGACCACAGGCTGCAATCCTGGGGGACGCCCCAGGATCTGAGGAGAGTCAGGGTGGCTGACAGTCTCCTATCTGGTAAAGGAAGATTGTGTATTTCTCCTTCAGGAGAAACCACGGAGGCATCTTCCATCTGAAACTGCATTTGGTTTTCTGTTCTGGACACATCGGAGGTGTCACGGTTTTTGGTTTCTTTTTGTCAGTATCTATTTTGTGTTTGTTTGTGGACTCTTGTTTCTAGTTATGGTACAGACTGTGATGACCCCCCTAACTCTGACGGTATCTCATTTCTCTGAAGTTAGAAGTAAGGCTCATAACTTATCTGTAAAAATTAAAAAAGGTAAATAACAGACTTTCTGCTCCTTTGAGTGGCTGCCAGAGGGAGCATTTGATCTAACCATTATTTCTGCTGTTAAGAATATTGTTTTTCAGAAGGGACCCATTCTCACCCAGATCAACAGCCATACATCCTGGTCTGGGAGAGCCTAATGATGGATCCCCCGGCATGGGTCAAGCCCTGGATCCACCCCCGCCACGGTCAGGCTCCCAAGTCCTGGCAGTGGCCCAACAAGCCACGAGAAAACCAAGCCGAATAGCCACAGACCCCTCGGCTCAGCCCAAAATATATCCTGAAATAGAGGACCCTCCCGAGTGGCCCTCTGCCCCGATTCCATCTCCCCCACCTTAGCCCCCTGCTCTCCCTGCTCCAGCTTTGGCTGAGGGAGGAGGAGATGGGCCCACTGCAGGGACTAGAAACTGAAGGACCTGATTCTACCGTATGAGCCTTTGGTCCTCCCCCTGACCTAGCATGTCTCAGGCCCAAATGAGCAGCCTACCTAGCTCCCAAATGAGATTGATGTGGGATTCCCTCTCACCCGACCTGAATGGAATTACAACTCAGCAGAAGGTAGGGAGCAACTGACAGTCTACCACCAGGCTCTGATGGCAGGTCTCAGGGGGGGCTGCTCGCCGCCCCACGAATCTGGCTAAAGTAACCTCCCTCTATCTTTTTAGAATGCTTGATGGAGGCTTCCCAGAGATATACTCCTTTTGACCTTACTTCTCCCGGTCAACAGGCAGTGATAACAATGACATAGATAAGGCAGTCCACTCCAGACATTAAAAGCAAGACAAGAAAGGAACTTAGATAGGATATTGGCTACAGTGATTAAAAAAAAGAAAAAAAAAAAATTTTCAGGCTGAAGTATGTTGGGATAGTTTGCTTGAGCTTTATCAAATTTAAGTCATGGGTAAAACATAAAATTGTTTTATGTTAATAAAAAATTTCTGTGGTACATGAAATCAACAGCTATCAAGTTTAAGCCAAAATCATTGGTTGTCAATTAATGTTTTTTTCTTTCAAGAAGATTTATCAAGGGTTATATTAATATTTATCTAGCTGTTTGGGCTCAGAAAAGACCAGATTCTACTTTGTTATATGTAAAGTAACTATCTCAATTTTGGCATCTTAAGTCCAGTGCTTATAACAAAATTAACCCTTAAGACATATTCCCTACTTTAGGGCACAGCCTCATGCTCTAACAATGGTCATCATCTGAGAAAAAAAGGAGGTTAAATAAGTTAAGTTTGTAAATCAACTGGTACTGTTTTCAAGACTGGTAACAGGTTCTGCCTATACTTATAAATGTTGGATATTTAAAATTGGAGATGTGCCTACTTTCTATACCTCAGATATATATATGACTTATGCTACCACAGTACAACAAAAATTTTAAAGATAGGACAAAATGATTTTAGAAGCCCTGTGCCATTCTTTAGTTAAGTCTATTTCAGTAATTAAATGTGCTCTATATGTATGTACATCCAAGCTGGTGTAACTTCCTTTCTAAGTGTGTTAATCACCTATGTAGAAGCCAAAGCCAATTGGAATCATCGGAGTAAAAAGTGTCAATATTTTGGCCTGTGCTCCCATGTCATGAGGCCACTGGAGATGATGGGACACTTCTACACTGGCCCCCTGGTAAGTCACCTGTCTTCCTGAGCAGGGAGGATATGGAGACCCAAACAAAAGTGGTGTACAATGTAAAACAGGAGAGTCACAATTGAGGAGCAATCAGTCCTCCTGACTTCCCAAAGAAGGGAAAACTACCTGGCCAGCATGGCCCTGACTCATCCTAACAGGCAAAAGACACCAGTAAGCTATGGGGCTACTCCTGTGTCCCTAAAGTCTCTTTGGAGAGCCATTAATGACCTCCAAAATTAATCCTTAATTAACTTTTGGCTATCTACAAGGTCTTAAACACTCAGAGAGAAATGTATAACCAAAGATTAAAAAAAAATAGCTCTTTATTATTAAGATTAAATGTTATGTATATGTTTCTGATAACTCTGCTAGCATCTCATCTGTTTTACAAGCCATGTTAAATACTACTGTGCCATTTAATGAACAGTTCTGAAAGAAGATCTCAGCCAGCTCATCCTCAGATGGTCCTGAGATGATCCAAGCCTGTCTACCTGGATTCCCTCGACCTGCAAAAAGACCAGTTTGCTGTGTGTTCACTTCTCAGTAACTCCTTACTTTTATTCTTTCCAAAGTTATCTTTCAAGATTATCTTCCTACACTCTGGGGTACATTAAAATAGTTCCCCTCTCTAGGAGAGATTCTCTAACTGCAACAAGTCTCCACTTCGTGTCCCGTTCAGCAGGAAGTAGTAAATGATCTGATGTCTTCGACCCAGTCCCCTAAAGCAGTTAGAGTGTCTTCTCATGAGAGGGAGAAATAAAAGGGAAATAGACTGTCTATACCATACGTTCCTGTTGTCATAGATAAAGTTTACTTAAAATAAGTTTATTTAAAGTTCCTCAAATAAAATTATAGAGCTTGGTTGAAATGCCATACAGATTAGGACCTCCCTTTTATGAGGGAATTGCCATCCTTACATCTCCTGTGTCTACTAACAGTGCAGAGGGATTATTCTGGCACTCTGCCCCAGAGGGGGGTATTACTCTTGCATCCATTTCCGGCCTCAGACTATGTCTATTAGGCCCTGATATGCTCCCTCCTCTGACTCTTGAACCGGTATGCAACCAAACTGCTATTATCAATGACTCCTTTATATATACTAAAGCCCCTAGTAACTCCTATCTTGCTTGTTCCATGGGGCTGACTCCCTTTATTGTCAACAAGGACTTTTTACAGACTAAGGACTATTGTGTTGTAGTTATAGTTTTGCCACGATTTTTCATTCATGATTCTGAAAGTTTTACATCTACTATAGATTAAGGCATTGCCATTAAACCAAATAGAGAGCCTTTAACTGCCCTCACCCTGACTGTGCTCCTGGGACTTGGTGTTATGGGAGCAAGAACAGGCATTGCCTCGCTGGTAACCTCCCAACAGCATTTTTCACAACTCAGTGCCTTAGTGGACAGAGATCTTAACCTCATACATGAGGGGATACAAGATCTCAAAGATTCTTTGGCCTCGCTCTCTGAGGTTGTACTTCAAAACCGGAGAGGGCTAAATTTGGTATTCTTAAAGGAAGGGGGATTCTGTGTAGCCCTCAAAGAAGAATGTTGTTTTACTTAGATAAGACTGGGCTAATACAAAATAGCCTTGATAAAGTTAAAAAAAAAAAAATCTAGAGGAAAAATTGGTTTTCCACATCTCCCTGGCTAACTACTTTGCTTCCCAGTCTTTTAGGCCCTTTTGTTGGATTCCTTTTGCTTATCTCCTTTGGCCCCTGGGACTTCAGATGACTAACCAGTTTCATTAAGAGTCAGGTAGATTCTGCAATCAAGCTGGTTACTACCATCGCCTCGCACAGAAGAAACATCTGCCGCTGACCTGCCAAAAGAACAAGACAACCCCCCATCTCGACCCTTAATAATGGGGTTGGGTGTTGCAGGAGCAGGCACCGGCATAGCTTCCCTTGTCACCTCCAACCACTCAGCTTAGCAATAGACAAGGATCTACAAGAGTTACAGTCAGGAGTGCAGAACCTAAAGGACTCGGTTTCTTCACTTTCAGAGGTTGTGTTACAGAATAGAAGAGGCCTAGATTTATTATTTTTACAACAGGGGGGACTCTGTGCAGCTCTAAAAGAAGAGTGCTGCTTCTATGCAGACAAGACTGGATTAGTAGAAAACAGCTTGCAGAAAGTACGAGGAAGCCTAGAACAACGCAAACGGGAGAGACAACAGAACCAGTCTTGGTATGAATCCTGGTTCACCAGGTCCCCCTGGATGACTACTTTGATCTCCACCTTGCTAGGGCCACTTATCATCTTAATTCTCCTCTTCACCTTTGGTCCATGCATAATAAATAGATTAGTTACCTTTATTAGAGAAAGGATCAGCACTGTCCAAGTCATGATACTTAAACAACAGTACCAGTCTCTTGCAGAAACTGAAATTCCATGATTGGAATTATGACAAAGAAAAGGGGGAAATGAAAGGATAAAAGTTGCCCTATTTCTGCTGCTCTGTTTTCTAGCTGCTTTGCTAACTTGCCTTTTTAAGCTTCTGTAATATGGCTTGCTTGCTACTGCACTGAATCACAGAACTGCCATTTTGCAACTGCCTCCATTTTGTAAAAAGTATGCAACTACCTCCATTTTGTAAAAAGTATACCATAAGGACCTGGCCCTTTGTACGCCCTACCCAATCAGAGGGACCCTCACGAGCCCGCCTCGTGGGCCCCACCCAATCAGGGGAACCCACGGCTGAAAAGCCCCTATGACTCTGCATACCTATAGTTTTCAGCCTTTATAAGCTGACCAAACACGTGGCTAGGGGCTCTTCACCTTTCCTCCTGCGAGAGGAATCTGTGTTGAGCCCCGATGCATCGGAATCAATAAACCTCGTGCGGTTTGCATTGAGAGCGTCCTGCGTGAGTGTTCTTGGGGTCCCGTAGACAGCCCTGAGCGGGGACCCCTCCGGGGAACCCCACATTCTCTTTCTTTCTTTCTTTCTTTCTTTCTTTCTTTCTTTCTTTCTTTCTTTCTTTCTCTTTCTCTCTCTCTCTCTCTCTCTCTCTCTCTCACTACATATTAGCAAGTACATTAATCAATTTTATCTAAAATATAGAAGTTAATTTAAAGCCCATGACCATTGTTTTCTTATTTGTTCTCGCAATATTTATAATTATGCTTATTAAGTAATAGTTTACGGTAGCTTGTGGATGAATTACTAAAATTCCTTTAAGTTGCCATGTTATTTAACTTATAGAAAGCATTTTTCATTGCCAACTCTTTTAAGAAGTAGTAGTTTTTATATTTAGTAGGACTTTAAAATTAAATGCACTAGTTAAGTGTTTTATAATTACTTTGCAAGTTAAAATCCCTCATTTAGGTCCTTTAATTTTCTTTCTTTTCATTGCAAAGACTATACACTGTGGTCAGGAAGACAGGAAAGCATCTGAAAACATACACAGTAGGTAGTATATGCTACTGATAGCCACCTAGAGCATGTCACACTAAGAATAAGTGTCCCTCCATCTGTGTTTGTTGCACAAAATATATACTAGGTGTTGTAGTCAGGTTAGCCTTGGTGGAAGAAATCACCTGATAAGAGCAGCTTTTGGGGAAAAAAAAGGTTTATTTTGGCTTACAGATTTGAGGGAAGCTCCATGATGGAAGAGGAAAATGATGGCATGAACAGAGAGTGGACATAACCTTCTGGCCAACATCAGGTGCACAACAGCAACAGGAGAGTATGCCAAATACTGGCACGGGTAAACTGGCTATAATACCCATAAGCCTAACCCCCCCCCCCCCGCAAAAAACACACTGTCTCCAGGAGGTATTAATTGTCAAATCTCCTTCAGCTGGGAACCTAGCATTCATAACACATAAGTTTATGGAGGACACCTGAATCAAACCACCACATTTCACTCCTGGCCCCAATAAACTGATATACATGATGTAAAATACAATGCATTTGGTCCATCTTTAAAAGTCTCCATAAATTTTATCAATCCTAAAACTCCAATAATAATAATAATAATCTCCATAATCCAATGTCTTTTAACTGAGCCATATTACCACCCCCCTCTCAAAAAATAAACTGATAATGGCACAGAATAAACACTCACAGCACAAAAGATGGCATTGGGCATAGCAAATAAATATTCAACCAATACAAGATTTAAACAGGACAAACATCTAACTCTGTAGCTCCAAGTCCAGCAACTCTAGCCAGTGACAAATCTTCAAGTCTGATAATTCTAACCAGCAGCAAGCCTCTAGAGTTCAAATTCCACCCATCCAGCTAGGCTACCCACAGTCCTGGAAAATTAATCCTGAACCATCAGCTCTCCTTAGCAGATGTCTCATGGTATCAGCATCTCCAGTGGGTCTCCACTGCAACCCATGGCCCATCCTCATGGCTCCATTAGGTCTCCATGCAGGCATCCAGCAAACCTGCTTCATACTGCCCATGGATGTTTCCAAAACATGAGACCTAGTTTCAAATTCAATGACCCACTTTTTCCTCCATTTCTTATATTCCATAATACCGGGTGGAGTGACAATTTGTTAATCCAGGGGGGAATAAAACAGATGTTGAAGACAGGACACGCCTTCAGCATTGAGTCCCCATCAAAAGACTCTGCATTCTTTCTTTTGTCTCAATGCAGGTTAAATGGCCCAATATCAATGGTTGTAATCTCGCATACATTCATGCAGATGAATGGGCAGCAGTTTCAGCCCAAAGATATCATTTCTGCGCCTATCCCTTTGCAAACACTAGAGTCCATTTCTACACAGTGCAACTCTCAGGACATGGGCATAAAAGTAAGGCTGTCACACAAACTGCTTCTAGTCCAGTCTAGAAAAACTCTTTGTCACCCTCATCTACCACAAGATGGGAAGTGAAAACAAGAGAATCTCCCAGGAGTTTGATGGTCAGCTAACATGGTATTTATGTTGGTGAATGAGACTGAAGCTGAAAGATGAAGGATGACATTCAAGGTTGTCCTCTGACTTTATGATGTGAGCTATAGTACACACAAATACATTGATTAAATAAAAATAAGGATGAATAAATGATTTTTAATTCAATGGTGGAACAAATTTACCATAATCAAGTACTTAAAACAATTCCAGCAAGATTGGACAAAAAAAGAAATGAAAAGGGAAAGTGGTTCAAATTGAGATCTGAATGCTTAGTAAGCACATATGCAAAGTTTAAGAATTTGACAGGTTCTCTAAATAAAGAAAAAAATTATTTATTTGGTAGGATTAGTATGGCTCAGTTTAATTTCAGGTCATTATTTAGTGCATTCTACAAGCAACTGAAAGGGAAGACAAAAGGAGTGAGAAAATTTGTAAAATGACTTACTAAGATCTTAACGTGACCTCAGTAGGGCAACAGTAATGGTGAAATAGTTCAGTTAACCATTCATCTTACAAGACTAACAAATAAGCATATCAAATTTTGGTAGTTGAAAGATGTATGCCAGTTTTGAAAGTTACAAAGTTAAGCTATCACACAGGGAGATTGGAAGTGGAAAATCCAGCACAAAGCCTTCAAAGTCTATACATGAAAGATATCAAGAGTCCATATTCACACCCATTGGCCATCTCCAACTTCTCCAAATCCCAGTCAGTGGCAGCCTCAGGTAATAAGGGGCACATTCATGGTGGTAAAAGAACAGTGAATGTTTGAAAATCACTTTAGTGACCTGGTAAGAATCACATCTCAAGACTGAGAATTAAAATGGTAATAGAGCATGGCTGATATGAAGAGATATAAGACATCACATAGGCAGAACTAAAGCTCTAACTCTATACACATTGTCATCAAGAAACCCTGTCACCCACTAGATGCCATAAAAATTGAACACTCTTTTTCCTTCTGCTTTGGGTCAACTCTATTGGGATCCTCTACAACTCTTGTATCTCTCACATGCTTTCTCACTTCCTTATTCCCAACTTTAAGGATATCAGGAGTTGTTCCTGTACCTAAATGCTTATGATTAATTCTTTCAAAAGAACCCATAGACCCAGCAACAAGAGGAATGATAAAATGTATGTAAACATTACATTCACTTTACTCTAAGGTGAGGTAAAATGGTAATGCCATTGTAGACCAGAGGTATGTCTGCAACACTTTATGATGAGTGAGTAAAAGAGTAGAATTAAGGTTAGACTCATGATTTTGTTTTAAACTATACTTAAAATGTGAGGCTAGTATTCTGATGACACCTGCAAGCTTAAGACACAGGTTTGGGAGTCAGATATAGGCTTAATGTTCTGAGTTAGGACTCATCTAAATATGAATTTGTTGGGTAACCTGTGGTTCTTACATGTAATTAGAAATCATATTATTAATATTTAATTTATTTCAAATTTTAGTTTTAAGTTAATGTAGAATATTGGTCTGCTGTTGGTACCTATGGGAGTTAGTACAATACCAAATATTCTTCTTTTATAATTCAAGTCCATTATGTCAAAGCAGGTATACATCAATTTCAGATATTTTTTCATCATGACATTTTATCAATAGTTATCTGGCAACTAAGCCTTTCCAGATATGAGGACAAAATAGATAACTCTAAAGTTACCTTTGACAGATACTGTACTGAATTGATTAATGAGTTCATCCTGCTTTTCAGTTTGTTAGAAGCTTCCATTCATCATCATGGATTGCTATTAAGATTACTAAAAATTCTGCAGAAGAATGTTTATATGTAAGTTCAATGACCAACTCCACTCTTGGAGGTGTCTAATTTAAAATACAATTGTACCTTATTGAGAAAATGCCTAATTTAATTTTCATGTATTCTCAAAATTAGATAATAACATATCTAACTCTAATTTTCTCATTACATTTCCAAATAAAGATGTACTTTCTCCCAATATGGAAGTAAGAAGGTGGTCTTTTTTCAGTGAAATTTAAGTTGCTGGTTTGCAATAAAATTAAGATTGGCATCTGGGCTAATCATATTTTACCCCACATATTATGAATTTGGCAATTATTTCCAAATCTATAGACTCCTGAGCAATAAATATGGGAAAAGCATGTTGTGAGAGAATTGGAAAGGATAATGCATCTTTAGCTACGGAATTAGAAAAAGATAATGTTGTGGGTATGTGGTGGCACAGAAGTAGCAGTGATTTTGTATGAAAAGGCATGCAATCAGAGTGCTTAGGAAAAGTCAAGTTGTTTGAGAGCTAGCATTATGGAAAATAGAAAATATAACATAATGTTAAATATCCTTCTTTGAAGTATTTCTTAAGCTTTGTACTTAACTTAATTATAAAAGAATTGGACTTTAAAATGTGTTTGGCCGATTTACATAAAGTGAACTATTTTTACTTCACCTGTTAGACTCTTTTGCTAATTCCTAATGATTTGAACAGTAATCATAAGATTTGCCCATGCAAGGGCTGCAAATTGATTCATGTTTTGGAAATATTTAGTTTGGTTGACTTGACTTTAAAAATCTTGACTTGACTTTAAAAATCAAAGATAATATCTATAAATAAACTGATGTTTATATATGGTTGGTAAAAACTAATTCTCTATTTTGACTTTTTAATTATGTCCCTGTTAATATGATTCAAAATGCTACAATCTAAGAAAGTAGTGGTTGATTTTTAAATGTACCTTCCATTAAAGAAATAGCCTTTTCATGATGTCCTCACTGTGGGCTTTGTAAACTAACTCTGTTTGCTGTATATGAACAGAGACATATTTCTCAGAGGGTGGAAAGATGAACTGCTAGTTTCTAAGCAGTAGAACTAATGCCACAATGAAACTCAAACTGTTTAATTTTTGGAAACTGAATAGATAGTTGCCAGCAAGTGATCCTCATTTTTTCTGACATCCCATTTCTGACTGTGTTCTTATCAGCCACCACTGGGAAGTTATAATTGCTCACAAAGCAGCAGTACATTTGCCAGATTGAAATGGATTTCATGGCACATTGATGTAATTCCATGCCCTTTCTTCAAAAACTAAATCTGCGTCAGCTCCAGGATGCACCACATGGCAACAGAAGGGGGTGTTTGACTGGTGGTCTACTAATTTTGTACAGGGTGTTGTGCAGCTCTGGGACACTTCTGTTTCAGCTAGGAAAACAAATCTACAATGAAAAAGAAATTAAGGACTTTTATTTGGCAATTTTGTAACAGACCTCCTGCAAGTTACATACGCCTTTCAAGGCTCTTGCAGATTGACAACAAATAGACTGATGTTAAGCAACTTGTATAAATACTCATCCTTAATTTATAACATGAGAGGATAGAACTTTAGTCTCCTTTATAGGAGGTACCATCTTTTGGTTAGTCAGTAATAAAAGTGAAGGGGTCCCACAGACCTACCGGAAAAGAGTCAGTAGGGTAAAGTGATTGAGCAATTAGCTACTGTCCAAAACACATAGTAAATAAGCTGTTATGTTAACTGATCATACTAAGAGCCAACATATATGGGAAAAGCCTACAAGAAACCTATGTCAATTTTATATACAAAAAAAAAAAAAAAAAAAACTAAGAAGCAGGACTCAAAAGGAATGCTTGGGATAACTTGTCAAAAGGAGTTTCCTGATCTGCTTTTCTTTAGGCAGTATCATGTCCTTGTTAATTATTTCAGGGCTCATCAGAGCTACAAATTAAAGGGTTATTACTTGCATATATTACTTTCAAATTGACTTTGATACTAAGCTGGGGCTTTTCCTGCCATTATCATTGCCAGAAAAAAAAAAAAAAAGGTCAAATTTCTTCCTCCATTCATCCCCAGGGAAGCAACACAAAATCAAGCTGCTCACAGATAGTTGGGCACAAGCAACCCTGCTGGTACTTGATGGATACTGACTGTTGATCACCAGCTGTTTAGAAATATATACAAAGAAATTCTCCATTTTTCTTTAACCTTGGAAATATAGCTATAGTGTAGGTCTAATAAACGCATCTAGTTTGCATCAGTAAAATAATATGAAACATCTCTTCCAGAGAAATACAGGCTTAAAGAGATCTAACACACTCACACAAGTAGAAAATAAACAAAGGTTAAATTCTTTGTTGTTACTCTTTGAACTCGGCTTTGGCTGAAATAGCCACCCCTCCCTCATTTATCATTCATAGTGATAAACAGCTTTCAGGGATTATCATAGTGGTGTTAAGCCTTCTTCCCCATTTAAATCCCAAGAAATAGACATTTAAGATATGACTGGGGAAATAAATATACAAATAAATAAATTAAGAGCAGAAAAGAGAAAGCAATTTGCTATTTAAAAAAATATTCTTGGGGAGGTAATATGATGGAGAATGGAATGTCAAAGGTGAAAGTGGGGGGGGGGAGGGTATTACCATGGGATTCTTTTTTTATAATCATGGAAAATGTTAATAAAAATTAAATAAAAAAATTAAAAAAATAAAAAATAAAAATAAATAAAAAATTATTCTTATTTGAGAAAAGAGAAAGGGAGAAAGAGAAAGAGAGAATGGATGCACCAGAGCCTCTAGCTACTACAAATGAACTCCAGACATATGCATCACTTTGTGCATCTTGCTTATGTGGGACCTGGAGAATTGAACCTGGGTTCTCAGGCTTCACAGACAAGAGGACCTACACCTATCAAACTCTCTATCAAAAAAGTAAGTGTTATCTCAATTTTCTGGGTGCTAATTTACTCTCCATTGGAGAATCTGCTTCTCTTTTTCAGATAGATGCAGATCCTAAGGAGAGCTGCCCCAACATACCTCAAAAGGGGCCCAACTGAAACTAAGGACAATTGGCGAAACAAGCAAGGGTGATGTTTTCCTGTGAACCCGATACCAGCACAAGGGGGAAGGAGACCAACACAGAAAAATCAACTCCTACCAAATCAGAGAGCCAGAGCCTCAGAGGCCCCCAACACCTCAGCACTGAAGCATACCACAAATGAACCCAACATGGCTCAGGGAAATTTTGTGGAAGAGGGGGCGGAAAGAATGTCAGAGTCACATGTTGGGTCATGATTTGCAGAGACATTTATCATACCAATAACTGTGGGCTAACTCCACAATGCACGGCCCATTTATATCAACAAGGAGGGTCCAATGGGAGGGGGTAGATCATAAATGAGCCTAAACAATGGTACCAAACTGCCTGTATTTGCTAAAAAGAAAACTAATAAATTAAATTTAAAAAAAAACAAATACACAGGAAAAAAAATTATTCTTATTTGAGACAAAGAGAAAGGGAGAAAGAGAAAGAGAGTATGGGTGCACCAGAGCCTCTAGCTACTACAAATGAACTCAAGATATATGCATCACTTTGTGCATCTTGCTTATGTGGGACCTGGAGAATTGAACCTGGGTTCTCAGGCTTCACAGACAAGCACCTTAACCATTAAGCTATTTCTCCAGCCCAAAGTTTGTTATTTTTGATGTAACTTTTAAGTAATACTAAAATGTAAACATAATAAATAGCAATCAGGGCTGGAGAGATGGCTTAGTGGTTAAAACTCTTGTCTGCAAAACCAAAGGACCCAGGTTCAGTTCCCCAGAAGCCATGTAAGCCAGATGCACAAGGTGGCACATGCATCTGGAGTTTGTTTGCAGTGGCTGGAGGCCCTGGCACACCCATTCTTTCTTTCTCTATATGCCTGTCTCTCTCTCAAATATATAAAATAATTAAAAGAAATAGCAGTAATTTGTTTGATTGAACTGTTACAAACATGTGATCTTTATTATGTTCTTCCTTAATAGTCTTTTATTGAAAATTTAATGAGTAGCAAAGAAGAAAATGGCTGTGTTTACTGTTGTTTTCTCCAGTAATTGCTTTCAAAGATACTTTGGGGAATTTTTTAGTCTTCCTTTTCTTTTGTCTTATAAGACTAGAGACAGGTTTATTTTTTTTTTCTTTATTTCTATTTCCTCCCTCTCTCTTTTCCCACTTGATCATAACTATACTGTCTCCTCCTACTCTCTCTCTCTCTCCCTCCTTCTTTCTTTCTTCTTTTTTGAAGTAGGGTCTCTCTCTAGTCCAGGTTGAACTGAAATTTACCATATAGTCTCAGGTTGGCCTTGAATTCAACAATCCTCCTACCTATACCTCCCTAGTGCTGGGATTAAATGCATATGCCACTATGCATATCTCCTTATACTATGTCAAACATTCAATACAGTTCAATATATATATTATTCTCACATCTAATTCAATTCTAAGATTTTCTTTTGTCCTACTTCCAACTCCAGCTCACATTTCATATTTCATAGCATAAAAATAGTCAAAGTACTAAGTATATAAATCAATGACTATAAAGTCATTTAGGTTAGCTGTAATGAGAAAATTGTCAATAAGCACTGTTTTGTTTTCTATCTAGTAGAGAAGATATTTATTTCATAGTATTCTTCAAAAATGTATTACTTTATGAGTAAAAAGTACTTTTTAACTTTAAAATGTGTGTCATAAGTAAAATATCTAAAACTCAAAGGGACATAATAGGATGCCTAGGTATCCTTCCCACATGTTATTCCAACTGCTAGTTCCCTTTCCAAATTCAGGACTATAACCAATGCATTCACAACATTTTCAAAGAAAAAAATGGGTAGATCATGCACACATATGAATATTATATGTCTAATATAAATTACATTTATGTGTGATAATATAAACATTGCTGTTTAACTCATTTCTTCCTTGATTTTTTTAATATTATACTGGACTTGAACCTAGTTTTTCACACATGCTATACAAAAACATTCCATCAATGAAGTACATCCCTGACAATTTAATTGTTGGGTTTTTTTTTTTTGTTTGTTTTTTTATCTTGAAATAAGGTCTAAGTTTGTCAAGCTATCATTGAACTTGCTTGAAAGCCTAAGCTGGTCTTCACCTTGATTCTTCCTGTCTCAGCCTCCTCAATAGCTACTAGGCAGTCTGTACCAAAAGGTATGGCTTTCTAATATTTCATCAGTTTATTTTTTTCCTTTCTTTTTGCTGTTCTCTCATCTCTTTTCCTCACTTTTAGACAAAATGTCACATATACTCCAGCCCATCATTTCATGCCCTATGTAGCCCCGACTGCCTTAAATTTAACAATCTTCCTACCACTACCTTCTGAGTGCTGGGATTCTTGTCTGCGCTACCACTCCTGACGATAGAGTGATCTCCCTCACAGGTTTCTATAACTGTATATATTCCTTTTTTGATATTTTAAAGTTTTACAGGAAAAGAAAAGGAGAGTATAGAGTCATTTATCATATATGTCCTTTGAAAGAATTTCCAACCAGTGTGCACTTGTCTTTTTATTCTCCTAGTGTCTTCCACAGTGCAGAGATTTCTAAGTTGCATGAAACTAGCTTTTGCAATCTGTGTTGTGTTCCTGATACATAAATTAAAATCCTGACAGGCAATACTTCAGAATGTGACATTTGAAGACATTCTGAAAAATATTTATCAATCATTTAAAGTTTTTTTTAATGATATGTCTAATCAAAAATTATTTTATTGCTTTTTTAATCTTTTTGACTGATTATTTTCCTTCCCAGTTCAGTTTATTAAAACATGAAAAAATGAATTATTTTTAAGCAAAAAATTATTCTTTGAAATATCTTATAAGCTCTAAGAATATCTGTTCTCTGTTTTTATGTGCAATATTTCATATGTGTAAATGTGTTGTCAATTAATATTATAATTATTCTAATATTTTTATCCTTACATTACTTTTGGCATTACATTAAGTTTTTCACAGGGCTGATGGACATCTCAATAGAGTCCTTTGAAGATCAACCTTTTTTGTGTTTTTATAAAAAAGTGTCTTTAGGGGCTGGAAAAATTGCATAGTGGTTAAGGCGCTTGCCTGAGAAACCTAAGGACCCAGGTTTGATTCCCAAGTACCCATGTAAGCCAGATACATCTGAACTTTCTTAAGACTTCCTATTTTGTTCATTCAGCTTATGGACCAAAGATAATATCAGATTATATATTAAGAGATTGCTTTCACCTCCGTGTCAAAACAGTTTTGTGCCCAAATTACTAAATGCTGTGTTATTGCTTTGGAATCCATAGATTAGCCTAAAAAAATATAATTGTTTGCTTATTTTTTAATCTGCAGAAAGGCACAATTTTATATGCTTCATTCTAATAATTAGCTTTTCTCTATCAAAGGTCAATCTTCTTACATTGATCATAAACAGTCTCAATCTGAGATATATATGAAAGGATTCTTTTATTTTTCCTTCTTAGAGATGCTTTGTTTCTTTTACTGATATCTCTAGTATTAGCAATGAAATTGTAAATTAGAGTATTTCTTCTCCAAATTCCATTTTCACCATTACACCCCAGCTAAATGAGATTGAGAACAGTTTCCTTTGTTCTCAGTGTAGTCTCATTCTTTCTTTTCTGTTTTTATCTCATTGTGTTGCATTTTGTGCAACTTCTTGATATCAACTTTCCAGTTTATAAATGACATTTTTATTACTTGTAATGCATTTCATCCTTACAGAAGCATTTTTTGCTATTTATTTTTATTATTTTGTCTTCAGCATACTATGTTTTCCCAATTTGGATCTTTTATTGTCACATGGTAATTGTACATATTTTAGGGCACAATGTGATAATTTATTGTATGTATCCAGTGTAAAGCAATCAAATCAGGGTAAGTGGCATTTCTATATCTTAAATCATCTACAAGTGTTGAAGAACTTCAAACTCATCTTTTTTAGAGTTTATAAATTGTATCATGAATTGTTTTAAGCTACAGTCATGCTACTGTCCTACACAATATTAAATTTTGATCTTTATGTATTTTTGAGGCACGACAACCTATATCATTTTGTTCCTTTACCCTCTATCCTACCCAAAGTCTATTTTCCACTGTTCTACTCATGTTATGCAGTTTTAAGAGCTACATATTTTTATCAGCAGACATTAATTGTGCAAAATAATATGTCTCATTATGATATATATGTATATGACTACATATATATATATATATATATATATATATATATATATATATATATTTCAGTATAAGCAGTATAATATCATTATGGAAGAAGAAGAAAAAAAGAGACAAGAGGGGCATTACATAAGAAATGATGTTAGTAACTGAAAATCCTAATGAAATGACAGGAGGGTCCCCATGCTTTGCATATGACAAAGGGGAGAATGGTTAGAAGTTCTTATTGTATGACTGAGTATCTTAAAAATAATAAGATTGTTATCTTATTAACAGTAATTCTCATAGTTTCATATTTTCACACACATTTTCACATTCTGAAACCAAGATTTGTTGCACTCATCCCATTACCTTGTTTTGCTCCCTCTCCCCTATTCCCATTCTACTGAGGACATCCATCTTTCTGAGTAGCCCTTCCTCTGTTTTTGTTTCATTCTTTTTTTCCTCCTCCATCTTACAGGCAAAAATATTGATGGGCTTAGAACACTGCTGGTCTTGTCAGGGTACCAGTAGCTACTGTAGGGTCATGAAAGCAGCAATTGGTTCATGTTGAGAGGAAACTGACCCAACCCTGTTGCTTTCACATTCTTACCTCTTCTAAAAATTTACTTTGATCCTTAGAAGGAGTGGTATAGATGTCGTATTTAGTGTTGAGCTCTCTAAACCCTCTTATTTTCAGTTTTGATGAATTTTGAGTCTCAGTGTTTACTTCCATCTATATAGAGACGTTTCTCTAGCTTACAGTGGCAGCAGCACTAATATTCTTTCCACTACTTTCTTTGCAATGTTCTCTGAGCCTTGATGGATGTTATAGAGTTGATGTATCCAATGTTAAATATTGGTCTTTCTCTTCTTATCATATTTATGAGTCTTATACTTCCCTGGTATTCATCACCATCTGTAAAAGAATTTTCTCTACTCAAAAATGTGAAAAGCATTAATCAAAGAGCATAAACATATACATGTAGAAGGCTTTTTAATGGGTCTAAATGTCTCTATTCAGCCAAAGGCCTGTGTTAACCTCACTCTAGAGTATATGACTTTCCAAGCCATAGGCGTGTGACGTATTTCTCAGTAGTAATTGAATTCCCACCTACTGAATTAGGCTTCAAATCCAGTCTGAGAGCTGTTGATCACACTTGCTAACTTATATTCCACTAGTGTACCTTTGGATAAATCTTTCTTTTTCCATATTATTCATCTCTTCCTCCTCACAGTTTGCAAGAATCATACCTTGCCTGCCTTGCTATTTTTCTCTCAAATTCTAATATAATTTTCCTCAAACTTTCTTTTTATTTTATTTTTTGTCAGTAAGACTAATAACTAACAAAAAGGAATCTCAGTTTCAGGTAACAGTGATATTCTGTTTCAAAGAAAAGTGAAAGAAAGGCTGGGAAGACAGTTCAATAGTAGAGTGCTTGCCCAGGTTGTGCAAAATTTATAGTTCAGTCCTTAGCCCTGGAAAGAGAAGCCTTTTGCTTCTTATTTTTACCTTTGCTGTCATGATAGTCAGTGGACACGCCCAGTCACTGCACCTCTGGCAATGACTGAGTTAACATTTCAGGTTTTAATGCTATGATCTGACTGCTGAGGGCTGCCAAATAGCATCACTTCCTGAAGTCAGGTCAAAGTTGAAAAAGGCAAGGTTATAATATAAGGAGTAGAGTTAGACGTGTCACCTTCACACTGAAGTCTCCGTAGATCCCTGGCAATTCTAACAATATTTGTCAACTTACATATTTTCCATAATCTATTAAAATTCTCACAGCAAATGTATAAGGGCAATAACTATATTTCTATTTAGTTATTTTTTGTTGTTTATTTGTTTGGAGAAATGCTCTCACTTGATTGTGTTCAAGATTAACATTCCACTCCTGAGCTCAAGTGGTCATCCTCCAGAAACTATATCTCAGTATATACAATTGAATATGAGTATAACTTGATAGTATTGCACTGTTATAAGAAAAGTTAGTAACAATAAAGAAATGACTCAGATGACCCTGAACAATTATCACATTCTTTATTCTAACTCTTTCATTCCATTTTAAATTCCTTTCTAGCTGTCTTGTCAAGCTATTGATAAATGGAATTCTTTTTCTGTTTTGTACTTAGACTAATGACATCGCCACTTATCTAAATGGACATATCTTTGCTGTAAGCAGGAGAAGTCAACTTTACCTGACTCAGCTAAAAGGAAATTTATTAGAAGGATATTGGCTTGGTTCACATAATCAATAGACAACTTAAAACCTATGTTTAAAACAACTGTCATCATTAGTTTCAAGAGCTACATTTGATACTTATGGTCATTTTTTTTCTTACTCTATTCTTGGGTCACTTCTTTTATGTACAAGGGCACGATATCTTAACTGACAGCCCTTTCCTGTGAACATGCATAGGAAGGAGAAATGTATAGGGAAAATTTTGTAAGAGCTGGAAAATAAAGCAATGAATTCCAGGGGCAGTGAGAAAAACAAAAATCCTGTGCACAGTCCTTACTTTCCTCTTTATCTAGCCACAATTTAGGCTCTTTCCTAGTGTACAAGGATTAAGAGGGAAATTCTGTGCTCTTCTCTTCATTCAGTGACAAGCCTAACAGTGAGGAAGACTAGCAAAAAAAAAAAAAAAAAAACAACACAGAATGACACCACCTCAGTAACAACTGACATCATATGGACAACAATAATACCTTATTGTGTTAAATTAGTTAGTGAAGAAATCAGATAAACAAGTTAGTATGTTAAATAGTATTCCAATAGAAGGTTTAATAGTGCTTTGTGGAGGGTGAGAAACCTCTTGATAAAAGTATATAGGAAAAGATTTTCTGAGTAACAAATAGGAAGCAGAAATTAAAACTTTCCTTACTGTTTAGTCCCTTTTCATCTTTTTTATTATTAAGTAGAATCTTTGTATTGATACATCATGTATTTGGTACCATCATTTCCCTCCTCCCTGCCCCCATAACACTGAGGGCCCTCCTCAGTGGGATATTTACCATAGGTTTGTAGGTTATGAGTTGTGAGAGCAACATTCAAGATATTGTGGGGGTGGAAGGCAATGTCGTGGATATTGCCTCCAACACTGTGGTTCTAATAATCGTTTTGCTCCCTCTTCCACAAATTCCCTGAGCCTTGGTGGGTGTGTTTTAAGTCTACTCTAATGTGCTCTCACCAGCTTTTGTATTTCAACTTTGGTACATTTTAAGGATCCTCAATGTCTATCTCCATCACCTTGGTGCAGGTTTTTCCATGGAAGCAGCACTCTTACTCATCTCTCCAATTTCTCTGTGGTTTCACTCTAGCCCTGGTTGATATATGAGAAGTGGTTCATCTCCTGTCAGGGAATCACTTATCTTTTGTTGTTTAGTTGATAGGTTTCTGTTGCTTTCAGTTCTCAATATCACCCTAAAAAATTAAATAAATAAAATAAAAAATAAAAACAGATTCTCTAATAGAGAGTGAAATTATCATAGGTTAAAGGGGATGAATATTGTTAATTTAAAGATATTAGTGAGTGTAACCTCTCGTTTGGCCACAAAGCAGTGTGACCTTCCTGTTGAAATCCATGATTTTGGACTCCCTAGGATTCTGACTCAGTTCTCAGGTCCAGCTAATGGTTCTTGTCCACTAAGTGGATATCTTAGCCAATCAGAGAGTCATCATTAGCCACCTAGGCTGGGTGCCTCTATTGCACAGGTGTGTTCATCTTGTCAGACTGGTTGCTTTTGTATAGAAGGGTCCCCTGTTAGCAAACAAAGTTGTTAGCCATTTTGCCTCAGCAACACCTGTAGTGCTTTCCAGCACTGTATGAGAAGAACATTTGGGAACTGGTTTTCTTTCAGATTCGATCCAGATCTCCCAGTGTTCTATGTTAGTTGCATGTGTGTATCTTCAGCAAGAGATCTTACCTTTTACCTCAGGTGGGTAATCAAGTGCTTTGACATTAGTTTTTGTTGTTTGGGGAACTTCATTTGTCTCTCCAGTCAACAGATCAATGTGGGTTGTAACTGATTTCTGTTGTTTGGAGTTATAAGCCAGAGCCAAATGTTTTAGGGTTAGGCTTCATTCCACTCTCTCCAGGGCCTCTCTTAGCAGAGGATTCCCCCATATCTCCTATTGACAGTTACATCCTTTCGTCTGCTATCCAGGAGAAAGTTTTCCAAAGTACCTGTAGTAGTTTCAATGGATGTTCCCCAACAGATTCAGGAATTTTATTCAAAGCTTGTAAATTAGATCTCCACCTGCTTGGCTGGAGGAAGTATTACTGTGGGTAGTTCCAGCCCTAAGGTGCAGGAATTCCATTCTAAAGATATGCAAAGCTTTGCCTGGAGTTCCTGAAGTGTGCTTGCTTGCTTTTTGGTGTGGTTTGTCTCTGCCTGGTTCTGTGAAGGGAGAACAACTTCTTCTACCATTGTGGAACTTCTCCTAGATTTGTAAGCTTCAAATAAATCTCTTATTTCTCTGATAAACTGTGTCTGGTCTGGAGGCTCATCCCAACAACCTGAGCATATCTTCTACAGAATTAGTACCAATGAGAATGATACAGTTGCTGCTTGATGAATGTGACCACGTGGATTTTGTTTTTTTGGAACTTATATACTGGAAGAATGGAAAACTTGGTGCTTACAACGGAGAACATCTTCCAGCTTGGTAAAAAAAAAAAAAAAAAAAGTATTAAGAACTTTTCCGATGAGAGCTTGAAAAAGAAAGAAAGTGGGAAGAAAAACATACAAATTAAAGCATTAAAGGGTAAAAACTCTTGATGCCAATTTATACCATCAAAAGTAAAAGTTAGTAAACTGGGTTTGGTCCACACATTTGAGAGACTGAGGAAGGAGTATAGCTATGAATTCTAGACAAGTCTTGGTTACACAGTAATTTTCAGGTTCATATGCGCTACACAGTGTGTCTTAAAAAGAGGAAGAAACAGTGGAGAATTTACCCTCATTAAATCAAGGTTTAAACGTAAGAAATAGGAAGTTCTATATACATTATGTGGTTTCAAAAAAGTTGACATTTCTATTTTCACGTTGGAAAGCGCATAAGCACAATCATAACTTAAGCTAAACTATAAAATCTTCAAAATAAATACTAGATTAAAATAAATTGAAAGTGTCCTTTAAGTGCCAAGAAATATGACAGGTCTAAACAATAATTATTTGTGAACAAACTATAGAAGTTTGGCAAGAATAGTTAAAAGATAAAAATGAAATAATACCTGGGACTCTTAAGACACATGTGAAAATAGGAAAATTACTTGCCAAGGTTTCCAACAGTTAAAAACTTTTAAAAATCAATAAAATGCAAAAGGACAGAGTATAAAAAAAGAAATATCAACAACACACGCACAGAAAATGAATTTTAGGTATATGAAATCATTCTCACATACTTATAGTAAAGCAGATGCAAATTAAAAGTACATAACTGTGGAAATATATAAGGTGATGGAATATTAAAATCTGAGGTTGACAGTATAGCGCATAATCAAAGACTGTGAAAGTAAGCATTTATGTATTTTACTAAGGAGAGAAACCTGTCACAGGTACTCTACACAGCCCTGCTGTAATACCTAAGACACTTGGAGATTCCTACAATTATGACCTTAGAATTCTATTCAATTTTATACCTAAAATATATGTTAAAATAAACAGATTGATCTGGCCGGTTAGTGCAGTTGGTTAGAGCGTGACGCTAATAAAATAAACAGACTGAAATGCATATATACTTATTCATTGAATCACTATTTATTTCTGTCTTATTTATAGCTTTTGATGTCTTTATATAGTATAAAATTGTTTAAGTGTATATAGAATTTAATTTTAGTAAACTTAAATAATTAACTACCCATCAGGAAAACCTTGTTTCTGAACATTTCTTTCTCAATATTTTCATTGCCCACCCCCAAACTCACCTGAACTTATTTAGAAGAGAATCCCCACTCCAAACACTGCTTTTGGTGTTTTTTGCCTTTAATGCCCTGAACTTCTTACAAATTATTTGTAAATTGAATCACATTTAATGTTTTCATGTGATTACTTTCACTAGCATGATATTTTTTAGTTACTCCTCATTTTTTGTTTCATTTTATTGCTGGATAATATCCCCCTGTGTGGATATGATGTATTGTTTGTAGACATTTATAATGTTTATAAATGTATGTTTGGAAAATATTTTCATGAATATTAAACTTCAAGTTTGTATGGGTATGTTCTTTATTTTAACTAGAATTCCAGAAGTAAAATTACTGAGTTATATGATAAATTTAGTTAGTATTTGAAATTAAAGTGAACATTTATACATCTCACACTTTATATTTAGCTTTGGGATTTTTGTCTTCAGACAGGATGTCATAGAGCTCAGTCTGGATTGAATCTTGATATGTATGCAAGGATGACCATGAAGTACTGATCTTTGTGTCTCCATGTCCCAAGTACTGTGATTATAGGGGTGTGTTACCACACTCAGCTAACAAAAATATTTGATAAATGGAAAATCTACTAGTTATCCTATCTGCATTGTTTGAGAATTCCAGGTGGTTTTATTATCCAAAATCAGGGGGGCAAACCTCCAGTATCAGGTGCATATCTTAAGATGAGAAAAAAAATGTCAAAATATAGGGTAAAAATAATGGCTGAAAACTCTCAAATTCCATGAAACATTCAGCAAGAAAATGCTTTATATATTCAAAGAGACTATATACATTTTTGGAAATGAAAACTGTGAAACTATTAAGAGAAAAATGATCAATAGACTACTTATCAGAAATAATGAAAACAAGGCAATGCAATGGTATATTCAAAAAGAAGGAGCAAAGATTGCAAACTAAAAAATCAGCATGCAAAACACTCAATCTTTAGATATGAATACTTGGCATTAACTATCAAAGTAGAATCTTTGAGTAAAAATTATTTTGACCATGAATTTTATATTCTTTTTATTTTATACTGGCTTTTATAAAGACATTTTCATTCAAGTATATAATGTACTTTTAGCATATTCTCTTTTCTATATATATGTGCATACTGCTCTAGTAGATTACTCAGAATTGAAGAAGAAGGAGACTATGACTCATGAAGTCAAGTCTGGGAGACCTGAAATGTTAATGTCACACAATGTCTCCCCAAGATTATATTAATTAGAAACTGAAACATCCCTTCCTGAGAGAGGCAGGAAGTTTCAGAGACTCAGGAATTATCCACGTCTGGGAAAGGATTTCAAGATCTTCCCTTAAGACTGTATAAGGAGGAAACAACTGCTTGGGGAAAGACTTTTACTGCAGTCCCTGAGGATTTTGAGTGTGTTTGAGACTCTCCAGTCAGCTGAGCTGCCTGCAGGGTGTACATTGTGTTCCAAGGACTCAATCTCAGTGACTCCTCACCTATGTTGCGCTTGGCTTTTCAGTGATGCAGCTGTCTTTGAGTATTCTGTTTTTCCTGTTAGCCACTCCTCAGTCTGCTCTGTAAGTAACCCCAATAAACTCATTGGTTCTCCAGAGGAATAACTATCCCTTGGGCAGTCATGTGTCCCATCTGGGGAGAAGACAATGTGTGTTCATGTTATCCCAGGAAAAAGTTTTCCCACAACACACACACACGCGTGCACACACACACACACACACACACACACACACACACAAATCCATGATAGTCTTATAGAAATTCTCTGGAAAGATCACTCTACTGCCTGTAGAAGTGAAAATAGAGGAGTTAATTATCCAGGGACCAAGGAGCTTGAGATACCCTTCCAAGAAAGCTTTGGCCCTTAGAGGAGATTTTATTTCCATTTTATAGTTTTCATAGCCAAGGGGAGGGTTAAGTGAACAAACAAGATGTGGCAATTTGCATATCAGCCATTTCTGTAGTCAGGCCACCCTAACAATAAACTCCATTTTACTTTGTTTTTAGTCTAAACTCTCCTTCTTATCCCTTTGGGCCCTTTCTGGACAGTTCCTTCTTTGAGATTTTTCTATCTGCTGACAAAGATAAGTTTTAGCACCTCAGTAATTAACTCAGTGAATCAGTTCAACTTTTAGCTTCTCTTCTACCACAACAGTAGTTTTATCATATCACAATGAAAAATCTGACATGACTGGATATTTGCAGCCTCTAGTGATTTATTATGCATTACCTCAAGAACTGTGGATCTTGGTTGTTATTGAAAAACCTTCCATTAGTATAGTGTATTAGTCAGGGTTCTCTAGAGGAACAGAACTGCTAGAATGAATTATTTTATAAAAGGAAATTTACTGGATTAGTTTATGGTAGTCCAATAGCAATTGCAGGCCCAAGAATCAAGGAACTCAGTAGCTTCTCAGTCCATGTGGCCAGATGTCTCAGCAGTCCTAATCTGGCACTAAAGGCCTAGAGGCTTCCTGAAGAGCTATTGGGTTTTGATCCACATGGGTCATGGTCATCAGTTGATGCTGGTCTTCACTCCACGCTGGAAGGCAGCAAGCAGCTCTGTCAGCCAAGTGGGAAGAAGGAAGGGCCTCTTTTGACCCAGAGTTTCCTTATATGAAGTCCCCCTCTGAGAGGAGCCACCCACACTGGGGAAAGGACTCACTCTGCAGAAAGACTTCCTCCTTCAGTTAATCCTTTCTGGAAGCAACCTCAGAGACCCACCAAAAAGGGATTTCCATGGATTACTAAACAGCACAAATTGACAACACCTTAACTATCACATATATGTTCATAAAATCAAAAGGTAGCAATATCAAAATGAAATTAGAGCTTAAAATAATTCATGAAAAATATGTTTAAAAAAGAAAATAGGTCCTCAGTTTGCTATTGACAACAATATTTAGCTTTGGTGAATTAATGTGTTTATCTGGCTTAATTATGAAGCATGAACAAGGAAATGCTTGTAAGAGTCTGGGAGATGTTCCCTACACCCCAACACAAAGAAACAGCTAAGCTATTGTACAGTCCCACCCACCCAATTTATCACAGACCAATTTGTATTTTGAAAACCCTTTTTCATTAAAGTTTGTTCATTAAAGTTTCTACTAGGAATGCTTTAAATACTATATTTTACTGTATTTACATTTTCATTCCTACATGAATCATATATGATGAAATAAATGTCTAAGTGAGTCTCAATGAACTTTTAAGAATATATATATTTTACTGTTTTTCTTTTATTGAAAGTTTCTAAAATAACTTGGAGTACTAAATGAGTAGTATATAGAATAGATGAAATACTACAAGTGTGATAAATGCATTTTAAAATGAAACATCCTTACTGTCAACAAAATCTTCATATTGTAACAAGAAATTAATAGTGATAAATACCCTCATTATAAAAGTGGAGAAACATGAAAGGAGAAAAAAGAACAAAAGGAAAATAGTGCAACGATGGCTGATATCTTCACATTCAATGGAGTGATGCAAAATGTGTTTATGATATTCTAAAGTGGATAAATAAAGGAATAGATGTAAAAATATATTTTGTTCATGGAAAATGCTAATAAAAATTTTTTAAAAAAATATATATGTATATATATTTATATACATATATATATATATATATATATATATATATGGTGGAATAATAGTTTTTCTAATTGGAAGACCAAATTATTGAATGCCTTATTTTACAAAATTAAGCTTTTAAATCCTAACCCAAATATGAAGGTAATACAAAGTGGGATAGGGGTAGGTAATTATATCATGACTAGAGGACTATTTCAAAAGTGATTTGAGCCTTTTCCAATGAATAACTAGAAATTTTTTTCCATCATTTCTACAGGACACAATGTAGACATGGGAAATGGTCACTCTGTAGAAATTGAACCTGTTTGAACCATAATAACCAATTCAAATTATAAAAGAGGTAAATTTCTGTTGTGTGCAAATACTCAAAGTATGATATTTTAAAAACATTAAAAATTTTTTAATTTTTGGTCAGGAGGTGCTGTCCACTCTCTGCTCATGCTATCATTTTTCTCTGCCATCATGGAGCTTCCCCTCTAGTCTGTAAACCAAAATAAACCATTTTCTCCTACAAGCTGCTCTTGTTGGCTGTTTTCTACCAGCAATATGAACCTAACTGCAACACCTTCTTTCTGCCATCTCTTCTGCAATGGACACTGAACCTTGGAGGGTATGTTAAAGATATTTCAATTCTTAACATTTCACTGTCACTTCTCAGCACAATGATAAATTTTGAGTAACCCCAGTGATCACCACCATAAGAAAATAAAATCCTCCCTAACCAAAAGTTAGAGTAGCATTAGTATATGCGCATAAATATAAACATTAAAAGTACTTAAAGGGCAGTTTGGTGGGCTTTATATATACATTTAGCCAGATAACATCAGTTCATACTCCCTCATGCTCCCGTAGTGCTCATAACCCCCACCCCTGCCAGCCATAGGCTTTTCAGTAGGTTTTCCATACCAGGAATATATTCCATCCTGTGTAGTAGGCCTCCTGTTCAATTAAAGAACAACTGGTTTCCCCCATAACAGACATTCTACCAGATGGCACATTTGACCTGGCTTAGCCAGCCTTAAGGTTTTCAGGGTTCACTGCTGTTTTACACTGTTGGTGACTTCTCTCTCCTAACAAGCTGCATACAGCATAGCTCTTTCCAGCTTTCTGACAGTCAACAGGAAGATGGTTTTCAGCTCAGCTCAAGCTTGATTTCTCAATGACCTGCAGCCCAAGCATGCGGAGTCTTCAGCAATAGGCTCATTCATATTTTTTTTTTTTTAACAAACACCTGAATTCACAAATATAAAGGCAAAATGACAGTTAAAATTTGGGGGTGGGGGCTAGAAACAGCAAAGATGAAAGTGAGAGCTAAATAAAAACTCTAAGATTATATAGCAAAAGATAAAGAAAATTATGGTCTTTCTTTTGCACATGTGGGCATGTGTGGTATGGTGTATATGAATGGGGTGTGTGTGGTATGTACATATGTGTGTATGGATATCCCCCTACATCATTCAGCAGAACATTTCCTTGTGGAGGAGTCTCTCACTGGGTTTAGAGTTTACTGTTTATAGGAGCCCCAATGATTCTCCTGTCTATGCTCCCAACAGGGTTGGGTTAATAGGAATGTGTGGCCAGGTCTTGCTACTTATATGTATGTGGTTGCTGAGAAAAACAAACCAGTGGTTTCAGGATCCCTCAGAATCCTGTGCTTTCACAGGATGCATTCCTCTCTGCTGAGCCATCCTTTCAGTCCTTGTCAATCATTTTAAACAATGAAATAATAAAATGGGATAGATAGTCAACCATCGTTTTTAGAAAGCAAAACCCAATTATATGTTGTCCATAAGAGTCATATAAAAACAATGTGACTTAACAACTTGGCTAATAAAAGTATACAGGGTAGGGCTAGAGAAATGGCTTACCAGTTGAGACACTTGCTTGAGAAACCTAATGACCCAAGTTCCATTCCCCAGTACCCACATAAATCCAGATGCACAAAGTGGTACATGCATCTGGAATTCCACTTGCAGAGTCTAGAGGCCCAGGCATGTCCATATTCATTCTCATATTCATTTTATCTCTTTCTCTCTCTCTTTCTCTCTTTTTCCTTGCAAATAAATATTTTTAAAATATACAGGATAATAAATGAAATATTTTTTAAGTTCCATGGTGTATATATGTGGTATGAGTTAAATTGTATATTTATTAAGAAAATAAAGTAAAATGTCAGATCTAGTACACATCTGTATCATTTTCGTATTCCACAAATCCCCAGGGTATTCTGAAGCATATTTAGTAATTCAATAGAAACATTATACCTGCTGTCAAGTCTTTCTGGTAGGGCAAATGTAAGTGAGTTTAGCAAAGAGAGAATATCAAATTATCTTAGTATTAAACCCTCTGAATTGAGGGCAGCCTATTTAATGAAAATAAGAGAAAAAAAATGCCCAATACTTTGAGTCATTGAAACCAATACAAAAATTCTATAGCTATTTGTTAGGAAGAAGGGTGCTACTGGTCTTGTGAGAGAGTGAGCTAGAATATCTAATGAACATAAGGTATATTCTTGCAATAGTAGATTATAAGAAGCACAACAAAAAGGAACTAGAAATGATTAATCCCTTGATATGAATTGCATACACATGCAATTATCATAAAAGTTTTCATAAATTTGCACAATTTATATGAAGTTAAAAATGAATGTGTAATTATTAGAAATGCACTCTTTAAGAATGAAAATAAAGGAAGAAAGGAAGGATATTTCTCTATTATCAACTAATACACTTAGAAATAAATAATTTCACAGAACAGCAAACATTGAAAAAAACATGCTGTAGTTAAAATTAGAACACCAAAGTAGAATACTTAAAATATGCAACAATGAAAATATTGGTAGATATGCATGGTTTTGTGGAATAATGCCATATACCCTGAGATAGTTCCTGTATAACTCAAAAGTAAAGATAAAAATATTTTCTGTTAGTCATTACAAGCAGAAACTTAATTTAGATATGTAAAACATTTACACAGAAAGTATATTAGTTTTCTAGTCTGGATGGCTTTCAACAAAGAAATAGATTATTTAATAGCTATATAAGCTACCATGTCCTCTGGCAGCTGTAGGATAGAATTCTTCATATCTCTTTCTGAATTCTTGTGATGATTATCACTCTGTGTTCCTTAAATTCCAGCTGCATTATTACAGGCTCCCATGTCATGTGATATTCTCCCATGCCTAGTCATCTCCTTTTTGTAAGCAGTAAGCACAAGAGTAATGTTTCAGGACTCATTGTACTGCAGCATAGCAGCACTTCAAACTAGCTATTTACAGAGGCAAACACCCCATTTCCAAATCAGTTCATACTATATGCTACCTGAAATCAAAGTTAAAACATATTTTTCTTTCTAGAGGGACAAAACACAACCCATTAAAATATATGAGTCAAAACTATATAAAAGGTATATTGGAAAATTACTTTTTATTCTAATCTCTTGTTCTACAGTCTACTTATTGCCAAATTGGGATTCATTTCCTAATGCCACATCCAGCATTTTGTTTTCTGAAACAAATGAAAAGTTTAGATGCATGCTTAAGTGTTCGTGTGTGTGTGATTGCCTGAACATTCAGCATAAAATATATCCTGATTAGTAATTTATAAATTGTCATTTAATAAGATACCACTAAATCAGTACAGAGAACTTTTGGTTATTTGTCTCTTAGAGAAAAATAAAGTCTAATTTATAGCCAATGATGTAAATTATATTCCAAATACTGTGAATGTATATGTGTGTGCGTTTGTGTCTGTAAAAGATCAATATTCAGTAGGTAAATAAACAATGTTGCAATAATTTAAAAACAGTTAATAATAATAAAAAAAACTGTTGTGTCCAGATATCATTGATATTTCAAGGCCACCCCACCTTACATTGTGAGTGCTAGGATATCCATGGCTACATAGTGAATCCCTATCTCTGAAAGCTAATGCATACATGAATGAACTCTTTCTATGACCTAACATATTGATAAGCAGTAATATACTATTTGCCAGAAAGTGTTGGCTCTAGTGTTGTTAATGTAATATTTAATTAATTTGTCAAGTAAATCGAATATTAGCTTCTTCTTTCACAAGAACACAAGCGAAGTACATATGTTGTGAGACCTATCTGAAAAATCAATGAAACAATGAATAAAATCCACTTATCATATACTTGTCCCTTAAATGCCTAGTAATTACTAGCTACTACTAGAAACAGTGATTATAAGTAACAGTAGGTTCTAAAGAATACATGTTTTGAAAAAGGTGAAAACCTCATACCCAGTCCAATAAATTTTAAAAGTTGTCTTAAAAAGTCCAAAACACTCATTAAACATATTAAAATAGTGGAGGCTTATATAGATAAATTTTTAATAGAAGTCAACTTAAGCCTAATTCCAAAACACTAGAGTGGTATCACTGTTGTTGTCACAACTAACTAACAATCTCAGTTGCTGAACAAAGCAAATGAAGGGAAAAATAATGTAATATAAGATATAAAAGTGGAAAGAATCATTTATAGAAAATATATTGACATCAACTAAAATTTTAAGTATAAAAAGATTACATAAATGTTTAAAAATAGGGAAATGTGTTTTCATAAATCATTAATATAAATATGTATGAACATATCCTTAATTGATACACAAAATAAATTATTGTTTATAAAATAACAGAACTTATAGTGACCTTGAATGGATTAAAACTTTATAACTGTCCTAAAGGATAGAAAAATTGATTTTCCATAGAAAGATAGACCTTCTTCTTAAAGAGAAAGACTCAATCTTATAAATTTTAAGGAATCAAATTATACAATAAATTCAACCACACCTATCTAAAGTTAGCACAAGGCACTTTTGTTCTTGGTAGAACATATTATCTAGTACTGTTAGAAAATAAATAAGCAATGGCATAAAATTCTCAACAAATCTGCTCTTACAAATAACATGCTAAACTTACAGTATATGGATCAAAATAAATGTATATAAGAGAATTATTTGTTAACAGTCTAAAATTATCTTGGAATTCATTTAGTATATTTCTTAAATTGTTAAAAATGAAAATTTGTAATTAGGAGAGATTAAAAACTTTTGTCACAGAAACAATAATGTGACAAATACATCCCCTAAATCTAAAAGGATAGTACTTTTGCTTTCCCAGTCACATTTTCTCTTATTTAAAGCAAGTAATATACAAAACACTATACTCTTTTAGAGTTTCTTGGGACACAAGAAGAATTTCCACCTCACTCAGAATTTTTTTCATTATGAATGAGAGCAAGAAATAATGGTAATTCACATGGAAAAATGAGCATAGAAAATGGTTGATTCAGTGGATTGAATTTTGACCTATTCTCTTTTGTATATTTATTTATTCTCTTATGTTTCTCAGTAACACCTTTAGTACATGTTCCTATTTAAAACAGAGTTTGAGATTCCAGCCAGGTCTCTCCATGTTCCATATCAACAGCATATGTTGTCTTCCGCAGTAGGGTCTTACTACTATCCTTTGGTGGGTCATCAAGTACTCTGACAGAAATCTGTCTTCTTTTGGGAAAACTTGTAGGTCTCTCTGATCAACAGCTCATTGTGGATGTTAGCCACATGCTGGTACTGGGAGTTACAGGCCAGCACCAAAGAAAGGAAGGAAGAAAAAGATAGGTAATATAAAAGAGATCAAGAGAAGAGAGAGAGAGAGAGAGAGGGAAACAAGAGAAGATTAAGGTCAGTCTTCATCATACACTCTTGATTCAGGTGTTCCCTCTAAGAACCAGATGAAGGTTCAACCATTTAGTCTGTCTTTTAGAATATAGAATTTTATGGTACCATTGCTATTTGGGTCCAGTTTTGTGTCCCTCACCCCAACCTTTACCCCCCCCCCCAACCCATCCACCCTACTGTCTTGTCCTTGAGATGTTTATTAGGTATGTCAGCATCTTAGGTAGATTCAGCATAGGAGCCATAGATGAGTGTGATTATGTGACAATTATCTTTCTGCGATTGGGTGAGACCACTGAGAATGATCTGTTCCAAGTTCAACCATTTTTCTTGAAATTTCATTGTGTCATTTTTTTTTTTTTTACTACTTTGTAGAATTCCATTGTGTAGATACACCTATCCAAGTAACTCATGGTCTAAGCTACTCAGCAGCAAACAACCTGAGGTGATGCTCACACAAGTGCAATAGTGGCACTTAGCCATTGTGGGAAGCCAACTGCTCTTGATTTGGCTAACTGATCTGCTCAGTGGAACAGAACCTATATCTAGAGCTGGGAAACAAGTCACAGCCATATCCAAAAATGAGTCTGCTCTCCATTATCAAGCTCCCATTAATCATGGGCTACAAGCAGGCCTACACCTATTAAATTCTCTCTAAAATAACAATAGTTATTCCTTTTATCTGGCACTGACTTCACTTGCTGTTGGAGAATTGGCTATTTGCTTCTCTTTTTCAAATGGATGCAGACCATGAGAGAACCAGCCCATCACACCTCACCAGGGCCCCAGCTAAAACCATAAAATAATTGGGGGGAAATGAGCAAGAGTACTGCTTTCTTGGTGAAGCTGGTACCAGCACAAGGGTAAAGGATATCAACACAGAGAACACTCAACTCCTACCAAGCCAGGTATCCAGAGACACAGAGGCTCCCAAGTCTTATCACTGAGGCAGACATAAACTGATCCCTACATGGCTTAGGGAAATTTGCAGAAGAGGGGACAGAAAGAATGTTAGAGCCACACATTGGGTCATTATGGACAAAGACAGTGCCTTTTACCCATAAATGGTGGCTAACCCCACAATGCACGACCCATATTTCCTAATGAGGAAGGTCCCTGTGGAAGGGGGAATATAAAGGAGGCTAAGGATGGTATCAACATGACTGTATACACACTGTGTATATAGCTAAAAAAACAAAAAAGAAAAAACAGAGTTTGAGGTGATATGTTCTTGCTAAGGAACAGTTGCGCCCCAAAGCACTCTTAGATTATGCTGATTTCTTGAGTATAAGTTCAATGTAGCCATGAAGGAAAATTACCCATTTCCAAATTTTTACATAGTAAGAGACAAGTATTTTCTGTCTCAGATCAGATAATACAAACTACAATGAATTGAGACACCAAATGATTGATTTAAAATACCAAGAACAAATTTGCAACATGTTTGAAGATAAATCATATACTATAAACCAGAGTTTGTTAAAACTTTCACAACCACACAATAATATTTCACGAATAGCTCATAAAGGTGCCAAGTAATATCGATGGCTATAAAAGTTATAGAGTGATAAGTAATAATGGATCAACTTTACATTTAACCATTCAAAAATTTACAACATTAAAAAAATTAAAAATCTATTTGTACAGCAATCAAGTTTGCAATCATCACTTCCACTAAACATAAACTTGACCACAATCTATTAGGTGATTCTCTGTGCACAGCTCCACAGACAAAGCCAAGCTTAGTCCATAATAGTTGGAGGGCTGTGCATTGCTGAAATGTTAATGTTCAGGACAGCATTCTCCATTCCTGATAAGAATGGGCTTTTCATGGAGTGTTCTTGAGAAGGAGTAAATTGACCGACCAGTGCCAAGAAGTTCATAATGGTTTAAACAAGTTTTCTGGATGGGTAGAATTGTAGCAAGAGGGCAGCTTCATTTGTTGTTTATGGTTCGTTTTCCAAATCAAATAAAGTTCCATCAAGATGTGATTGGTACACAGAATTCTGTGCACACATGATGAAATACCAACTGGAACTAAAAGAATCAAAAGATGTTTAAATATTATATATATATTATAATATAATTGTAGGATGTGGAAGAAACAAGGAAATGAACAAAAAAAATGTTTGATTCACTTTTAGGACCAAAGCAAAAAGAAAAAAAAAATGAACATAAGCATTGGTGTAGTGTATAGATTTATTTTCTAATAGTACACAGGTCAAAAACTCTGATGTTACTATGCCTATACATTGAAATTAAACAAACAAGTAAATGATGGCAGCAATTGTGGTGAGCCTGACTTTTGCTACTAGAGAAGGAAGTTATAGATAAATAAATAGGATAGAATGAACCAAGTGGCTTTGTAATTGAGTCAGAAAAACTAACATAACCTCACATTTAGCTAAAATAAGTACTGAAGGACATAAATAGAAGCATGTATGGATATCATTTTATAAATATGCCCAAGTTCATTCGTAAACCAGACTAAGAAGAATGACACCTCAATAGAAATGTCAACATCTGTAATCCAGTAATTGATATTGAAGGAGAGATAGGAGAAAGCTACCTTCTTTTAGGCAGCTTCAGTTAGGAAGTGAGGCACACAGAGAACCCATGCCATCTTGCTCTAGCATAAATGGAACTCTTGACAGGAACGAAACTCAGGTTTGATGGAAACTCCTACAGTGGCTACAACACCCCCCGCTGTACACAGTCTAGTTCACTACATAGATAGATGGCCTTCTCTGTCCAGGAAGGCCGGTCCTGAAGACTAGCCTTTCAAACTTATGAACCAATCAGATCTTCTCTTGCATAACTGAATCTGATGAAAGAATCCATTTTCAATGAACTCTAAAGGCCTATCCAAGCTGTTTTCCAGTCCTCCTCCTCTCTGTATCCCCTGTCTGCTCTGTGATCTCTGGATACATGTGAGTCTGGCTTCCTCCCTACCCAGCTGTTTTGTTTGTCGTCTTCTTCTACTACGGAGTAACTTCTCACTTTAATTACATGCATGACTTTCCTCTGCTCTCTGAGTCAAGGAGGTAAGCTATAACTCCCCACCCATTGTTAAGAATCTGAAATTTGTTTCTAAAGATTAAAATTTAGGAAAGTATGTGTCTGGGGGATAGAGTTTACAATAGAGATGCCTGGAAAACATTACTTCATGTGGGATGTCAACATTAACATCATTAATAATAAATTTTTGTTTGTTTATTTGGGAATAGTCTCACTCTACCCTGAGCTGACATGGAATTCACTCTGTAGCCTCAGGCTGGCCTCAAACTCCTGCTGATCCTCCTACCTCAGCCTCCTGAGTGCTGAGATTAAAGGCATGTGCCACCACACCTGGGCATCAATGGTCAGTGTTATATTGATGGTGTGTATCTTTCATAGTTTGCTATGCTCTTTCTCTCCAAACACCATGACCTCTGTCTAATCATAAAAAAATCACAAGACAAATCCCAACTGTGAATACTTTTTTACAATTTTTTTTGACAAATGCTCCTTAAAACTGCCAAGGTTATGAAAAATAAAGAAAGCATTAGAAAGTCATAGTCTAGAGGATACAAAGGAATCATTGTGGGTGATTAAGCACAAAGTGGTATTCTAGACATGATCTTGCAGAAGGAAAAGGACATTAAGGGAAATGACTAGAACCTGTAAAATGCATAGAAAAGAGCTAATAATAATGAGTTAGTTTTGATTCATTAGTTATAACAAATGTGCCATACTAATATAAAATTTGAGTAATTGGGGAAACTTTGTAGGTGGAAGCATATTAGAATTCTTGGAACCATAGTTATAACTTTTCTGTAAGCTTAAAACTATTCAAAACTATTAAAATAAAAAGAAAAACAGGGTAGCAGTCATAACAACGAATGATGATACCAGCACTCTCTATCCTTTCTCTACTTTCTGGTCTCTAGAGACCTCTATTCTCTTTAATTCCCTAGATCTGGATATTTTAGCTTTCTCAAATGAATGAGAGCTTGCAGTGCTTATATTTCTATTATGGCTACATGAATAGAGTGTTAGTCACCAATACAAACAAAATGAACCAGGCACAGGAAGGCAACCCCCATAAATAATTTTGGTTTCCATTTAGTTGTTTAAATAATAATCTTGTCATATCAGACAAATTAGTTTTTGTAAATTTAGTAATTTTAAATATACAATTGTTGTAGAGTATGGTTATAGTTACCCTACTGTGCTATAGAACACTAGAAACAATGCTTTTCCCTTTTGTGACAATGTATAGAATTGTCATAGTGTATCCCAGTAAGACATATGCATATTATGTGCCAATTGAGGGTTTAAAATATATTTAGTTCAAATATGGATGATGAAAAGAAAGGCTTACTTTGGATTTTGTAGGCAATAATATATTTATAAACATATACTTTTCCTACTCAGCTATTGCAGAAAAATACATTATGTCATTGATGCAAGTGAACGTCTCACAAAAGGAGAATTAAATTTGCCTAGCAATATAGCATGGATAAAATGCTGTTTCTGTGCAGTTTTAGGAATTTAAAACAACAGTGAGGGGGACAAGTAGCTTATTTGAAATGTCTTCAATAAAAATAAAATGGTTTAGTTAAATTCCAGCACAGTACTTCAAAGTACATGCACATGTATATATGTTTAATAAGTAATTGAAGTTATTTCACCATGGTATTTCTAGAATATATATTTTTTTCTTCCAGTGGTGATTAATACAATCTACTTCAAATGTATACACATTACTTTATTTTTAAGAATATTATTTATTTGTGAATGTACACATGCACACATGGATATGAGAATCAAGATCCCTTGCACCACTTTGTACATCTGGCGTTATGGTGGATACTAGGGAATTGAACCCAGGCCTTCAGGCTTTGCAAGCAAACACCTTTAACCACTGAGAAATCTCCCTAGCCCATATCGTTTTATTTCATCATTTTGATTTCTTCCATTTATAACTTGTATCACATTGTAGCCACAAGTTTTACAAGATTTTCACAAAGTTATTTTAGGGACATAAATACATTTCTCCACTAAAGTTCAACAAATATGCCTAGCTCTGTTATAGATTATGTTTGTAGGGAAGCAATGTACATCCAAATACAACAAACCTCTGTTTCTACTTCATCATAGACAGGTTGTAAAGACCAAGGCAAATAAGTATATTGGATTAGGGGAGATGTCTGGCCTGTAAACATGATTGTAAATGAGGCTATTTAGTTCCAACAAGAGATACCCATTTGGTGGGACAGCATCAAGCTCTATGGGGCAAACATGGTAGTCCCTTTATCCTGACAACAATAGCTTTTGGTACAGACATTTTAAGGCATTTGGACAAGGAATTTTATATATATATATTTTTCAAAAAAAATTCCCAATATACCTGTTTGTATAGATGATTTTTTTCTCTGTATAACCCAGTAAATTAAGATATGTGATTTGCATTATAAACAAACATACATGGCATGTTTTACTTTCATATAAAAACTGGTTTATTGTGTAACCATTATCAAAGAATCAGTCTTTATTTAGAAAGTTGCTTTTATTCTTATCAAATCCTAAAGACCAAGAAAGAAAAGACATAAGAATACCAATGACAGATAAGACAGAGAAATTTACTCTGAACAAACTTTTCTTGAATAGTGTGGTGCATATAAATTACATAAACACTAAAACTTGATCAAAAAGAAAAGTCTTTAACTTTCATTTAAATGCATGAACAGATGTGGCAGATGTAATGTCAGTGGATAAATTGCCCCCCAAATGTGGAATATGACAACAAGATCTCTGGATGTCTTTAAACTCGTGACAGGCATGGCAGGATTTTTTTCAACAATAAATGAATGAAAGACATAGAGAGTATATAGGGCAATCATTTGTCAAAGTTTATAGGACATTGGCCACAAAAGATGTTAACTGGCTCTATAAAAAATTGTTTATCACTTAGAAATTAGTTTTCTGTTCCACTGTCACCAATGCATATGACGACAAGTTGAGCCTTAATTCAAAAAGGCATATCACACATATCTATTTTGAGTTGTTACCAATTTTTTAAGGTTGTTATCTAGGCCTCAGAATATGGCTTGTTCAATAAGCACAAATGTGACCCACTGATTTTACATGACTAGAACCTATGTGGTAAAGTGCACTGCTATGGTTGTGTGTCTATAATCCTAGACTGTCTAGAGTGTGAAGAGAGGAGAATACATATGAATCTCTTGGAAGCCGCCTAGTCCAGGGAACTCAGCTTTGAAAAGTAGGACTAGAACAAGGTGGAAAATGAGGACCAATACTTTAAATGTCCTCTGATATCCACACATGTGTTGTGGCCTGTGTTCACCCACAGTCACAAACAAGAACACACATGCACCTGTCATAAAATGTATTATGCAATGTAACCTATATTTTAGAAGAGTAGCTGAAATGCTATAAAATGTCTTTCAACTCTATTGTCTTAAAAATTCTTTTTCTGATGTATGTATGTTTCAAATGTGTGTGTGTATGTTGTAACTTCAAGTAAAATTTTAATGCTTGGGCAATCTGACCTGCTTATAAAAGTATACTAGTAGTTTTCTTCTAGCCACAAGGACAGACTTGGCTTCAAGACACCCAGTGAGTGCCTGAAATCTCAAATGCTATGACTTCTATATATGATTATTTAATCTATAAATTACTGATAATATCTCATGATTAGATTGTGTAATTATAATGATATATTACAATAAGTGTTGCTTGAAACTTTATCCTAGGAGTTTTCACTTAATATTTTCCAATCATGGTTTACTGAGAGTAACTGGAGCAGTGCAAAGAAAAACTTTTCTCAATGGCACCACTGTGTACAAAGAACATGAAACCTATGAGAGCACATAATATTGAAAGGCATATGTGCTCCAAACATACTTATATTATGAAAACAGTCAGCAAACAAAGATATAACAATTACATGAATAGCAGAATATGGAACCCCAGTACTCAACAGGCAGAGGAAGGAAGATTCCAAGTTTGAGGCCAAGTTGGATTGCAGTGTGAGACTCTCCTAAAAACCCTTTTAAAAAGAGTTGTGTTAGCAAATACAATTATAGGCCTTAAGCTTTTTAACTGAGAGAAGACCCTGATTTAGAAGAAAATATTGATTTAAAGGTAGTGATCACGCATTCATGAAAGTATACAATAACTAAAACTCATAAAGAGCCTTATTTTTTAAAGAGCAATTTTATTTAAATTAGTTCATTTTCTGAAACTATGCTTTTTTATTGTAATTCAAGTTATATCAGATTGACATTATTTATATTAACTTTCTTCCATCTTCAATATGAACAAATTTATGATCCCTCATCTTGGCTATAGTAATAATCTATGAGATATTCCCTATTTATGATTTCATAAAATATTTTTTATCCTGAACACTGATTCCTGATGATCATACAAATCTATAAGAATCATTCACTGGTCATAGGCACTTTTTGCCAGCCTCTTTATCAATTCTTGGGTTTTAAAGACTTTTCTCTTGCACTATATCCTTATTGAGTAAGTTAAAAAGGATTTTATAGTATATCATATCTCGCACTTTTGAATCACATTTTTCTCTCCATTTAAAACTATCTCTGGTACTGCCTGTTGAACAGAAATCTGTGGAACAGAAATATTCCTATTTTAAATATTTTCTGGTTTATTATTTATGTATTCACTCGTTTATAAGAGAGTGAGAAAAGAGAGTTAGACAATGGGCATGCTAAGGCCACCTTGTCACTACAAGTGAACTCCAGACATGTGAGCCACTTTGTGCATCTGGCTTTATGTGAATACTGTGGCATTGAACCAGGGTCCTCCGACTTTGCAACTGGGCACCTTTGACTGCAGATCTATCTCTCCAGCTCCCATTTTTACAATTCTTTTTTTTTTTTTTTTTTGGTTTTTCGTGGTAGGGTTTTACTCCAGCCCAGGCTGACCTGGAATTCACTATGGAGTCTCAGGGTGGCCTCGAACTCATGGCAATCCTCCTACCTCTGCCTCCCGAGTACTGGGATTAAAGGTGTGCGCCACCACACCTGGCTCACCATTTTTTTTTTAATTTATTTATTTGAGAGCGACAGACACAGAGAGAAAGACAGATAGAGGGAGAGAGAAAGAATGGGCACGCCAGGGCTTCCAGCCTCTGCAAACGAACTCCAGACACGTGTGCCCCCTTGTGCATCTGGCTAACGTGGGACCTGGGGAACCGAGCCTCGAACCGGGGTCCTTAGGCTTCACAGGCAAGTGCTTAACCGCTAAGCCATCTCTCCAGCCCGATTTTTACAATTCTTAAAGTGACTTATCCCCAATAAATTTTTATTTATTTCTTTGTACATATACTTGACCAAAATATTTTGCATCTAGACACTGAATTTTACAAATACATTTAATGTTTTTGTCTATTTGAGAATGAAAAGAAAAGAAAGAGAGAGAATGGGCATGCCAAGGCCTCTATCCACTATAAACAAACTCCAGATTCATGTTCCCCCTCATGCATCTGATTTTACTTGGGTACTGGGGACTCGAACCCAGTTGTTAGATGTTGCAGGCAAGTGCCATCTCTCCAGTCCCTACAAGCATATTTTTTAAAGCTTCCAAAAACCTTAATTATTTAACTTTATTGTGATCCTTCTATAACTAAAAAGTAGCAATTTGGAAAAGAGATGGGATTCTTTAGTATTTTATGTATAATTCAAAATGCAAACATATACAAACCTAAGTGTTCCTGAACACAAAGGAGATAACTGTTAGCTCCAAGTAGGACAGAATTATAATTCTTCTACTTATTATTGTAAAATTAATTAATTGATTAATTTACAGGCAGAGAGAGATAGAAAAGAAACGCAGAGAGAGAGAGAGAGAGAGAGAGAGAGAGAGGGAATGGGCACACCAGGGACTCTAGCCTCTGCAAACAAACTCCAGATGTATGTGCCACCTTATGCATCTAGATTACATGTGTACTGAAAATCAAACTTCAGTCCATAGGGTTCACAAACAAGAGCCTTAACTGCTAAGCCACTTTGTTCATTGGCTTTACATGGGTACTACAGAATCAATTCTTTGAGGGATTGGATGAGGTTTACTCATAATCACAGAAACAATCATTTTACTTAATCTGCCATTTCAATGTTAATTTCATCCAGAGATATCCTCACATATTCACAAAGAATAATTCATGTTAAAAAAGCTGGCCATACCTTAGTCTAGCCAGGTTAACATATATAATTAAACATGAGATACTCATCTTTCATGAAAGTTGGCAGGTACATATCTTTAAACTGATTTCTAAGCAAAGATTATGGCAAGGACATAATTCCATATAACATGACATAATTATCCTGGTTCTGATTGCTCTACATGATTATATCATTCTATGTTTTGAGATTTGAGGGTGGGTTTCTTTTTGTTAATTTAAAGTATAACTAGGAATAGTTGATTACTTATGATGGACCAGTTCCTATAAAAAAAAGAGCAAAATGTTTCAATTTATAGAACAGATATGAGTAAATTCCATAGTTTCATTTGTAGAGATAATGTCAAGGAATACAAACAACAGGATGATTTTTATTTAATGTTTAGAACAGTGTCATCTTCATTTTGTTCTTTGGAAAAATCCTAAGAAACCCAATATTAGAATATAATTTAATTAAGAATTTTGTATATTAAAAGATGCACTTCAAAAAAAAAGAAAGAGGAGAAGAAATAAAAAGGAAAAAAAAAAGATGCACTTCAAATCGCAAATATAACACACTAGTGGATCCCTTATATACTTAGCATTCTGCTTAACACCAAGGATGCTATCCATATATTTGTTTGTACATATCTATAAAGTCAAGGCTTAGGCTCTTGAAGTGAAATCCTCATATATCAAAAGAAAGAGAAAATTGTCCAAAGACTATATTATATGTTTACTTACAATTTAATAAAATTAGTTTTTAGGAGTATGAAAGAATGGCTGATATAATACCACAATATATGTTAAGAAATATTTAAAGGGAAGAGAAAGGAAGGGAGGAGGGTACTTAATAAGTTGATATTGTATATATGTAAGTACAATGATTGTGATGGGGAGGAAATATGATGGAGAATGGAATTTCAAAGGGGAAAGTGTAGGGAAGGGGAGGGAATTACCATGGGATTTTTTTTTTATAATCATGGAAAATGATAATAAAAATTAAAAATAAAAACAAAAATAAAAAAAATAAAAAGAAATATTAAGGATTGATAAGATTAAGACATGATAATGAAAATGGTATTTCAGAAAATATACAAAGCAAGACTAGAAAGCAACTAAAATCTCTGAGAATGGGTACAAATCAAGGTTCTGGAATTCCTTTGAGAAATCAAAAGCAGAGGTTGCTTTCAACACCAGTGAAGGTAAAGAATAAATAACAACAACAACAACAACAAAATGGGAGTGCATTTAATCCAAAGGGAAAAATTCGAAGTGCTTCAATTGAGAACTATCAGCAATTAATTAATTTGATTCTGAGAGACTATTATGCAAGTACCTAAATTTGTTCTTAATTTTCCATTTGCCAAGACATTTTTTCAAGAAAATTAATCTTCTCTTTGTGGCATGTGCCAGATGACTATCTGTAGAACACAAGAAGTAAATGAATCCCACCCACCAGTTTAACAGCTTGACTTAAGAAAATACGAGACAGCGCTTGATGGGAGAAGACAAACAAAAACAAGTCTAATGGGTGTTAGTCAGATTAGAAAAAAGTATGTTCAATTAATTATATCATTCTGGCTTTATCACTTAAAGGCAAAGTGCAATAGAAAATTATAAAAAAAGAAACTCAATTTAACCCCAAATAATAAAAATGAAACCTTTGTGAAAATGTTAAAATGATGTTACATTTTTGGGGGGGGTCACACTATAGCCCAGGCTGACATGGAATTCACTATGTAGTCTCAGGGTGGCCTTGAACTCTTGGCAGTCTTCCTACCTCTGCTTCCCCAGTACTGGGATTAAAGGCATGTGCCACCACACCCAGCGATATCACCTTTGAACTAGGGGTGGATGATGGTGCACATTTGTAATCCCAACTCTTGGGAGTCTGAGGCTAGATCACAATGTTGAGGCCAGACCAGGACTGGATCTCAAAAGAAAGAAAGAGAGAGAGAGAAAGGAAACAAGAAATTCTAGATGAAGAGTTGATGTCTATAACTTGAGCTACATTTCTAAGTCAAGTGTTTATTCATTTATTTTTGGAATAGATGGTTTGTTAATTTGAAAAATGTTCTTCATCATTTTCTAGCATAAAAAAATGAAGATCACATTAAGTGGAGTGCATAAAATCTACTTTGTCTTCAATCACTGGCACATTCTGCATTGTCAGGAAGATTAATGCACCACATATTAATGCTGGTCCTATTTTTTAAATGTGTTTAGCTATTAGTACAGATTTTGTAGTTAAAATATAGAAACCAAAAAAAAAATCTACTGTGTAGTAGAAAGAGAATTAAAAATTAAAACTCTTAATAGTTCATCCTAATACTGCCACTAATGATTTTCACAATTAATCTAAGGTCTCTGGTCTTGATTTTGGATAAGTAAATAAAGGTATTATTTTGATTCATTCCTTTATCTGTAAGTTTAAATAAGACAGATAAAATACCAAAAGCCATTCTCAGTGAATCTTCTGTTCCAGTGTTCCTTACCATTTATTTACTGTGACATATATAGCAACTAATAGATATTCAACTAACTGAGAGATGAATCCAAGCAACTGTTCTAATGTCATGGTAGAAACTCCTCACCAACCTCTAGGGTTATATTCATAAAGAGTACTGTTCTTGGCAAAGCTACAGTTAGCAAAACCAAAATCTGTTAAAGGACATGGCTTATTAAGCAAGAAAATATATCAATATACTGCTATTTAAAAACTGATGTACCAGAAAGTCCAAAGTAATTCCATGTTTAAAAGAGTCCCTATTTGTAAACTATGTAAACATTCTGAATAGGTGAGCTTTCTTGACAATCTTTTGCATTTTCAAGTAGTAGAGCTGTACCATCCTAATCTTACAATCTTATCATAGGAATTAGTGTGAAAAGAAAGTCTGGGGCTGGGGAGATGGCTCAGCAATTAAAGGTACTTGTTTGCAAAACCTGTTGACCTGGGTTCAATTCCCCACTACCCACATAAATCTGGATGCACAAAGTGGTGCAAAAGTCTGGAGTTCATGTTCACCCTCAAGAGATTCAAATCATAAATTTATTTTAGTCATTGAAATTTTCACATGAAAACCTGATTTATTTCAGATTGTGGCATTTTTAAGTATCATAAATTCTATGGTAATCAGTTTTTAAAACTAATTCTGAAAATTGTATCTGAGCAGATGATACTTTTGAAACTTTAACCTGACTATAAGTGGTGCATACTAGACACTTACAGTTGAGCTACGGTATGTATCTACCAAGTTGTTGACAAAAATGCATAAAACTCCACAGCTTATTTGATATACAAATCATAGTCTAATGAAAGTATTTTTATAAGAGATAAAATGTCTGCACCTTATCTACTATTCTTTTACCTCAAAATATATAAATAGGTTGAAAAATCCAGCAAACTTGTAATGAATATTCTACTGAAAGCGGACTTCACTAGAGTCATTTTTTTGATAAATGAAACTTTGAACTAAAATGGTCATCCACAGACAAAATTTTCAGGATGTCACCCTGACTGATAACAGCACATAATTGCTACTCAGTAGCTGAATAATTCCCTTAACTCTAAAGTGTGGAGGCACTTTGAGATGCACTAGAGAATAGAGCAGTTTAGTCTATAATAAGAATATCTGGAGAGATGGCTTAGCGGTTAAGCGCTTGCCTGTGAAGCCTAAGGACCCCGGTTCGAGGCTCGGTTCCCCAGGTCCCACGTTAGCCAGATGCACAAGGGGGCGCACGCGTCTGGAGTTCATTTGCAGAGGCTGGAAGCCCTGGCGCGCCCATTCTCTCTCTCTCTCCCTCTATCTGTCTTTCTCTCTGTGTCTGTCGCTCTCAAATAAATAAAAAATAAAAATTTAAAAAAAAAAAAAAGAATATCCCCAGACTCCCCATTCAGGGTCCAAAATTTGAGCTTCATGAACAAATATTAAGGAATTTACTAGGTTTTTAATTAGGTAGAATCATTTCTTCCATTTTCTTAATTCATTCGAAATCAGTTTTGAAAGAACTATTTAGAAAAAAAATGAATATACCTGCCCCTTTTTTTTCTTTTGTTTTCCACAAATGAATTCAACTTTTTGTCTAAATTTCTCAGATAAATTTGAGACAACCCCAGTTAGTCATGGAAACCAGTTGCATACTTTGTCTTCCAGCTCTATCTATCCAATATCCTATGTGAAAAGACTGCTTCATAAACAAATAGAGCACAGAAAACAGGATTTTCACATGTAGAAGTTTTAAACTAGATCCTTTGCCATGTATAAAAATCAACTCCAAAGATATCAAAGACCTTAATGTAAGACATGAAACTATGACTATGCCAGAGGAAAAGTAAAGGAACCACAAACAGTGGACATCAATAACTCTCTCTAATAACTAGGCTTATCCCCTTTAATTCAAACTGCTCTTGCCTTTGGTTGGAGAATTGGTTTTATCTTACAGATGATGGAGAGCAGTGGGAAGAACAGGATACACCAATATATCAGGAATAGAGAGACAGTGGCCTGCCATGAGATGGGTCATTTCCAGCTCATCTGCCCAGGCTCAGAAGTTACTACAGAGGAAGCAGTAAAACACATACTGCTCTCAGAGCTAAGCTGACAATGAGTTCCACAAAAATGTACACAGACACTGGGGTTATTCAAACCTCACCAAAACAGAGATCCAGAAGCTACAGATAACTCAACACTAAATCACATCTTTACCTTGCCTTTCAAGACTCAGGGACCATTTTAGTAGAGAGGGTGGAAAGATTGTGAATTAAACTGATCATTTGCAAGGACATTTTTGTATGTCGGCCAGACTGATTACAACATATAACTGATATTCTATAGTGAGTTTGTAAGGGCCTCAAGATGGGTAAGACTAGCCTGAAGCACTCTATCCCTCCTCTACCTCCTTGTCTGATTGAGGCCCTTGGTACCCACAATGAATGGGAATAACCTGACAGAAGAAGACTCTCAGCAGAATTGAGGTGATGATTAAAATCTTTAAGAGTACAACATTTTATTTTAAAAAAAGAAATAAATTAAAACAAAGAAAAAAATATACACATAGGTAAGTCTTTTTGAATAAAATGCTAGTCACTCAGGAAATAAGGTCAGCAATCAATAATTGGCACCTTGTGAAATTAAAAAGCTTCTGTACAGAGCTTCATTATGTGAACAGATGGCCTAAAGACTGGGTAAAAATATTTGCTGTATATTCATTGTGACAGGATTAACATCTAGAATATAGATGGAGATCAAAGATATCAACAACAGGACTGAAAGGGTTCAGTGGAGAAAAGTGCTTGTCATGCAAGCATGAGTACCTGAGTTTATACTCCTATAACCAACATAAAATTTTGATGTTTTGGAGGGCTTCTTGTAATTCCAGCATGCGTATAGTGAGAATATAGGAAAAGAAAGGAGAATTTCCAAAATATCGAATCCAGGCTATCTTGTTTGGTGAGCTAACTGCACACTATTAGAGTTATCGCATCAATTGTTATGGAAGATGACAACCAAAACCTCTTCTAACCACCACATGCGACCCATGGCCCATGCTCACCAGCATTAACATGTATGAACACACACACACACACACACACACAGACACACAGCAAAAATAAATAAGAATGCTAGGCATGGTGGTACATGCCTTTAATCCCAGCACTTGGAAGACAGAGGTAGGAGGATCATCATGGGTTCAAGGCCACCCTAAGACTACTCAGCCTGGGCTAGAGTGAGACTCTACTTGAAAAATAACAAGAAATAAAAATAAATAAATAAAATCACAACAAGTAAACAATCAAGAAAATAAGCTAGGGATCTGAACTGAGTTCTCAAAAGAAAAAATACAAATGGTCAATACAGATTCTAAAAAGTATCAACATTCTTAGCCATCAATAAGTCCAAATTAAAACCACTTTATGATTTTATCTCATACATGTCAGAATGGTTGACATCAAGAAAATAAATGACGGCAAATGCTGGAAAGGATGTGGATAAATGGAACCCTTATTCATAGTTGATGGGAGAGTAAACTTGTGCAGCCACTATGGAAATTAATGTGGAAATGATGGCTTAGTAGTTAAGGTGTTTGCCTGCAAGGCCAAAGATTCCCAGTTTGATTCTCCATGGCCCACTTAAGCCAGATGCACAAGGGGGTGCATACATCTGGAATTTGTTTGCAGTAGCTAGAGGCACTGGCTTTCCCATTCCTTCTCTCTCTCTCAAAGAAATAAATAAAATATATTTGAAAAAAAAAAAACTAAAAATAAAGCTACCCTGACTAAGATATATTATTCCTAGGCATATATCCAAAGGATTTTATTTCCAACCACAGAGGTACTTGCACATCCATATTTACCATTGCTCTATTAATAATAACAAGGAAAATGAATTAGCCTGGATTTTTATCAGCTGATGAATGGATCATGAAAATGTTGTACATAAAATAATGTAATTTTATTCAGTAATCAATAAAAAAATTGCCCCTAAAATGAACGGATATTATCTGAGATAGTTAATCAAAATATTTGAGTGTATTCATGTGGTGCATGCATTACAAATATTTAGTGGGAAGAAAATAGTCAAAGACAATTGAAGTTTCAGGATTTATTCCTCTTATTTGTTTTAATTTGTACGTCATATAAATGTTTTGGACAGCATTCATAAATAAATAACTTTATTTTTTATTCATGTTGCAATTTACATTGTATTGAGAAAGTGATTTAAAAATGAGAAGTTTGGCACCTCCAACATTGTCAGCTAAAAGGGAATAAATTATTTCTAATTTACTTTTTGATGGTATGCTTTTGATTTAATATAAACTTTCAGTATATTTCAGTAAAAAGTAAGAGAATCTAATGATATAAGTAAATAGGAAAGAGTGAAAAAAAATCATGTATTTTTGGTATGATGGTTTTCCTTTATTTAAATATACTGAAGAAACACTGACAGAAACTTTAAAACCTAGCCATGATCCTCATTATATAAATTTTAGTTAATATGAAGAAAAAAAAATATATATATGGTGGATTTACTACCTAAATTGAAAACTTACGCTCTAGCTTTCAGAAAAGGAATATTTAATGCAGAAAAAAATCTCATATTTTTCTATTCAAATTAAATGCAAAAAGACTCGTGACTATTTGGCAAAAACAAATTGGGTGAGTCAAGCACTATATAGAGCAGATGTCCAGTATTCAACAGTTGCTTGCTACTTCAAGCATGGTCACCCGAATACCACAAAGCAAATTAGAAATGGAGACAATGAAGCCCCACTCTAGATCGTCACAATACCCTGAATTTGGAGTGATCTTCAAGTGAGTCATATGTATGTTTAGGGAAGTACTGCTTTAAATTAAATTTGGAGAAGGAAGAGAAGAAAATGATTGAGTTGAAATGCTTGTACATTTTTACTTGCTGCATTTCCTTACCTGACTAGATATGTCATAACATATACAGTATCATATATTATTTGTCAGGCACTATGTGAAGACTTACATTTACTGTTATTTAAATTTCACAACAAACCTACATGATGTGATCTGTTACTGAATATACATACATATACCTAGACATAGACATAGACATAGACATAGACATAGACATAGACATAGACATAGACATACACATACACATACACATACACATACACATACACATACACATACACATACACATATACCTCATTTGGTTTTTCCAAGTAGGGTCTCAGTATAGCCTGGGCTGACCTGGAATTCACTATGTTGTCTCAGGGTGGCCTTGAATGCACAATGATCCTCCTACCTCTGCCTCTGGAGTGCTGGGATTAAAGGTGTGTGTGCATCACCTTTCCTGCCAGTTACTGATATTTTACAATGAAAAAAGCAAGGAAACACAGGAATTACAGAAAGTATGCAGACTTGGGATACTCACCCAGACAAAAACTGATAATAGGCAATCAAATTCTAATACTTGTCCTCTTAGTTATTACATTGTATGGTGAAGAATATAACCATGTGGAGATTATTTTTTGTATAAAATATGATGGTAATTTTTGAATAGAGAATAAATAGATAGATAGATTGATAGATATAAAGATAGATGACAGATAATACAAAGACAGCAATGTAAAAAAAATATGTCTTAGATTAAAGCAAACAAAAACTTATGGTACACAAATATGAAGTATGCTAAGCTTTCAGAATGCTCCCATATCTCACCATCTGTATTTTCTAAAGTGACAAAATATACAATCAAAAAATCAAGCTGTGTATTAAGTAATGACTACTCATCAAGCAAATCAAATTAACTCTATACTAATGAAAAGAGATATTAATAATTAGTTCTAGAACTATTTAAGAATATTCTTGTGATCATATGCATTTGACTTATTATATCTGGAAGAATACAGGTGTCTACTATGGAAATACTTAAGAAATCTGTGAATAAGCATTTAAAATTTTCCTTCTGCAGCTAATTTTCAAATTATAAATGTAAGACAGTCAAGGTGAGTTCAAAATAATGAACAAAAAAGAAAGCAAGCACTACATTGATTATCTTGCATTCAAATTCCTACCAATATGTTTAGGAATAGCTGAAGTTTTTAGAACCCTTGTTTACTTGTCAGGCACTGTCACAAGAAAGTATTTAGTAGCATATGTTGATTTTAATCATGGAATAAAGACTTGCTTTATTTAAGTGAGGAAACAACCTTTAAGACTTGGCTACAGAGTGTGAAACTCACATAGGCTGGTTTTAGTATTCCCAAGTCCTGCTGTGTAACCTTAAGAAAAGCTTCCTTTCCAAAGAGAATACACACACATGCTTTTTCTTTGAGCTCTTAGAGATGCATATAATTATCTCTTTACAGTCACGCTGACTTAATGGTCTTATAAGTGAGATAAATGCCTTAGGTTTATTTGATCAATATATATGACTTATGCCTTTTGTGTCTACTTTTTTTTTTTAATCTCAAAGATAAACTATTCTGTAATTTGATTCCTTACACCATCTAGTGGATTTAAATAACAATTGCGGCAGCACTGTAAATACTGACAAGACAATCCAATACGTCAAAAACCTCCAACGCATGTGGAAAACAATAGCTTTTTCTCGGATGATTTCCCAACAATGCAAGTAATTAGTATTTTTTTCCTTTTTTCTGAGGAAATCAAACACAGGTGGACTCATCGGAATTTAAGTCTCAATAAAGGACATAAAATAGCATCCTGGTAATCATTTCATGAAGAAGTAACGAAAGACACCAGTTCTTCCGCCTGACTCTCATAAATAAATTCTCAGGACGCACCAACCGCGACGCACCGCAAAACGCCCAGGGGCTGAGCGGAGCCAGTGCGCAGGCGCGGCACGGGCCGGAAGCGGGGGGGCGGGGCCGAGCCCAAGCGGAGAGCGGAAGAGGCCGGGACGGCTGGGCTACGCGCCGGGGAGGTTTCGCGGTGAGTCGGGGCCGCGCGTTGCTGACAGCTCCGAACCTGCGAGCCGCCGTAGTGCGCCGAGACGGGGTTCGGGGAGCCGGAGCCGGTGCCGCCGTGACCGCGGAGCCGCCGCCACCGCCGCCCGCGAAGACACGGTCCCCAGAGGCCTGCAGGCCTAGCCCGGCCCGCGAGCCCGAGCCGGCGTGTCGCTGCCGTGAGTAAAGCCAGCGCCCTCTCCACGCTCGTGCGCACATTAAGATGGAGGAGATCTCCTTGGCCAACCTGGATACTAACAAGCTAGAGGCCATCGCCCAGGAGATTTATGTAGACCTGATAGAGGATTCTTGTCTGGGATTCTGCTTTGAGGTGCACCGGGCGGTCAAGTGTGGCTACTTCTACCTGGAGTTCGCAGACACTGCTAGCGTGAAGGAGTTTGGCATTCAGCCAGTGGAAGACAAAGGAGCATGCCGCCTCCCGCTCTGCTCCCTGCCTGGAGAAGCCGGGAATGGGCCTGACCAGCCACTGCAGCGCTCGCCGCCAGAATTCCAGTAGCCGCACCGTGGGAGAGGCTGGCAGTGACCAGGACAATAATTCACACTGGTCTCCTGGCTTGGAGTAAGCAAAGTCAAAAGAGAGAGAGAGAGAAAAGGAAAAAAAAAAAATCAATCAAAAGTCCCAATTTCCCTTAAAGATCCTAGCATTCAAAAATCAAAAGTGGAAAATTTCTTTTTTTCTTTTTTGAAGTTTACCCAGGGCTAGCTCTGAACCCTGGGTAGTAGAGGGTGCACAGCCAGGGCTTCCTGCAATTCTTGTTGATCTCTAAACACACCCGGATGTACACAAGGTTTCCCTCTACTATACACAGCGGACAGGGGAGCAGCAGGCTCTCCTCCATCAGCCTGAGGTCAAGGGCTTCTTGGACAGTTTGGACATTGCTCATGTTCAGGTCATCAGCACGTGTATTTGCTCCCCTGAATTCTAAGCCTCTAATGGGCCTCTAGAAACGAAAATCAGGAGATTTGCATAGTAACAATATTAATTGCCAGTTGAATTAGGTAAGAAGCTCTGTGGCTTTGTCTGCAAGGAGAAGAAAAGTTCGAAACCACCTGTTTTCCAAAGGCCTGGCATTTGCACTGATTTCAGGGGATGTGGAAACAAGGCCTAGCCTTTACCTGAGCACAGTCTCTTTCTTCCCCTCCTTCTCTAGGACCGGTTTGAGAAAGGATAACCTGGCTTTCCAGGCGGGCTTAGGATTCTGTTTTGATCCTGTGAGAAAGAAGTAGGGACCTCTGCAACTATGAAGATTCATGCTTGGATGAATTATCTTGTGGGCATAAAATGGTGGGACGGCCCTTTTCTACTCTTTATTATGTAAGGAATGTAGCCAGCCAGTGGGTCTGACTGAACTCTGGAAGAATCTCATGGCTGTGCAGGATGCTGTTGGTAAACTGAGCCTGGAGGGGACTTCTCCCAACTGCCCTCAGTAATGTGAATGAATTAGTGCTCAGAGCCAAGAAGCAGACTTGGTTTATCTCTTCTACGACTGTTGAATCCTGTTGAATGCCCTTGTTCCTTAAGCTGGGAAGTCAGCTGTGCTGTGGTGAATGTTCACCACCTGTGCCCCTCACAATGATATACTTTGACTTGGTCCCTTTTGGACCTTCATGACAGCAAGAGCTATCTTTTTGTTATGGGAAGGAAGTGGGAAAGGATTTCCCTTGCTTTTTGGAAATGGGGTAGAGGAGGATGGGAAGTGAGGGCTAAATATCAAAACTACCCTCTGATTTACTCCCTGGGTAAGGGTTTAAAAAGGATTAAGAGGGTGGGAGGCCGGATGTGATCAGAACAGAAAGGTGCTGCTTTATTTGAAATGTTTTCTTACCTCATTCCGTGCCCCAGTAAAGGGTCCAGCCTCATCTGTCTGGCTTGGCCCCATGTTCCTGTCCACTGCTCCACACTGCCTATCTGGTGCAGCTCATGATTCCAGGTGCTGCTTGCTTCTCCAGCTTTGACCACTCTCAGTTCATCTCTTAATGCTCCTGCTTCTGAAGCCTAGCCAGGTTCTTTTACCTTGTCCCTTGAGTCCTTACGTTCGTTTTGTCTAATCTGTTATTGTGGGAGATTCAGAAGAGAATCTTTCTGATGACTCCGTCTGGATTGAAATGGGAAAATAACTTTTTGTATTTATAGGGCAGGGCGATGCCTAAGTATTTCTCCTCTACAGGAATGTGTTGCTCTTATGATCATTATGCTTTGTCATCTTGAGTTCAGTCTTCCCACCTCCACTTAGTATTGCCTATTAGGACTTGAACAGAAGAACTATGAAGGCTGACACACAGGGATGGAGTTGGTCCTGCTCCACTTCCTCTAACCTTTATTGTGTATACATTATCCTTATCCCACAAGGAGCTACTTGAACACTATGGATTGCTTTGGGTTATGGTACTCTAGAGAGTTAAGGAAGCATAGTGATTGGGCCTTGAGACTGTCTATAATTGCCTTCTAGAGTTTTTCCTGCTCAGGGTTAGGGCCTAGTTACAAGTTGATGGTCATCCAGGAATTGAGAGAATTTTTAAGTCAAGCACTGGCAGGGTCAAAAATAACGTGAAGTTATTTCTGCACTTGGCCTTTTGTGGACACCTAAGAATAATGAGGAAGAGATAGGTCTAAGTGTGACTCCTGCCTACTTCCTCACAATATTTTGGAAATAGGATGAAAATAAAGGGAGTAAAGTGAAAGTCCAATCTGCCTTCAGATATGGAGCTCTGGTGTGACTTAATACTGCTTTTTTTTTTTTTTCTCTTCTGGTTAGAGGATGAACATGTGGGAAGTAGTTTTGCATATGGTTTCTTCATATGACTTCCTTTTTTTCCTTTATTTTTTTTTATTTATTTTTGTTTTTTGTGCTCTTCACTATCATTAGGGCAGTAGCCCCCTGCTCTCTGTAGGTATGAGGTGGGCTAAGTCCAACAGGTGCCCTGAGGGAACAACCTACTTTTTTGGCAGATAATGCTCCCTACCATGTGTAGTTCAGGGTGGTTAGGAACTCTCCCTTCTTCTACTCCCTTTCCTGTAACAGCAGAATTCCTATTCTTCAATTAATTGTATTGAACACCCTGTAATATTACTATGTATCTGAGTGTGTGTGTGTTTAGGGGAATGGGGATTCTTTAAAATTTCTGTGGTTTGTGGGTTTTTCTTCCATATATTAGTTCCCACCACCGCATGCCCAGTGGCCACTGCCTGGCATTATCGCATGCTGGGATCATTGGGGGAGGGTAGTATGAAACTCAACACTGTCCTTTGTTTTGGAGATTCTTATTTTTAAGTAAATAATCCATCTTATACAGATAGCTGATTAACTCTGTGTGTGCCCCCTTGCCTCTATGGCTGCTGGTGTAAAATAAACTGCATCTCCCCATTGCTAAACAGTAATAATAAAATGTAAAAAACACATATATATATATATATTTATTTTATTTTGACTCCTTGCTTTTTTTTTTAAATATATGTATGTTTTTCAAGTACTGATAGTAAAATAATGTTGAATCGTATTAAATCTTAATACTTTTTCCTGAATGGGAAGTGTGTCTGAATACATAGAAGAGCTCTTTCCAGCTTGGTTTCTCAATCTCATCCTTCAAAGATCTCCCTCAGCATCCATCTAAAGCAACAAACTATAATTTTCCTTTTTTCATAGGACGTGAGAAGATGGTAAAATAAATACAGTAGAAGCCTATTAGAAAAAGTTCAATTTAAACAGAAGTTATGTTAAAATACACATTTAAACATCATTTCACACTAATAGCCTTATTTTCTCAAGGCAAATGATTTATATCAAAGATTCTGCTATTCTAAAAGTAATATTTCATTGTACTTAATATACATCTGCTTTAGGCCTTTTGTTTTCTAGAGTAATTTTTATGTCTCTTAATTTGTAATGCAGAGTTAGAGCATTTCTTTCTTGAAATTGTGCATAGTAACCCTAAGTACTGACCAACACTACTTTTTCTTGGCATATGTGAATTCATTAAACAGTTCCATGTTGGGAGTAATATGTAGATGGATTATAAATTGTGGAGGGATGTAGAGTTGGCTCAATGGCTAAAGAGACTTGCTTGCAAAGCCGAAAGGCCTGGCTGGGTTTGATTCCCCAGTGTCCATGTAAAGCCAGATGAACTAAGTGGTGTATGCATCTGGAGTTTATAGTGGCAGGAGGTCCTGGTGTGACCATACTCACTCTTTCTCCCTCCCTGCCCCCCTCCCTGTGTATGTGCTTATCCCTCTGTCTTTTTCTCTCTCTCAAATATATATATTTTTTAAATGTCAGAAATAGGGCCAGAGAAAACTTTTGAATACTGAAGTAATCTTACAGATATTTAACACTGTATCTTCCCTTCCAAGAAAATTATAGCTAAATGTCTAGTTTAAATACAAGGCCAACATAGTAGTAACTTAAGAAAATAATTAAAGCTTGATCTTTTAAAAAGAACATGCACACCACAAGAAAATCTGAAAATGAAATTTCATTGACATTTTTCTTTCAGTCAATTAATATTGGAATTATGTTGATTTACTATCAATATATTAGTACAAGTAAAAAGAAATTTGAGTTCAAATTATTTAGTGGCAATATTTTTCTTAAAAGAAATATGGCTAAAGTCCTGTTTTATTGCATACTTGATAACAGGCCTTTTGAGATTATCCTATTTTATGTGTTTCTAATTAATATATTAAAATATAACAAGCTATAACACCATATATTCATCTTGATTTAGTATTAGCAGGTCCAGTACTCAGTGTTTATAAAATAGTGTGCTGAAGGAGTTAAGGATGTAGAATTTTCATTTATTTATCTGTTATAACCTGAGTTAGTAAGTGCTTCTTATTTTAAGGAAGGAAGATTATCCATGTGCTTAAAGCATAGCACTTAAATATCTTTTCACATTAGTGTTCAAGTGATCATTTTTGATAGAGTGTCAGTTTTCAGGACACCTTGTTGAGATGGTATAAGCTCTTTGAGTCTCATTCATGATCCAAAAGATGCTCTTGATGGTTTAGAGGAAAATAAGTATGTGTGCCTAGAAAGATAGTGTATGTATCCCTGTAATTCTTTGAGTCTTTGTATTTTTCTTTTTTAAAAGTTACGTATTTGTGAGCAGGGAGAGGTAACAAACAAATGTCATTTTGAGCATCTAGCCTTATGTGGGTACTGGGGAATCAAACCTGAGCCAGCAAGCTTTGCAAGCAAATGCCTTTAATCACTGAAACATTTTCCCTGCCCAGCTTAGTATTTTCTTATGTTTTAAAATATTTTAATTTTACTAAGTCTCATGGGAAATTAGTAGGTTAAAAAGAAATAGGAAGTTGATTTTAGAAATGAAAATAACATATTCAGTAACCATGACTTCCACAGTTCAAACACCAAAAGTCTAGAAGTGGAGAAACAAACAAACACAAAAACCTAGCATTCATTTGCTGTGTGTGATTCAGGGTGGTAGTAGTACCCCTATATTGAAATGATACAGATTTTAATTTAAAAACTAAAAGATTAAACCATATAGTGAAAATAGAGTGAACAAACAAAAGCATAATGTCTATAAATAACTTTCTAGTAGTGAGATTTTTCTATCCAGTACATAAAGAAAAAGACTATTAATTTTGTATATAACAGCAAATGACTATCAACAAAGCACATATCCCAAATATACTATGATAGATAAAAAAAGTGAAGTTGTTTATAAACCAACTTAAAATTCCCAAAGAAACCATAAGCAGCATTGGTTTAATTACCAAAGAATAAAGTTAGAAAGTTGTCAAAGTATTAAGGGAAAATTAGAAATTTCAGTAGATATGCTGAGTTTAGTAATTACTAGTTTGACAGTTGAGTTTAAGAGATTTAGCAGTATAGGACAAAAGCTAAGGAAGTATAATTGGTAAAATTTACAACAATTACTATGTTTAATACTGCATGCTTGAAAGAATCTACTCTAAAACCAATCAGTGGTGACTATAAGTGACTATGGAGTGCTCAATGCAAATGTGTCATCTCTGTCACTCCTTCCAAGACTCGAGATGGGGCAGAAAAAATGCAAGAACCAAAAGATAGGTAGGTGCCAGGCACAACATGGCCATTAGGACTGTGTCCTCATACTTAACTGTTATAACCTGCACAAGACCCACACCACATTGGGGTCCATCAATATTCTGTCCTGGATGATGGGGTAGAGCATGAGGGCCCCATATCTTCCTGGCAAGTTATTGACAGTTAATGGAAGCTGTGGGAGTGGGAGATATATTCTGCAGTGATCAGTGTAATCACTGGTAGAATCCTTATGTGTTATGGTAGATTACACTGCAGTGTAATCACTGGTAGAATCCTTGTGTTATGTAATCCCCGTCATGCAGTTAGAGGTGACCATAATTAAATTTAGTAATTCATACCCACACGAGGAAAAGATCAAAGTAGAAGTGGGGGACTAGTTGGGAAGAGGTGATTAAGTGCAAGGGTGTAAGGAGGGTGTTCAAGAAAAGGCAGTAGAGGGGATTATGATAAAAATATGTAATATGGGGTAATATTGTCAATGAGAAAAAAAAAATACAAGAATGGCTCTATGTGTGGAGGTTCATGTATATTAACCTAGGAGATGAAAGGGGGCTGATTGCCCTGAGTTCAGGCCATCTTCAGCTTACAGAATTCAGGCCTGCTTGAGACACAGAGACCATGCATCAGAAAAGTAATGGAACCAACAAAATTCTCAGTTTTATAAACAATTCCTAAAAACATTGAAAATACTGAGAAGATGAAGTAAAGTTGCTGGGTATAAGATTAATACCCCGAATCAGAATGTTAATATTTAATGTCATGAAATACAAGAAATTATGATTAACCCAAGAAGTTAAATACCAAAAAATTATGAATTTTATGCAAGAAATAAGTTTTTCTTCTGGTATATTTAAAATGTCCCAAAGAAATGGAGAGTTAGTATGTCCATGTATAGAAAGTACAATACCCTTGCAACAAAATATATGGACTTAAATCAATGTTGATTAAAATGAGTAGTTTCAGAGAGATTGCTAAACTTATTTTAAGTTTTATATGAAAAGCTGGGTGCAGAATGTTATTTTTGATGTGAATATCACATGTTGCTTTGATACAGGAACACATAAACATAGGTATCATAAATAACTAAATTGGAATCATAGGTTGTATATCAGTATATTCTGGAATACATTATCCATAAATGAATAAAAAGAGTCCAGATACAAAAAGTCATCTCTCTGGCTAATAATTTAATATCAAAAGTAAAATGTCAAAACATAGCAATGTAGAGGATGTTTATAGTTGGGTATAAGAAGAATTTTTTAAAGATAACAAATGATATAATGGACCTGATAAAATGAAAACCTGTTTGGTAAATCATAGGGACAAGCAAATAGCCTGATATAAATTTTCAGTTCTTTTAAGTTACAAGATATTTTTTAGATGGTAATTTTAACAGTTAAAAATGTGAAGTGAAAGGACAGCCCATTTTTAAAACATTCAAATTGCCAAAAGATGAGAAAAGTTCATATAAATTCAGATAAATGAAAACTAAATCAAATGCCTGATTTCTTCCACCCAGTATGGTTAGAATAAAATGTGATAAGGAATCAACTCAGAAGATGATATGGTGCAAATTAAAACTCATGCATTGCTGGTGGACTGCAAAGTGAGAAAATGTGTTGGAAACTAGGAATATCTTGTTGCATTTGGAGACAAGCATAACCAATACTCCATTATTTCCACCTCATGTAGCATTGAATATAATAGGGAAATTTTGAAAGCCGTAAAATGCCCATTTAAAAGTACAGTCACTATTCAGAACTGAAAATAAACGAACCACTTCTGTACAAATAAAATCTTCATTTATTACAATTTGCTGCCTTTCATTTGCAAACCAATGTATGTATTACTTAGGGTTTCATGTGTGCATAAGTAAAGATACCAAAAATACTGAACATGACTTCCACTTTTATGTATGTGGTGATGAAGATATTAGTACAAGGAATTAGTGAAATATCCTGAATGCTGAGTAAACTGCAACAAAGATATGAATGTATTTCCAATTTCCCTGTGAAATAAGGAACATGCCAAGACAGCTAGTTGTTTTCCAACACACACACACAACCTGAGACAAGTGAAAACCTAAAAACAAAATGAGATTTTACTGTGAAAACTACAAATAACTTCAAGGAAGTGGAAGAATAGGACTTGATCCTTACAAATTATGAGTCCAAGATTTGCAAAGCGTTTTCACCCTTAGGGAAAGGGTGGATAGGCCATGTAAAATAAGATAGCAGATACATACCTTCCTGTTCCCAAGAAAGTTGATGAGAATGAGGAAGGCTGATACAGCCTGTGGTCAAATAAATGAGATAATATCAACACTTCCTTTAAGAATCTGTGCCAGGGCTGGAGAGATGGCTTAGCGGTTAAGTGCTTGCCTGTGAAGCCTAAGGACCCTGGTTCGAGGCTCGGTTCCCCAGGTCCCACGTTAGCCAGATGCACAAGGGGGCGCACGCGTCTGGAGTTCGTTTGCAGAGGCTGGAAGCCCTGGCGCGCCCATTCTCTCTCTCTCCCCCTATCTGTCTTTTTCTCTGTGTCTGTCGCTCTCAAATAAATAAATTAATTAATTAAAAAAAAAAAAAAAAAAGAATCTGTGCCAACATGTTCTCTCTCATATGTGGATCCTAGCTACAGATGATTGGGCTTCCGCCTGAGAAGGAAAATACTTGGTAGCAGAGGCCAGTAAGTTAAAAAGGAGACATAAAGGGAAGAGAAAGGAAGGGAGGAGGATACTTAATAGGTTGATGTATATATGTAAGTACAATGATTGTAATGGGGAGGTAATATGATGGAGAATGTAATTTCAAAGGGGAAAGTGTGGGGGTGGGGAGGGAGGGAATTACCATGGGATATTTTTTTATAATCATGGAAAATGTTAATAAAAATTTAAAAATTAAAAAATAAAAGAATCTGTGCCAAGATAGGTATGCGCTGATGGTTTCTGGTCAGAGAAACCTCCACTGAAAATGTATTGAAAATTACATTGTATCTTGACACATGATGAACTGTTTATCCAACACAATTACACAGTATAAGCTTGTAGTTCATATTTCTTTATCAATTTTATCTGTAGCCATCATACTATATATACATATATCTAATGGTTTATTTTAAAGAATTTTAATTCTGTGGTTTATTATTATTATTTTGGTTTTTCAAGGTAAGGTCTCACTCTAGCCCAGGCTGACTTGGAATTCACTAGGTAATCTCGGGATGGCCTCAAACTCATGGCAATCCTCCTACCTCTGCCTCCTGAGTGCTGGGATTAAAGGCATGCACCACCACACCCAGCCTGTGGTATATTATTTCTGCTGACACTACAAAATTGAATCCCTTATTGTATTTTTAGACACAGAATATGATACCTGTAAATAAAAACTTTATTGGAATTTGAAACATAGCAAGAGAAAAATGATACAGTATTGAATACAAAAACTAGAATTAGAAATGAAGAAAATATTTCAATAAAATTTTAAAACAAAGGTAAAACAGCAGTTTAATCAAACTAGATTAAATGAAATAGAACAAAACAATTCACTCAGAGTAATTGTTCTGCCACTTGTCTCCCAGTGACAGAAGCTTATACTACTTTAGAAGGTAATTAAAAAGTAGAAGAGTGGAAAGAGAGACAAGGAGTGAAGGAAGAATGAGGAAGAAAGAAAAGGAAGGAAGGAAATAAGGGGAATAACAAAATAGAGAAGGAAGAATGTATTAGCCAGAAACAAAGGAAAGGAGGGAGTGAAAGAGAAAGAAAAAGAAAGGAGAAAAAGAAGAAAAAGAACCATGGAAACAGTGGACTTTAGAAATGAATGGCTACATGATGACTGATTTTGGAAATAGAGACTGCACTTTCAAGGCCCAGAATAAGCCACTAGGAAACTCAAAAGAGAATTGACCATAATAGATCACAGATATTCCAAACTATTGATAGTGGAAAGAAAAAAGAAATTAAGTGATGGGCATAATTTATCTCACAATTACTGCCAACAGCTTATTTAACCTAGCATGCATGTAAATACTGTTGCAAAAGGAATTTGCAAATGTAATTAAAGTTTAAAATCTATTGTATTTAAAATATGATCATTATTTGGATAGGTTTGGCCCAGTCCATCTTGTGAGCACGTTAAAAGCAGAGTTTTCACCTGATAGAAGAAGGCAGAGATTTGAAATTTGTGAAGCATTTAGTGCACCAATGTAGGCTTTCAAGAAGACATGAGAAAGATTGCAGGTATATATAAGAACACTGTAGCCTCTAGCACACAGCTAACAAGGAAATGATGATCTTAGCCCTACAACTATAGGTGGAAGGTTGAGTTCTTTCAGTAACCTTAATTCAATTTTGTTTTTCAATCTCCTAATTCTCTGTTTTCACATGAACATACACATGTGCACATGTTAAATTGAGCTCTGATGTTTGCAATTCAGAATAAAGTAAGGTAAAAAGCTTTTTCACTTTCTGCTGCATGAATTGTTGTAATTCATGACTTACAAAGTATTCACTCTTGTACTTTGAAGGTAATGTGACTTAAGATTTCCCATTTAGCAAAGTTTTCTTTATCTATTAAAGCTGCTTATGTGACATCCATAATATTGGATTCAGCAGCTGAATATTAAAATGGTATGTAGAAATGAGATATTTATTTATTGCCCAATTAGTGCACATGGTTTTGTTAGGCAGTGACTATTGTTATTTGATCTAGTAATCATTGCTTCCAATTATAGTCCAATGTAATATTTCTAGCCCCCACTTCAAGATAAAAACATTCTGTACTAATTTTACTTACAATGCCATAGTGCTCTAGCATCTAGTTTACATTAAATATTATGTCTCCATACTGTACAGTTTCTAAACACCTTCACTTTCATGCGGGGCACATTAATTAATCATGATTTGATGTCATCCAATGTATTTGTACAAATACTACATCCCACATCCATTTTTAAAGTTTTTGTTAAGGGCTAACATCAATGTAAGCATTATTGGTGCCATACAAAGAAATGTACAACAGTTTGATTTATGGATGTATTAAATTGATCAATAAGTTATATATTATATTACATTGTTTAACACATATCCCTTCTGAATTGGGAAAGATTTCAAACTCTTAAAGCCATAGTAAATGCATCCCTAAAGTGTTGTCTCTTTCAATGTTCATCAGATATTGCCTTCCCCACAAATCCATGAGTAGATTAGATAGACAGCAACAGACTGACTCACACAAGAAATATTCATCCTGCATAAGTCTTCAGAACATGCCAAGGGAACATGATACTACCACAGCAACTGCAGGAAAGAAAGACAATGTTTCAGTGACAGCTCTCTCTCTCTCTTTTTTTTTTTTTTTTTTTTTGAAACATCTTACAATCCCTTGGAGAAGATACTAAGCCATCCTTGGAGAACTGCCTGACATCTGTCATTTCACCTGAAGTGTGTAGAGGTTGAGTAGCTAGCCTGGTTGCCAGCAAGAGGACCAACAAGATTACCACAGAATTAGGAATTCTGTTGCCACCTCTGCCTCCCTTTGTTGCAAAAAGGAAAGACCATAGTTGAAATAGACACCCAGAATGGCAAAACCAATGCATGAACTCACTTGGTTCAGGTCCAAGTGTTGGTTTGCATAATGGTAGGCTAGAGCTCTGAATCCATCCTGTGCCCATGAATGACATTCTCACTAAGTGTGGCCCAATAGTGCACCATCCCATTAAAAAGAAATATTCCTGGGCTGGAAAGATGGCTTAGCAGTTACAGTGTTTACCTGTGAAACCTGAGGACCTAGGTTTGATTTTCCAGTACCCATGTAAGCCAGATGCACTAGGAGGTGCATGCATCTGGAGTTTGTTTGCAGTGGCTGGAGGCCCTGCCGTGTCCTCTCTCTCTCTCATCTATTTACCATTATCTATCTATCTCTCTCCCTCTTCGTTTTACTCTCAAATAAGATAAAATAAATCTTTAAGAAAAAAATCCTATAATCATTAGCAAAATCAATCCATTGTATGTAGTCCATCTGAAACCAAGGTTAAGGAACAAACCAAGCCCTATGGGACATGTCTCTGATCTCAAGATCAGAGTAGTGGTTTGTGAGTTTACCTTTCATCAACTGGATTGTACTAAAGAATGTTCAAATCCCTGGAAAAACATCTGGTTATATCTGTGAGCATACATATTAGAGAGATGAGTGTCTGACTCAGGAAACGATGATTAAAGAACCTCATCCACAGAAAGGTGAGTTTCTTTTAATCTCCTCCCCTCTTAACTTCTCTCTTTTCTCTGGTGTTTTTTTTTTTTTTGTTGTTGTTGTTGTATGTTTTGTTATTTTTATTTATTTATTTGAGAGTGACAGACAGAGAGAGAAAGAGTCAGACAGAGAGAGAGAATGAGTGAGCCAGGGCCTCCAGCCACTGCAGATGAACTCCAGACGCGTGCTCCCCTTTGTGCATATGGCTAAACGTGGGTCCTGGGGAATTAAGCCTGGAACCAGAGTCCTTAGGCTTCAAAGGCACGCACTTAACCACTAACCCATCTCCCCAGCCCTACTCCAGCTTTTTGAGCTGCAATTCCTGCCTTCCCTCAAACACCACAGCTCCTTACTTTTGGAAATTTGGACTTGAAGATGTTTGTGTAGGCTTGTAACTTCAGGCCTGGAGGGACACTATCTGCTTCCATGGTTATCTGGCATTAAGATACAAACTGAATTAAAACAACACCTTTGCTGTTTGTCTAGCTTACATGTAACACATGATGGGATTTCTGGTCCTCCATAGTCATGAACAAATTCTGACACTGTCTTTTCTTCCTAGATATATGTATCATATCACTCCTGATTTTCTACAGAACCCTGATTCCTATAGTGTTCTGACCCAGGATGATACTCCAATATATTAAAGGGGATTTAAAGTTCCTTTAGAACACCAGGTGCCCTAGTATGTGTACCCAAAAAGAAGGGCCCCAAGAGTAGTATTAAATTACCAGTGAAAAAGTCATATCATTCTAGTAACGAATCCTAAGTATTTTTTTCTCTTTGCATTCAACAACGTCTTTATGAGTTATTTTATGCGTTATTTTATGTTATTTTTATGTTATTTTATGAGTTCTATACTGTACATTCAAGGAACATTGTGTGTGTGGTTACATTTCTGAACTTTGTGACAACTTAAGCCATCATATTGACTAATGATGCACTACAATGCTGGGGAGGCAGACAAAAAATTACATTTAGTTTCTATCATGGAGTCTGATTTCATGTTTCATTTCAAATAACTACGTTAAAATACATGTTGATAAATATGATAGACTAAAAGTTATGAAATTTCACTAATGTGCTAGATTCCAAAAGCAATCAGTTCAAGAACAAATGTGTGAAAATTTAAATATAAACTGCCCCTCAGTTTACAGAGTGTTGTGATTAAACCTGTTACTTCCCCAGCTGATAGCAATTTGGGAGTGGAGTCTTGATGGAGGAGGACTACCTTGAGGTTTATTAGCTCAGTTCAAGCCGAGTACTGACACTAATTCCAGCCAGATAAGTGACAGCTTCCTGCTCATGCCATGCTTTCTCTGACATGATGAAACTTCCCTTTGAAAATCTAAGTTGAATTAAACTGCATCCTTCCATAAGCTACTTCTGGTCAGCTATTTCATTACAGTAACAAAAAATTAACTACATCAAAGTGAAATCTATGTCATTTAATTTCCTATTGCATTATGAAGATGGGTTGAGTTCATAGTACCTAATTTTAAGTTCTGTAATGAGAAGGTCTCATTTTGAGGTTAGCCTCAAACTCTGAAACTTATCTGCCTCAGTTCTTGAGTAATGTGATCATAGGCATTTGTTACCAAACCCAGCTAACAATTATGTTATCACCAATTGTTTCAAGTTTAAGTAGCTAAAAAAGTAAATATGAAAAGTACTCTCTTGGCTAGTGGCATTACTCAGCAGTGAAATGCTTGCCTAGCATGTATGAGGCCGTGGGTTCTATGCCCAACACTGATATACTACTCTGCCAAAACTATCAATAAAGTTCCATCAGGCTGGAGTTCTTGACCCTTCATTGGTATAGCACACACCCACAGAGAGTAAATTCTTTGTCTTACTAGAAGGTGGTGTGCTCATATTTTGAAAAGAATAAAAGCAGGTCTCAAAACAAATTAAAAAAAAAGAAGAAGAAAAAGAAGCTGGGTGTGGTGGTGCACATCTTTAATCCCAGAACTCTGGAGGCAGAGGTAGGAGGATCATCATGAGTTCAAAGGGGGCCCTGAGACTACATAGTGAATTCCAAGTCCCCTTCAGCTAGAGTGTAACCCTACCTCCAAAAACCAAAAATAAAAAAGCAGGAAAACTAAACATGAACATTTCACCAAGTAAATGTCTGTGGTAGTGCAGTTAGTAAATCATTAAACAATTTAAGCAGAAATATTTTTCACTTCAGTATGATTTCAGAAGTATTGATTACTTCTGTGTGTAATGAATATATCTTCAAAATATAATAAGTATTTAAGGGAAATAGGAAAATGGTTATGATGGTATGAGATCCTGAATTTATATTATTTTATTGCTTTACAATGAGTTCATACATAACAAACTAATGTTTTATGGACACACTTTTTGCTTGCATCCTTTGTTACTGATAGAATAGATATAATTTATATACATATGAATACCTTCTTATTCTGAATATTGAAATATTCTATGGAGTAATAATGAAGAATAAGCCACCAACTGAATACTTATATGATAATGTCAATTGTATTTCCCTTCGAGAAATGTGATAATAATCTCAATTACATAAAACACCTGATATATTTATAATATATTCAATGACTATACATATATATATAATGTTTGTGTATCTATGTATGCAATTACTTGTTCAAGATGTAATACCAATACCTATTTAATAGAATAAATATATATTTAATAGATAAAACTATTTTCACATATAAGTTTAATAATGATTGGTAAAATTTTAATTAATTGGACATATGTCTATATTTTTCTATAATATTCCCTAGTTTCCATAATATTACATGTGGAAACTTGGATAATTTATTGTATTTGAATCTCTTTTATGTTTGGATTCCTGGAATGATGTTATTTGACTAGACTGAGAATGTGTTGACTTATTTGTATTTCATAATAAGACACTAAAACTTAAAGTTATCAAATATGTGACACAACTATATGACATTGTATTTATGATTAATACCTATTATATGACATAATCCTCATTTCCCAGTCTTTTAACATAGAATTATCCAACTACAGCAGGTTAAAATATAACAGTGCCTCCAATTTTCAATTCTAAAAGCCATACACATTCTTAGCTATTTTTTCTTTCCAATCTCATAGTCATTCTAAAGACTTTAAAAATAAAGGGACACACAAACTAGATCATCCAAAAACTAAGTTCAGCCATAGTTTTCTTGCAGTATTAAAGGCTGCCAAATACACTACTCTGAAACTTAGCTGCAGGACCAGTGTGACACAATACTGCAGCAGTGTCCTTGGAAATCCACATTTCAAGTCTGTCCCAGGAAATCAAGATGGATCCGTTAAAAATCATACATGAGAAGCAATCTTGGAAAAGTAATTTCTTTTTGTAGCTGTCAATAAAAAACATAGAACATGACATTCATCTTACTGCCACTATGGAAACAGGTTCTAGATTCCACACTCCATCTAGAGTCATTTTTCTGCTACATGTAAGTATTTTTAGAATCTATTCCTTTGACATTCAAATTTGTTTTACTTGCTTTAAAATGCATATCTTTAATTTGGTGTTGGTCCACGATTAAAGTTTTTTGCAGTCAATCTCTACCCCCTCCCCCTTCTTTTGTTATTTGGCAACTTTTAGCTGTCTCAATTATTGTAATATAAAGACAGATTTAAGAATATTCTGTATCCATAGTAATAATTGCATCAAGCTTAAGTGAGAGATTTTTCCCCCCATATATTAGCCTTTAAATTATTAATGGACAAGTGGCTATAAAGGTAGGTCTGTTAACTTTCTTTGTGTGTGCTGGATGGAATTCACCATAACCTTACAGCTTTCTCAGAAGGTAACTTGTTATAGAGAAATGGCATTTGCATGTTCTAGAGTCACAACCTGTACAGTATGTAAAGCATACAAATCTTGAGTTTAATTTTAGCTCACCACATTCAAGGATCCAGGATGCCAAATATATGTGTGAACATCCAAAACATTTTCTTTGCTGCTTTCTCTCCCTGTGACCTAGTTAAAGAATGTATTGTCAATTGGCATACAATACTGCCTTTAATAGAAAACTAAATGCTGGGGCACATTTCACATAGGACTACCTGAGAATTTGCTTTGCGTCCCACTGCTATTAAAGCAAAAAGTATAATGTTCTTCACTTGAACTAATCAAATCCAATAGAGTATAAATTGTGTATTGTAAATAAAACTTTACTCTATTGGTGCACATTTTGGTAAATTATTTATTTATGTTAGCATTTTAAAGTAAAAACAAAAAAATGCATTTGATCAGGATAAATGAGGTATGTTGATCATGGCTTTGCTTTATAATTGATTATTAAAACTGTTTTTTTTTTCATCCTGGTATTTAAAAAATAAATAAATAATAAAGGGACAAACTGTGCAATGTAAATTTACCTTCATTAATTTAGGCGACCTAGCCTGAAAGGTTTAATTGAGGCAGGAAGACCCAAAACCATCCAGTGGACTGGACTCCGGGACTGATGAAGAAAGAAGAAGGAAGGAAGGTGAGCAGCAGCACTTGTTCCTCTCAACTTCCCAACTGTGGGCACATGTGACCAGCTGCTACTGCCTTGCCATTGTGGACTTTATGTTCAAACCATAAATTAAAATAATCCTTCCTTCCTTAAACTGTATCTTGTCAGCTATTTAGTCACAAAAATTAGAAAACTAACTAATAAAAATACTGTTATTTTCCCCCTTTCATTTAGAGCCCACCTTTTGACTCAAGATAAGTGTAATATCAAATCAGTGACTTATCTCTCACAGAACTCCTGGCTACTCATAATATTTAAAAAGACCTTTCTCATTTTAAACTTACTAAGTACATTACTTTTTGTCTGGGTAATAACTATGCCATAAGAATACTGTATTACTAAAACACTTTTATGGATTTTACTGTAATTTGGTTTTACAGCTCCTTTTTTGAGATTGGTTGTTCACTAGGGGAACTTGACTGAGGATAGTTCAGTAAAGAAGGATAGGCCACTAACTATAAGCACATGAAATCAAAATGTGTAAAACAGAAGAGATTTATTACTCCCAAATCTGAAAGAGGGTTGGTATGCTTCAGGGAAGTCAGTGGGATGTCTGGAGAGATTCCAGTGGGGGATGGCGAAAAGAAGAGGCAGTATGACAGAAGCTGTAACACTATGACTTTATTCAGCTCTGTAGTTGTTACTCCTTAAACTTTGTCTGGTTTAATTGAAATATGCAAAAATATATTGAATACTTATGTTGCTGATTTTCATGTGGCATTGGTTGGATTTTGACTCCATAGCATAAGAAGCAAGCAGGCTTTATTATGATCTATATCTCTGTCATTATGCTAAGAACATATGTAAAATTTTGAGTGTTTAATTTTTACATTTTGAGTGTTTAGTATATGTTCTTAGGGAGAATAAATATCTCAAGAATGAAGGTAAGGTCATATTTTTATGAGGTAGATACTGTTTCAGTTTACAATGGAAGGAAATGAGGCAAAGAGAAATTACATTATTTATACATATTCGCATAGACTTGATTTATCCACTGAACCAACAGTTGTTTGTTTCCACCTACCAAATAACCTGATATCCAGTAATTTTAAGTAAGAAAAGTTTATCTTTTTAGGGCTAGGCTGACAGCTCAGTGGATCATGTGCTTGCCATGAAAGTGAATATCTGAGTTGGAATCCCAGAACCCATGTAAATCCATGCAGTTTGACACCATCATGTGACAACTGTAATTCTAGTGCTCTATGGCTAGATGGGAAGTAGAAACATAAGAGTCCTATAGAAGCCCGAGGACTACTTAGTCTGGCAAACCTAATGGTGGACAGCGAAACACCCTGCCACAAACAAGGTGCTGTGCAAGAACACACATCTGAGATCATCCTCTGACCTCCACCCTTGCACTGTGTAACACATTGCCTATACTTATACACATGTGTGTGTGTACATACGTGCATGTACACACACACACTTTCTCTGATTTCTATTAGTGAAGACTAGGCAGAGATTGAGTCTTCAACAAAGAACCTCACAGGGCAGAAGTGCCAGCCACAGCCTGTGCCTCATCCAGAGCTCCTCTTCTGATTGCATTAGTTGCTGGAAGAATTCATTCCCTTGAGTTTGCATGCCTGAGTCCTCTCTTTGCTTTTCTTTTTTTTTTTTAATCAGCAGCTACTGTCAGCTGCTAGAGTCTACCAGCCACCCACATCCTTCCCCTCCCCACAAAAGAAAGCAAAGAAAATCACCTCATCTCTTATACAAAATAAGCATAGAACCAACAGGAGCATGGCTCTCTGGCATTTCTCTCTTCCTAAGAACACACTCAATGTGTCAGGTCCAACAGGTAATCTCTCTTTGGGGGAAGGAAAGGGGAAGTGTGTCAGAATCACAGCAGTTACAACTGTCATTACAGCTCACTCATCCCACCCCATATTCAAGGGGCACATAAGTGCACTAGTGGGAGGAAGACATAGAGCCCATCGTGGATATTTGCCTGAGTATATAGATTTGGAGACCACTTCTTTGCTCTTCTCTTAAACACCCTGAGTGCTGAGCTATTATGTGGTTGGTAGAGGTCAACAACCTCCATCTCCTGCTTACTTTCTTGTCTTGTTTGTAAGAAAAGAAAACAGATTAAAGCTGGAGCTGGGTCTGGTGATTCCACATAAGATCCAAGATTCAGGAGGATGAGGCAGGAAAATTATGAATTTAAGGTCAACCTGGCCTATATAGTAACCTGAACTCCAGCCTTTGCAACTTACTAAGACTATGAAACAATAAATAAATAAAGGACTGGGGATGTGGCTCAGTGGTAGACATCTTATCTAGCATACACAAGGCCCAAAGACCACCAAGAAAAGTGGGAAAAAAAAAAGAAAAAGAAAGTTGGATAGTAACAGTTTAAAAATACAAATGGACCAGGCACAATGGCACACACACATTTAATCCAGCTCTCAGGAGGGAGGTAGTCAGATTGTTGTGAGTTCAAGGCCATTTTGGGACTACAGAATGAATTCCAGGTCAGCCTAGACTAGAAAGAGACCCTACTTTGGCAATAACAGAATTACAAATGAATAATCCACAGCAGGCCATGGGCATGGCATCATGGGTCTCTCTGGGGGTCAGTTCATTCCAATGAAAACAGTACCATCTGCAGGTCTGCAGCCATGACTAGCTTAATCAAAGCAAGTTCTTATCTTATTTAATCACCTTCATTGGTGACTTTTATTCTCACACTCAGTGAAGACCAACTGTAATATGAAGGGTGTGAATAATAATGACATTCTCTTAGAATGTAGGTTTCATGAAAACTTACTGTGGTTGTCTCGTATATAGTCTAGCACCATGTTTGACACTCAGTAAGTATTTGTGGATGGTATAGAAGTAATTGGGCTTTGAACTGAATTATATTTTGATACACCAATCTGAAACATCAAATAGTGAATTGTCAAATGGGAAAGGAAGATCAGAAATTCCTCAGTATTATTTAAATTATGAAAATTTCAAGGCATTTATACATACTCATTTTTATTCTGCAGAAAGTAAGTATAAAGTCTAATTTTATTCGACTTAAAAATTGTAATGTGCATGTGTGTGACTATATGTGTATGTGTGTGCATACATGTGGGAGCGAAAGGAAAATATTGGGTGTCATCCCTCAGTTATCACTCACTATTTTTTGAGTTGGGTTGTCCTTGGTCTGTCACCCTTGAAGTAGGCTAGAATAGGTATCTAATGAGACCTAGTGATTCACCCTCTCCCCAATGCTGGAATATAAGAATACAGCACCATGCCCAGATTCTATTTTTTAACCTGTGTGGTGGTCATTAAACTTGGGTCCTTGTGCTATCAAGACAAGTATTTTATTGACTAAACAAACTTTCCAGGCCCCTAATATTAGTCTACTTTGGCAAATATGATCTTACACTTTTAAGGAAACTCTAAATTGTTGAGAGTTAGGACTGTTTTACATTTACATTTGAAAACTATAGTAATTAGGGCTTGGAGATGGCTTAGTCAATAAAATACTTGCCATGCAAGTAATGACCTGATTTTAGATCCCCGGAACCCTTGTAAATACAATGTGGTGGTGTTGCGGGGTTTTATGAGTTAAGAAAGAGCCCTTAACTCCAAACCCTGAGTTGGTATCTGTTTTTACTAAAGAATTTGGATAAAATAAGGCAGAAGGATATTTTCTAAACCATTACATTTTTATTCAGAAATACCAGGGATGTGAAGGAGAGCGGTTTGCTACTGGGGAAGGGGGTACAGACATACCCACACGCTCTGAGAGCACCTCTGTGGGAGCTAAACAAGCATAGACCTTGGAAACAAAATATGAAAAGGGATTTTTCTAAAAAGGAGTGTTCTCTCAAAGAAATCAAAAGGCCATAAAAATAGTAACAAAGAAAAACTCCTTCACACTCTGGAAGGAAGCACATAGTCTTTTTAAAGATATTTATTTATTTATATATAAGAGGAGAGATAGAGAGGAAGAGAATAGGAGTGGCAGGGCCTCTAGCCATGCAAATGAACTCCAGATACATGTGCCACATTGTGCATCTGGCTGGTTTGGGTACTGGGGAATCAAACCTAGGTCTTTAGACTTCTCAGTCAAGTGCCTTGGCTGCTAAGCCATCTCTCTAGCCCTGCAAGATATAGTCTTACTGGCACTGGGGCTCAGAGGTGGAGATGTGCATAACCAAAGAGCCAATAGAGGGAATTTCCCTGGTGAGCTCAGATAAGACTATCTGGAGTCAGGGAATTGAGTCAGGAAGAGGTTGGCCCACTTGTATAAGATGTGAAAGACACTTGGCCTAGACTTGAAGAAAGGGTCCACCCACACCAGGGTGGGTTATGCATTGAAGAGAGAGATGATTGGATGAGACTAGCAGACACTAAATTGTATTTCTACACCTGAAGCAGGCAGGGCAACAGTGCGATGTAAGGTTTCTCTTTTGTGAACCTTTCCTGTCTAACTACCTATCTAGCAAATCTTCCTGATTAGTCATTCTCAGTGGCCTGTACAAGTGATCCCAGTGCTCTGAAGGTAGAAGCAGTAATCAGTTCATGGCAAGCTGTCGATAAGAGATCATGTTTCAGTAAACAAAATTGGAAGCAGTAGAGGGAGACAATGTTGACCTCTGACTTCTATATGAATGCTCACACATGCATGATTACTCATATACACACACTCATACATATATGCCCATATACACACAATCATACACACATGCATATAAACCACACATATACATATACATATGCAAAAAAGTATAACATTATACTACTTATCTTTCTTTGCTTAGTACATTATGACTAAAAGCACTAAAAATACTCTGGTTGCAAAATGCAAATAAAGTGGATGAATAAGTAATCCTTTCAGAACTTCCATTTCCTAAGAAGCTCCATAACTATTACAGTTTGATTAATTTATTTTCTTTTCTGGAGGCAAGCATTAATGAGTTCACTACCACCTTTTTTTTTTTTCATTTTTTTTAATTTGAGAGAGAAAGATAGAGAGAGAGAGAATGAATTGGCATGCCAGGGCCTCAGCTACTGAAATCACAGTCCAGACTCTTGTGTCACCTAGTGGGCATGTGCGACCTTGCACTTTCTTGGCCTGGAGAGTTGACAATGGGTCCTTAGGTTTTGCAGGCAAGCATCTTAACCACTAAGTCATCTCTCCAGCCCCATTACAACTTTTTATAAGAATATAACATACTAGGCTATGAAAGGAGACATCCATGATAACTTAGTCACAAATTAAATATTTTAGAGGAAAAATGCTTGAGCTTGTACTGAAATACAGCAAAAGTAAAGTTCATAATACATCTTATATCCCCCCAAAACAACTAATAATCTTTGCTAGAAAGCTAAAATTAAATTTAGCTAATGGAACAGAGAAGACTTCTGTCTTTAAAACATTTCTCAATTTATCTACATTATGCATATATCCATCATTTATTTTTACTATTATATTTTTACAATTAATTCACCCAAAGTTTTTTTTTTTTTTGTTTGTTTGTTTGTTTTATCAACTCCAGCATATCTTTACTTGCCATGATGGAAGCTGAACAAAATGTTGTATCATAATTTCTCAGTGACCAAACAATAGTGTCCAAATTTCAGGTCTATTTAGAGCTGCAGATATTTTAATGTGGCTGATAAATGTCAAGTTTGAATAGAATATTTTAACAATAACTTTTCAAAGGAATTCACACATTGGAAACATCATGTTAAGCTTTGAGGACAAAGACATTTTATTTACTAAGAAAATAACAACTCATGCATGAATCACTAAAGCTATAATTTTAAATGTCATTTATTCTCCCCCAATGATTTTGTTCTTTGTTTTTAAGTCTGTGGCTTTGTAAGAGGTCAACCATTTACTGAACAGGTCAGCCAGGGAATGAGTGAAATGGCTCAGATTAACGAAACATGCTTTTCATCTGAAAAAAAAAAAATAATAATTCAAATACAATAGCCCAGGGTTATAAAAAATTTAGTACACTATTTCAGGGTAAAATTTTGGTATTGAGTTAAAGTCTCTGACTAAGAATAGGAAGACACAGATGGTCCTATGAGTTCTACAATAGCAATGTTTTGTGCTCATTGGCAAATGATCCCAAGCTCAAGTTTTCTTCCATCTAAGCATACAATCATAATTTTACTGCTGGAACATGTAGAGTGATATATTTTTTTTAAATTAATGAAGGTCACAAATATGTCATAATTTTAAAATTGTCAACATTTCTCATTTGTTCAAACTAGTCAGCGCACATGAGCTTTGCCAGTGTGTATCCAAAGCTTGCTAAGATTTTCAGCAGAACAATTTACTGGAGTGTGTTTGTGGACTACTCTTAGCTTAATCTGATGCTGTCTGATTTTGAATTTTTATTCCAGGCAGAGGATATGTATCATCTATATGTTCTAAGAAGAAAAAACAGCATTTCTCCAGTGGTGTTTTTTTTTGGGGGGGTGGGCGGGTGTTGCACACACACATGTGCATACATTTTGGAAAACAGATTCATGTACAGCAGTAATTTCCTAGTAACACTGTATAACATACTTTGAGAAGAATAAAATGCACAGAAAGTATAACTTTTAGAGCCAGACATGGCGGCACATGCCTTTAATCCCAGCACCCAGGAGGCAGAGGTAAGAGGATCACCATGAATTTGAGGCCAGCCTGAGACTAGATAGTGAATTCCAGGTCAGCTTGAGCTAGAATGAACCCCTACCTTAAAAATATAAGTACACCTACACATTCATTTTCCATTTTTAAAGGATTCTAAAAGCAAAATGAATGGATAGATATTCCCTATTTCTTCCATTCACATGGAAATATCCATGAAATTTATTTTTACAAAAATGTTCTAAAGCTTCTTCATGCTGTTTCTTCTTCTGTACATGTAATATGAAGTAGAAAAGCTTAGTATTGTCAATGTAAATATACACATTTATCACATTTTTCCTTAATTGCAAAAGCCTAATTTTACTGTTGTCATGGGGTTGTCAGTATTATTATTAGTGCCTCATTCAATATTATACTAACCTTTAACAAAACATCATTTAATTACCCCATTCATCATAAATTTTATTGACACCCTTTTATATATGTAGAACAAATACAATTATATAATATTTGTAACTTCTGTCTTCTGCTTCTCTGTTGACTTGGATTGTTTAATGATTTCTTTCATCATTAATAAATTCCTTTGTTAAAAATGAAATGTCACTTTGACAAGAGAACAAAGTTAATATCCATAACCAGAAATTTTATTTCTCATATTAAATAATATAAATATCCAAGTTATAATTTAGAAAATTTGGAAATATTGTTTTCTATATATTCATTAGATTCAACCAGTTAGAAGTTAAAAGTAATGTATTACATTTTTTATAATTATGTTATAATTGTGATATGATTCTTGAAAAGTAAAGATACCTTTCTAAAGAGGCTGGGAAGATGGTACAGAAGGTAAGAGCACTTGCTATGCAAGCTACAGGGCCATGAGTGGGCTTGATTTACCCTGAGTTTGATTCTAATGTAAACAGCTGGGAATGGCCACACAGTCATCTGTAAGCACAATCCTATGGGAAGTAGAGATAAGAGAATCACTGTGGCTTGCTAATCAGCCAGTCTTACTGAAAATTGGCAGTTCCAGGCTCAGTGTGAGGCTCTGTCTCAAAGAAACAAGTAGATGAGTGACAGAGGAGGGACACCCAATGTTCTCTGGCATTTGCATGCACACAGGGTGTGTGCATCTGATTACTTGTGCATACAGTACACACACACACATCAAAATAGGATAACCTGATGCGATATATTCTGTTCTGTTTTTCTTAACTTTTTGTCTTGCTTTTCTAAGTTATTTTACCCTTTAATGATAGGACTTTTAATTAAAGAATAGCTGAAGATGCAGTTCTCATGGGGTGTGAGCATCATATGCAAGACAGGAAACTGAATATATGTGGTGATGTTTTAAATAATATCATAACTTATTTTACAGTATGTTTTCACTTGATAGGAAATAATATGTTGCTTCTTTACATTATTTTTAATGGTAGAATTTACCCTGTCCACTTTCAGTGTTGCCCTGATTTGTCCTAAGCATCAGGATTTTGTTTTGTTATGCTATAATTAACTACAAACTAAGAAATTATCCAATATATTTATTTTTGAAACTTCTAATTTGTCTAGCATAATTGAAATCAGTGAGTCCTGTTCAATATAACTGTTTTTTTATAAACACCAGAGCCTTGGTGAAGAAAATCAGTTTGTTACTACATTAGTATTCCTTAGAATATGTGTCTAAATGCTTTTGAGGTGATTCTATCTAAAATGATAGTTATTCATAGTATCTCAATAAAAAGCGATTTCATGCCAAACAGTTTCTACTACAGTTCTGTTATGTTACAGAAAATTATCTGTGTAGATTTCTCTCATAAGGCCCGGTATAAATAATTGGTGATATATTAAACTCAATGTGGAGTAGTTTAGGAGTATAGCACCTACTTAGCTTGAAAAGGCTGATGGCCTGGGATAAATTTCCCAGTACCCACATAAAGCCAAATGTGCAAAATACTATATGCATCTGGAGTTTATTTGAGGTGGGCAAGAGGTGTTGGTGCATCCAGTCTCTGTCCTCTTCTCTTCTCTTCTCTTCTCTTCTCTTCTCTTCTCTTCTCTTCTCTTCTCTTCCCTTCTCTTCTATCTTTCTCTCTCCTTGAAAATAAGTTTAAAAATAAATAAATAAATAATATCACAGTCCATACTAAGCACAGATCCTTACATCTAAGGTTTTAGGTCTCATCATCTTTTATTAGCTTTACCTTACCTAAACTAAAATTCCCATTAGAAGTCATCTTCATAATTAAGTTACTGTCTGCAATTAAAACATAGTAAATAAAATTTTATAGCCTCAGTAATTTCCTTTTGAGTTCATTCAAAACCTAGATTTACAAAGTTGTAAGGAGAGTAATGTACAATTTTAAAAAGTGTAGAGATCCAGCATTACCAGCTATTATCTTGTCATTTCCACATATTGTATTAATATTTTTCTCTCATTTTTCATTTTTACAATAAAATATTTAATGAAATGATGTATAGCTCTTTCAAAAGTTAAAAATTCAGTATATAGAGAGGATATAATCAATACATTAAAAATTATTTGTCCTCTGGAATGGCAAAATTATGCACTTATCAGAGATTTCTTACTTTGTCCTCCATTTATTGTCCTTCAAGCTGCCAGACCATCTGCTTGTAGCAGGAGTCCCTGTTTTGAGTTTGAGGAATTGTGAACCATTATCAAAGAAAATCTAAGAAGATTCCTCTAGAGGTATGTCAAGAGGAAATTCTACTGTGTCTCCACTAATGTCCATTATTGCTATATTTGGAGCACAACCTTAAAAAGACATAAGATAAGGGTGGGCTCCAGCTCAGTTAAGATGAATGTCCTTACATGACAAAGAGATTAAAATGCAGACAAAAAGACAGAGGCTGAAGGATGGAATGACCAGACACAGAAGGAAGGGGTAGCATCTTCAAGGCCTGTCTGAAGGAAGGTAGCTCAAGAAACAAAAGCTGTTGACACCTTGACTTTGCGATTCTAGTCTTGTTTTGGACAATCATAGAAAACTAATTAAAACTCTATGTTAAAACAGAGATATTTGATTAAAAGTTGATAACTCAAAATCTAGAGAAAAGTTGTATTCTCCTTACAAAACTTGTGTTTGCAAATAACACCAAATTCTCAAATTTATGGTCAATGTTCCCTTTTCCACTGAAAAACAAAAGTGAATAAAATGTTTTTTTTTAATTAGTGCATTTGGCACAAATATTCAGAAGCTTTTCTACAAACAATAGACCCAGAAGCAGAGCTAAAGATATTGGTATACAAATGAAACCAACTTTTGCTTGGGAAATGCAAACACATAACAAGAACATTGATTAGAAGTAAAAATGACTTAGCTGTATTTTTTCAATGTATTTGTGAATTCTAACATCCTATATAATATATGTATATGTGTATACACACACACACACACACACACACACACACACAAAGGAGATATATATATATATATATATATATATATACACACACACACACACACAAAGGACAAAGGCTGTGGCCTTTGTTGACTAAGTCATAAATTAATAGCATTTACTAACATGCATATACAATCAAGATTTCAATTATTTGACTTCATTCTAAATCTAGTGTATATGCAGAAATAAATGATGCTATTAACTACATAGATGAACAATCTGGTAAAATTAAGTTGTCACTGGCATTATTACCCATTCATAAAGCACTAAAAATAGCCTTTTCATACACATTATGTTTGTTTGGAAAAAAAGATTTATGATGCCAAATAAACAACATACTGATAGTGAGTAAAAACATGTTATCAACAAAGAAGTAGTACTAATGAAAAACAAATCTGTAATCCAGCATGGTGGCATATGCTTGTAATATCAGCATTCAAGAACTCAGAAAGCTTTGAAAGGAGGATTGCCAGCTATACACAAGCCTAGATTATGAAGAGAAGAAAAGAGAAAAGAAGAAAGAGGTGTGTGTCTGTGGGGGGGGGGGAGAATAAGTGTGTACATGAGAGAGAGAGAGAGAGAGACTGTGTAACTCAAAGAGAAGTTTTCTCATTTCAAATAAGCAATCTGTTTTTCTTCTGTTGTCAATATGGTGACATTTGATTTCTATTCACAAGCGCCACTGTTTTTTTCAGTTTTCATTCATTTATCTTATTAGTTTTTTATTCAACAAGTGATCATTGTGTCCTTCCCAAGTATCAGTCACTTTCACGGTCATATGAGGCAGGTAAAATATCACAAAACTAATCACTGGCAGAATAAGTTGAAGATGACCATCTTCCCTCTTTAAGCAGAGGACAAGCCAACCTTATCCCTTTTTCTGAAACTGAAACTCAATGGTGTCTCTGCCTGCACCTAATTCATTCTTATCCTTACATCTCATTTTTCCCTTTTCAAGTCTGTGGTGGGTAAGGGCACTGCAATTCACAACCACACAGAGGATGGCATAAGGAAAACAATGCTTCATATCCTGGGCAGAAAAGACTGGAATATAGTTTGAAGGTTTACATGGTATTTTGATATACAATTAATCTTAGCTAAAGTGGCTACTTCTTTCTGTTTTTATTATGATCACTGTTTTTATTATGATTCAATTACTTTCCAACTCTCCTTACATGACTGAAGTTATTACTGAGAGGGGTACTGCAATAGAGTGATGAAGAGTAGGAAACTGGGAGATGAAACTGGGGAGAGGGCTCAGGTGATAAATGGTTTGCTTCACAGGCACACGAAGACCTGAGGTCAGATCTCAGCACTCATGGTGGCATCACTCATGTTGGCATGCTCCTGGAGTCCCAACATTGGAGAGGTGGAGACTGGGTATCTCTGGGGTTCCTTTGTGATCTAGTCTAGTCAAGCTGATGAAATCCCATTTCAGTGAGAAAACTTGTCTCAAAAAATAAAGTGGAAAGTTATTGAATAAGACATCAGACATTGACCTCTGACTTCTACATGTGCACATGCACACACACAAACACACACAATAATTCATGTACAAGTAAGCACATGTGTGTGTACTCACATATATGAACACAAATGTACACATCCATGCCGGGCTCCTTCCCAGGCAGGTAGTTCTGAGGGCAGGACCAGGCCTTCTGGTTCCTCCCAAGGAGTTGAGGGGATGATGAACTTTGGATGACCCAGACCTCTCCTGGCCACTGGAGAAAAACCACACTGAGTCAGGAGTCTTTACGACACAGGAACTTGCAGAAAAAACTCGCTTTACTACTATGAGCAGTCGCCTATATCATGTTGTGGATGAAGGCAGGGATTTTAGGAAAGAGGGGAAGAAGTAAGGGCAAATAGTAAACTGTAACTATTGAAATGGTAATTACAATTACCACGTGGAAGTGAAAGGCCAGAAGCCATTAGGTGTCTTGCTGAGTCCTAGCTGGCCGGAGACAGGTTGCCAAACTTTACCTAGGCTCAGGAAGTTCCACTAGGCCTCATGCCTGGGTCTTTCAGAGCCCAACATCTCCCCCTTTTTGTTTTTGTTAGAGCATTAGTCACCATGGCACCTGTCTTAGGTTGTCTCCTTCTGGGGATCTTACCCATCATCGGTCACATGGAGGGCAGAGGAGGTGGCGGTGGGTCATCTGGGAACTTAATTCCTGAGTTGCTAGCCTGTGGTAATGTATTTAGACCTGATGAAGTTTTATTGCTTCTAGCTGCTGGTGAATAAATTGTGTAATTTTGTTAATTACACAAGTCCTGACAGTGAAGATAAGGATCAGGGGAAGGAGAAGGAGGGGGAGGGGTCCAGGTAGAGGGAGAAGGTAGGGTAAGAAGTCATGTAAGCCTGTGTGCAGCAGGTTGTCCTGGAGGTCCCACTGCCTCCTCTCCAAGTCTTCCTGGAGCCTCTTAATCTTGTCATGGATGATTCCTGATTTATTGGCATAAAAGCAGCATTGTTCCTATAAAAACAAACATATGCCTCCCTTTTCAGCCATTAGTAAGTCTAGTCCTCTCCTGTTTTGTAGGACTACCTCAGCCAGGGAATCTAGTTTCCAGGAATGATATCTACATCTGGGATTAAGGTGCCTGGGGCACAAAGGCCCATCCAATTGGTGGGCAGAAAGTTATAGGCCATCCTGCCTCCACAAACATAAACCATTCCAGAAGGCAGGCAGTGTTGAGCACTGGGCTCAGTTTTGTTAAAAGTATGGAAGAAAGGATGAATGTATCCCACATCTATACAGGAATTATTAGGGGAAGGTGGGGCCCAAAAGCCCAGAGGAAACATTGGGAAAAGCTGGATGGGGATGGGGAAGGTGGCTGAGTAATTGTACTGTAAGAAGCTGGAGAGGCCCAGATCGGAGGCAAAGCCAGCAATCCTCCTCAAGGAAGGGAGTTATTTAATTTTGCAGGGTGAAGGACCATTTTAGGAACAGTTCTCAGGGGTGGGACACTCTCTAGAGAACTGATTGTCAGTGTCCCCTTGTTGGGACAAATATTTTAGGTCTCTCGCTGGTACCCAAATGGGTCTTTTTACTTTTTACAAAGTTTTTCCATGGACAAAAATTCCATGAGCTTCACATAAGTTTTCATCAAAAACTCCTTTCTGTTACAAAATTTTTGAACTTTAATCACTTCTCAGTATAAAAGATTATCCCAAGGTTGGGAAACAAACAAACCCTTTGATCCTAGTAATATAAATATAAATATTAAGGAATGGCCAGCTCTTATCAGTAACACTGGATGTGTATAATCTTGTTTACATGTAGGTGTTAAAGTCTTGCTGTCAAATGGCCTAGAGCTATGTATACAAGGCCAGTCAAATGGCTTTAGACAATTTCTTCCCTTTCTTATTTATTTTTTTATGAACTGGGCCTCTCCAGGCCTCGGTGCAGAAAGATTGTCTGTCTTAGGTTGTCCTCTACAATATTTAGGCCTTACCCATCATCGGTACATGAATTCCATCATTCATGCCCTGTCTTAGGTTGACCTAATTCAAGAGAATCATACCCATCTTTGACTACCAGCCCCTGCAGGGGCTTTAAGATAATGTCTCAGGAAGCTGGGGTCGGGTCGTAGCTGTATCCCATGTACTTCTGCACAGATATCCATAAAAGATCTTAAAAGGCATTTAACGAGTATGGGCAGTAGACACAGAATGAGTAAAAGACAAATACCTGTAGCAGCAAAGCTTCCTGTCTAAGAAGTGAAAGAATTCCATCCAGGCAAGGCAGACTTAAAAGCAGATATTAAGTCATCAACAGTGTTAGCTGCATCCAAAGTATGATGAATATTTTGTAAAGACAAAATCTCTGATATAACTGAATCAGATCTAAGGAAATATTATCGTTGTGCCAAATATCTCTTAAATGCTATTTCCTGATGTTGTTGAATGTTATTATCTTTTTTAGAAGTAACACAAATCCATTGAAAATCTACATGACACCCCAAATGACTTTTAAATTTTAACCCTAGTATCTCTTCACCTAAATATGTAACCATATCATATAGAGCATCGAACAGGTGAAACTGTATCTAGGGTAAGGATCAAACCCAAGATCTTAAAGGGAGGTACAGTTTGAATTTTCTCAGGAGCTACTTTAAAGCTTAAGTATAGTTACAAGCTTCAGGACAGTTAGACATTAAAAGTACAAGCCTAAAGCCAAAAGCCACAGCACACTTTAGGAAATCCTGTTAGGCACACTTTGCATATCTTTAGATTGAAATCTGAAACTCACCATCACACCTTAAGATAAATAATTGAATATATTCTGGGCCATTTATTTAAATTATCATATTCTATCCCTGGAGCCCAATAGATTTATAACCATCACACATTATAAATTGTTAGAAAAATTCAAAAATATTTAGGGTAAATAATGGCTTTTTTAGTTGGTTGTGTGTGGGTAAGGTTTCCCCTTTTGTTTTTGTAATTGAGACTTGAGAGTCTGATTATATCTTTTCACAATAGCCTGGCCCTGGGGATTGTATGGGATGCCTATGGAATGTGAAATTTTTTAGGTCTGGAGAAAATCTATAAAGGCCTTGCTTATGAAGTAGGGGCCATTATCTGTTTTAATTTGATCAGGCAGCCTGAGAGTGGTGAAACATTGAAGCATATGACTAATGGCATGTTTAGATTTTTTTCCCCCAGCAAGTGCTGATGCCTAGTAGGTGCGGGGAAAAGGTCAGTGAGCCCAGTCACCATGAGAGGGCAGACTTCTCCCCTGTCCCCACCTGCATCAGTCCAAAGGGGCCATGTGGCAGTCTCCCAGGAGGTGGATTGCCCACCAATTCCCAGTAGAGGAGGGTCGAGCATAAGCTGCCAGGAGGGGGTTCATCTATTTAAATTACCAAATTCCACCCCTGGCTTCCAATAGATTTATAACTATCATATATTATAAATTGTACACAGTTTAACTTTAAAGGTCTCCACAGTCTTGACCAATTTAAGATATTAAGATTCATAAAATTGGGACTTCGAGTTAAGATGGCAGCGTAGGTACCATGCCAAAGCAGCCTGGGGGGAAAAAAAGACGAAAACACCTCAGCAAAATACAAACTTTTACTAAAAAGTGAGGTGTATAGGAAATTGAAGCAGTGGCAGGGAAGTAAGAGGGATCCAGAGCATCCAGAGCCCGCACAGGCTGGCAAAAGTGGCCCTGGCAGCTCCGCCAACCACGGCGGTGATGGGGTGCACCAGAAAGCCGCCGGGCTTGGCTCCAGCCATAGGAAAAGCCAGGTGTGGGAGCTTCCCCTCACACCGCGCTCTCCGCAACTCACGAAACATGAAGGGAGAGCGGCAGTGAGCAGCGGAGGAGCAAAAACGCGAGGTAGAAGAACATGTGGAGCAGCGAGAGAACCAGAGCAGCTGCGGCTCTCTCCCCTCCCCCACCGCCTGAGCCCAGCTCCAGCGAACAGAGCAGCATCCCAGGACCCGGTCACATAAACTTGAGCTGACAGCGGGACCCAAGCAGGAGCAGAGTTTGGCAGCAACATCAGCAGCTCCGGATCCAGTACCAGCGGCCCCAGCAGCAGCAGACCCAGGAGCGCCAACAACAGAAGACCCAGAAGCAGCAGCAGATCCAGCAGCAGGGGTGCTGATCTGCAGGGCCACAGTTGCCAGGCTTGGTTTGCCCCACAGGAAAAGCCAGTGCCCAGCTCCAGAAATCAGAACAGCAGCCTGACGACCCAGGCAGCAACTTGACTGAGACCAAACTCATCCAAGGTAACTGGGTTTGCACCAGGGAAGGGTCTCACTTGGTCACAAGCTGACTGGGATCCCTCAACAGACCAGAAATCTTAACCTCTGTGTTGATAGAGGATCTGGTTGTTATAATAACTACTCTGGCATACATACTTGGGGCTGTTTTTGACTGAATGGGCAAAGTGTTTAGTTAACTTTTAGAATCTAACTGTGTTTTATTCCACTCAGCCTACTTGAATACTCCCATAGCAGGGAAACTCAACCCCTAGGAACACCTTTGTAGATACTCTCAGAGTCTTAAGAGCCACATCTAACACCTTAAGCTCATACCCTGAAAATATATAACATCAAATCAATTGATAGAGCTAAGAATACCCAGCTAGCTAGAAAATCCAATCATTAACTTAATCCAAGATGCAAAAATATATACAGTATAACACAAGAAACACTAAAAAGCAAGACGATATAAATCCACCTAAAAGTATTAATGCATCAGAAATGACCTCCAGTGAGAACGAGTTAGAGAAAATGCCTGAAAAAGATTTCAAAAGAATGATTGTAAATATGTTCAAAGAAGTCAGAGAACAAATCAAAGGAGTCAAAGAGGAACTTAAAGAGGAAATCAAAGGAATCAAAGAAGATGCAGGACACCAATTTCATGAAATAAAAAAGGCAATAGAAGACATAAATAAGGAAATAGAAATAATAAAGAAAAAACAGTCAGAATTACTAGCAATGAAGAACACAGTTAATGAACAAAAAACTCTGTAGAAAATCTCACCAGTAGAATGGACGAAGGAGAGGACAGAATATCTAAGCTAGAAGACCAGGTGGCAGATCTAATACAGGCCAACAAAGAGAAAGACAAACTTATAGAAAAGTATGAGTGGGAATTTCAAGATATTCGGGACACTATGAAAAGATCAAATATTAGAATTCAGGGCATAGTAGAAGGAGAAGAATTCCACTCCAAAGGCATAGTAGGTGTCTCAACAAAATCATAGAGGAAAATTTCCCCCAAATTGGGAACGAGGTGCCAATACAGATACAGGAAGCCTTTAGAACCCCAGCCAGACAAAACCTGGAAAGAACCTCTCCTTGCCATATTATAATCAAACTTCCAAACACACACACCAAGGAAAAATAATGAAAGCAGTTAGAGAGAAAAATCAAGTTACCTACAAAAGTAAGCCCATCAGGATTACAGCAGATTATTCAGCACAAACTTTTAAAGCCAGAAGGGCTTGGGGTGATATATTCCAAGTTCTGAAAGATAACAACTGTCAACCAAGGTTACTTTATCCTGCAAAGTTATCCATTCAAATAGATGGAGAAATAAGGACATTACATGACAAAAGCAGGTTAAAGGAGTATTTGAAGACAAAACCAGCTCTACAGAAAATACTTGATAGAATCCTCCATACTGAAGAAAAGGAAAAGCACACATATAAGGAACCTAGAAAAAACAAGCAATACTCAAATACTAGTTAACAGAAGAGAGCACAGGTAGAAACAGAACCACAAAAAAAAAAAAAAAAAAAAAAAGGCAAACATAAATACACACCTTTCAATAACATCTCTTAATATCAATGGCCTCTATGCCCCCAACAAAAAGACATAGATTCGCATACTGGGTTAAAAAGCAGGATCCTACAATTTGTTGTCTCCAAGAAACTCACCTTTCTACAAAGGATAGACATTACCTTAGGGTGAAAGGTTGGAAGACGATGTTTCAAGCAAATGGGCCTAGAAAACAAGCAGGGCTTACTATCTTAATATCGGACAGGGTAGACTTTAGTCCAACGTTAGTCAAGAAAGATAAGGAAGGTCACTTTATATTGATTAAGGGCACACTCCAACAGGAGGACATAACAATCCTAAACATATGTGCACCTAACATGGGGGCTCCCAAATTCGTCAAACAAACACAATTAGAACTAAGGTCACAGATAACACCAAACACAGTGGTGGTGGGTGACTTTAACACCCCACTCTCATCAATTGACAGGTCATCCAGGGAAAGAATAAACAGAGAGGCATCTGGACTAAATGAGGTCATGGAAGGAATGGACTTAACAGATATATACAGGACATTTCATACAAAGGCTGCAGAATATACATTCTTTCAGCAGCACATGGAACATTCTCTAAAATAGACCATATATGAGGACACAAAGCAAATCTTAACAAATTCAGGAAAATTGAAATAATTCCTTGCATTCTATCTGACCACAATGGAATTAAACTACAAATCAGTAGCAAGAAAGGCTATAGAGCACACACAAAATCATGGAAACTAAACAATACACTACTAAATGATGAATGGGTCAATGAAGAAATCAAAAAGGAAATCAAAAAATTTATAGAGTCAAATGATAGTGAGAACACAACATAACAAAATCTCTGGGACACAATGAAGGCAGTTCTAAGAGGTAAATTTATAGCCTTAAGTGCCTATATTAAGAAATTAGAAAGGTCGCAAGTAAACGACCTAATGCTTCGCCTTAAAGCCTTGGAAAAAGAAGAACAAGGCAAACCAAAAAGTAGTAGACGGGAAGAAATAATAAAGATTAGGGCAGAAATTAATGAAATAGAAACAATAAGAACAATCCAAAGAATTAATGAAACAAAGAGTTGGTTCTTTGAAAGGATAAACAAGATTGATAAACCCTTAGCAAATCTGACCAAAAGAAAGAGAGAAGAGACACAAATTAATAAAATCAGAGATGAACAAGGTAACATCACAACAGATTCCAGAGAAATTCAAAAAATCATAGGGACATAATATAAAAGCATATACCCCACAAAGTATGAAAATCTGAAAGAAATGGATGATTTCCTTGATCTATATGACCTACCTAAATTAAATCAAAATGAGATTAATCACTTAAATAGACCTATAACAAACATGGAGATCCGAACAGTTATCAATAATCTCCCAACCAAAAAAAGCCCAGGCCCAGATGGATTCACTGCTGAATTTTACCAGACTTTTAAGGAAGAGCTACCACCATTTCTTCTTAAGCTTTTCCAGGAAATAGAAAAAGAAGGAATTCTACCAAACTCCTTCTATGAGGCCAGCATCACCCTGATACCAAAACCAGGCAAAGATAGAACAAAAAAAGAAAATTACAGACCAATCTACCTCATGCACATAGATGCAAAAATTCTCAACAAAATATTAGCAAACAGAATACAAGAATATATCAAAAAGATCATTCACCCTGACCAAGTAGGCTTTATCCCAGAGATGCAGGGATGGTTCAACATACGCAAATCTATAAATGTAATACATTACATAAACGGGTTGAAGGACAAAAATCACATGATCATCTCATTAGACGCAGAGAAAGCATTTGACAAAATCCAACATCCCTTCATGATAAAAGTCCTACAGAGACTGGGAATAGAAGGAACATATCTCAATATAATAAAGGCTATTTATGACAAGCCTACAGCCAACATATTACTAAATGGGGAAAACTGGAAGCTTTCCCACTAAAATCAGGAACAAGACAAGGGTGTCCACTGTCCCCACTTTTATGTAATATAGTTTTGGAAGTCTTAGCCATAGCAATAAGGCAAGAGACACACATAAAAGGGATACAAATTGGAAAGGAAGAGGTCAAGTTACCATTATTTGCAGATGACATGATTCTATACATAAAGGACCCTAAAGACTCTACTAGCAAACTTTTAGAGCTGATCAAAACCTACAGCAATGTAGCAGGATACAAAATAAATACACAGAAATCAGTAGCTTTCATATATGCTGACAACAAACACACAGAGGATGAAATCAGAGAATCACTCCTGTTCACAATTGCATCATAACAATTGCATCATAAAATTAAAGTACCTTGGAATAAACCTAACCAAGGAAGTAAAGGATCTCTATAATGAGAACTTTAAAACACTGAAGCAAGAAATTGCAGAAGACACTAGAAAGTGGAGAAACATCCCTTGTTCCTGGATTGGAAGAATCAATATTGTGAAAATGGCAATCTTACCAAAAGCAATCTACACATTTAATGCAATCCCTATCAAAATTCCAAAGGCTTTCTTCATGGAAATAGAAAAAACAATCCAAAAATTCGTTTGGAATCACAAAAAAACTCAAATATCTAAAATAATACTGAGCAACAAAAATGAGGCTGGTGGTATCACCATACCTGATTTTAACCTATACTACTGAGCCATAGCAACAAAAACAGCATGGTACTGGCACAAAAACAGACATGTAGATCAGTGGAACAGAATAGAGGACCCAGATGTAAGCCCATGTAGCTATAGCCACCTGATATTCGATAAAAATGCCAAAAATACTCATTGGAGAAGAGACAGCCTCTTCCGCAAATGGTGTTTTGAAAACTGGATATATATCTGCAGAAGGATGAAAATAGATTCTTCTCTCTCGCCATGCACAAGAATTAAGTCCAAATGGATTAAAGACCTTAACATCAGACCTGAAACTCTGAAACTGCTAGAGGAAAAAGTAGGGGAAACCCTTCAACATATTGGTCTTGGCAAAGACTTTCTGAATACAACCCCAATTGCTCAGGCAATAAAACCACAGATTAATCACTGGGATCTCATCAAATTACAAAGATTTTGCACTGCAAAGGACACAGTGAAAAAAGCAAAGATGCAACCTACAGAATGGGAAAAAATCTTTGCCAGCTATATATCTGATAGAGGATTAATATCTAGGATATACAAAGAACTCAAAAAGTTAAATAATAAGGAACCAAAAAAGCCAATCAAAAAATGGGCTATGGAGCTAAATAGAGAGTTCTCAAAGGAAGAAATAAGAATGGCATATAAGCATCTAAAAAAAATGTTCTACGTCATTAGTCATCAGGGAAATGCAGATTAAAACTACATTGAGATTCCATCTCACTCCTGTCAGATTGGCCACCATCATGAAAACAAATGATCATAAATGTTGGTGGGGATGTGGAAAAAATGGAACCCTTCTACACTGCTGGTGGGAATGCAATCTGGTCCAGCCATTATGGAAAACAGTGTGGAGGTTTGTGGAGGTTCCTAAAACAGCTAAAGATTGATCTACCATACGACCCAGCTATAGCACTCCTAGGCATATATCCAAAGGACTCATCTCATTTCCTTAGAAGTTCATGCTCAACCATGTTTATTGCTGCTCAATTTATAATAGCTGGGAAATGGAACCAGCCTAGATGTCCCTTAACAGATGAGTGGATAATGAAGATGTGGCACATTTATACAATGTAGTTCTACTCAGCGGTAAAGAAAAATGAAGTTATGAAATTTGCAGAAAAATGGATGGACCTGGAAAGGATTATACTAAGTGAGGTAACCCAGGCCCAGAAAGCCAAGCGCCACATGTTCTCTCTCATATGTGGATACAGATGATTGGGCTTCTGTGTGAGAATGAAAATACTTAGTAGCAGAGGCCAGTAAGGTAAAAAGGAGACATCAAGGGTAGAGAAAGGAAAGGAGGAGGATACTTAATAGGTTGATATTGTATATATGTAATGATTGTAATGGGGAGGTAATATGATGGAGAATGGAATTTCAAATGGGAAAGTGTGGGGTGGGGAGGGAGGGAATTACCATAGGATATATTTTATAATCATGGAAATGTTAATAAAAATTTAAAAAAAAAAAGAAAAAAGAAAAAAACAGATTCGTAAAATTAAACAAGTTAAACACTTTTAACATATAAAGGCACAGAGTATACATTTTTAACTGGTATAAGGCACAGCAAAGAGAGACTAAAACAATGTAAATTGAACCATTATAACCTAAAATTAGTCTCGGTATCTGTAATTTTAACTTGCTTGAGGTTTTCTAGCTTAAACTCTTAAGTCTCAGCCAGGCGTGGTGGTGTACGCCTTTAATCCCAGCACTCGGGAGGTGGAGGTAGGAGGATTACCATGAGTTTTAGGCCACCCTGAGGCTCCATAGGGGATTCCAGGTCAGCCTGGGCTAGAGTGAAATCCTACCTCGAAAAACCAAAACAAACAAAAAAATCTTAATCCAATATCTCTAGCTAAGCATATTATTAGTCTATTACAAATTTAACCTTTATTAAATTCTCTGGGCCTGGGCAGCAGGACATAGCCAGCCCTTATGCCAGTAGCCCAGTTCCAGTAAAGTCCCCTGAAGTCTTTCTTTCCTCTTAGAAAGCTTATAAGCTAAGCCTTGAAGTTTAATGCTGTCTGTGCTTAGTATTTTTAAACTATCATGTGAATAGTCCATAAAATTTGGCTTACCACTCCAGAAGACACCTTCAGTTGTAAGCATCAAGTTTATGCCTATTTCTTTAAAACAAAGGTTCCAAAAGATTAACATCCACATGGTCAGGTTCATCTCAGCTCATTAGACAGCTTTAGGTTTGCTGAGATAAACTGCCAGCCAGGTACAGTTATGGAGGAAGGAATATTTATTGAAGCTTACAGATCCAGGGGAAGTTCCATAATGTCAGAAAAAGCTGGCCTGCCTTCACAGGCCCAAGCAGAGAGAAAGAGAAGCACAAGCCTTTAGAAATACAAAAGCTGCCAGCAAACCGAAGGTGAAGAGAAAGAGAAAGGGAACAAAGAGATGTTGACAAGTAAGTACAGGTTATATAAGCAAAGTTTAGCTCATTAAATATGAAGACTGCCTCATAACTCATGAGGGTATGCTCACCCGCACAAGTATACCGATTACCTCCTCAACAACTACCTCTCACAGGAACACTAGTCTGCCAGGGTCCCAGAGCCACACGTTTGGTGCCAGTTACCGGGCTTCTTCCTGGGCAGGTAGTGCTGAGGAAGGACCAGGCCTGCTGGTTCCTCCCTAGGGGTTAAGAAGAAAGATGAGTGTACGATGACTCAGAAACCTCTCCTAGCCACCCAAGAAAAAACACACTGAGTCGGGAGTCTTTCGATGCAGGAACTCACAGAAAAAACTTGCTTTATTACTATGAGCAGTTGCCTATATCATGTTGGGGACGAAGGTGGGGATTTTAGGACGGGGGGAGGTAAGGGCCAATAGTAAACTGTAACTATTGAAATGGTAATTACAATTACCGCGTGGAAGTGGGAGGCCAGAAGCCATTAGGTGTCTTGCTGAGTCATAGCTGGCCAGACAGGTCGCCAAAGTTTAGCTAGGCTCAGGAAGTTCCACTAGGCCTCACGCCTGGGCCTTTCAGAGCCCAACACATCCACACATGTCACACAAAAATTTTATTCTGAAACAACACAGCTGGGTCCAAGTAGGTGTGTGATCAGACCAAGTTTCTTGTTTTCATTTTCTACCTCTGTATTATGTCAATATGATAAATGCTGTATGGTCTGAAATGATCTTTGTACAGTATTAGACTACTTGTCTGTGGCATTAATATAAGTAGAATTCTACTTTTGTCTCTTCATTTTGAGCAAACTGCAATTTCTGTTTGTTTACATCCACTTCTGCTTCATGAATTTTGCTTAATACCTTCATTGTTTATTTATAGCTTTCTGTCTACTCTGGTTGCACCCTAATCTCTGTGTGCCTTGAGTCATCCCACTGTAACAGGGTCTTGATTAAGTCACTATTATTTCATAGCTGGTTGCGCTCATGTCCTCACATCCCATTTTTCTCTTTTTTAAGTCTTACCCCCTCCAATGAGTAAGGGTGCTAGCAGCTTCATGAATACACAGAAGGTGTAATAGTAAATGCAACCAACCCCAGCTCAGTCCATATAGCAAACTCTGACACCTCAGTACACTCCTTTCCAAGGTGTTGCAGTCCGGTTGGCATTGCTGGTAGAAATCACCAAACCAAGAGCAGCTTCTGGGAAAAAGAGATTTATTTTCTCTTACAGGCTCGATGGGGAGCTCCACGATGACAGGGGAAAACGATGGCATGAGCAGAGAGGGAACATCATTCCCTGGCCAACATAAGGTGGACCACAGCAACAGGAGGGTGTGCCAAACACTGGCAAGGGGAAACTGCCTATAACATCCACAAGCCTGCCCCCAACAATACACTCCCTCCAGGAGACAATAATTCCCAAATACCCATCAGCTGGGAACCTACCATTCAGAACACCTAATTTTATGGAAGACAACTGAATCAAACCACCACATTCCACACCTAGCCCCCATAAACTGATAACCATACATGATGTAAATGCAATGCATTCATCTAACTTTAAAAGTCCCATAGTTTTTATCAATCCCAATGATGCTTATACATCCCCATAGACCAAGATCTTTTAACTGAGCCATAATACCAAAAAATAACCACCCCAAACCCATAATGGCACAGAATAAATATTCACACTGCAAAAGATGGCATTGGGCATAGCAAAGAAACATTCAACCAATATAAGATTTAAACAACCAGGGAAAACATCAAACTCTGTAGCTTCAAGTCCAACAACTCTAGCCAGTGACAAATATCCAAGTCCAATAATTCTAACCAGCAACAAGTCTCTGGCATTCCAATTATACCCCTCCAGCTAGGCTACTCACAGTCCTGGAAAACTTCATCAAGGCCATCAGCTCTCCTTGGCAGCCATCTTGTGGCCCTGGCATCTCCACTGAGTCTCCACTGCAAGCCATGGTTCATTTTCATGGGACCATTGGGTCTCCATGGAAGCATCCTACAAACCTGCTTCACACTGCCCATGGCCATTTCCAAAACACAAGACCATGTTGCAAACTCAATGACCCTCTCTTTCATGCATTTCCTATACTCCACAATACCAGGTAGAGTGCCAGTTTATTAATCCAGGGGAGAATAAAGCAGACTTTGAAGAACAGGGCACTCCTTGAGCACTCAGGCCCCTTCAAAAGAAACAACATTCTTCTTTATGCCCCAGCTAGCCTAGTCTCAAAGGTTGTAATCTCTCAGTAGTAGCTGAACGGGCAACAGTTCATCCAAAGATTTTTCTTTCTCTGCCATATCCCTCTGCTCATACCAGTTCATTTCTTCTTAAAGCAACCCTGCACAACTTCTCAGGACACAGGCATAACAGCAAACTTCTCATACAAACTGATAGCCCAGTCCAAGCAAAGCTCTTTTTCACCCTCATAAGCCAAGCCTCACAGTCCATAGTTCTTACTGAATTCAGGTCTTTAAACCCTGAACAGAATAGTTCATCAAGCTGTACTTACAGGACTGCAAGGCATCTCTTAGGCCAAGGTTTCAAATCCTCCCACATTCCTCCTGAAAATCAGCTCCAAAAGGCCAAAACCATAGTCCGGTGTCTAGCAGAAATCCCACTCCTCGGTACCACTTTACTGTTGCAGTCCGGTTCACATCGCTGGTAAACATCACACAACCAAGATCAGCTTCTGGGAAAAAGAGATTTATTTTGGCTTACAGGCTTGAGGGGAAGTTCCACAATGGCAGGGGAAAACAATGGCATGAGCAGAGGGGGAACATCACCCCCTGGCCAACATAACAAGGACAATAGCAACAGGAGAGTGTGCTGAACACTGGCATGGGGAAACTGGCTATAACACCCACAAGCCTACCCCAACAATACACTCCCTCCAGGAGGCATTAATTCCCAAATATCCATCAGCTGGGAACCTAGTATTCAGACCACCTAAGTTTATGGGGGAAACCTGAATCAAACCACCACACATGGTGTCTATCACCTATGAATGACACATATCACCAGAAGTGCTGGTCATGTCCAAGTGCTGACTAAGACCCCTATTACTGCAAGAAGCCTTCAGATATGTTGGAAATATTCCTCAAAGTGAGATGTGTCCAACACCAAAAAAATAAAAAAATGAATAAATATGAATTAAATTGAAATGAAACAAAATTAAAAGCCTGATTTTTCCTCCAGAAAATGTAAGCCATACTTCCACAGCTGGAGGCTGACAACAGCTGCATTATCTCTTGTGCATTGATGAAGTATAGTCATTAATATTTTCCTCATGTACACATCTCATTTTGATGCCATTTTCCTGTATAACAAGCCAGAATCATTTGCAGGATATTTAACAAAAATGATGAAAATACTCATCTACATCTGTTCATCATTTGGCTCACCACTGTTTTTGCATACATTTAGCAAGGGCTCAAGCCACCATTATTTTCCTCATCTTTTCCTTCTCTATTCAAACCTGCATGCCAAAATGTGTTATGACTCAGGTATCCAAATCACACAACTATCCCAGCAATCAAGATAAAAGAAACAAAGTAAAATTGAAAAGATGTTGCCTTCTAAAACTGCAGGCACATATGCTGCTTCCATAAGACAAAAAAAATTGGTGGTTTGCAGTGACAAACAGCTTTAATAATGAAAATCGACTCTGAGTTTTACCTACACAGATGCACTTTAATTTTCTTCTTCCTTATTAGAATCCTCACTAGCTCTCCTCCTCAACCCTGCCCCCAGTTATAAAAATGAGTTGGCAAAACAACAGTTCTATTCATTCCCACTTTAATATACAATTTCTCATATACACAAAGGGATGAAATGGTTTCTAAAAACATTGGCTGGCAATGATGAGAGTGGAATCTAATTCCCACAGGTACCCACTTAATACTTATCTCTCCGCTGGAGAGTGTAATAAGGTCGTCAGGATTATTGAAGTTGACAGAGCACCAAGCTCAGATTAATTACATCATAGAATTCAGAAGGAATTAGAAAAAGCAATAATACCACCTCTGGCACATGCGTGTATTTCTATAATTCTCTGAGGACTCTCTGTATAATATAATACAAATGAGTGAAGAGTGGCTAATGCAATTCATTTGGAGGTTTTGCAAGACAGATTCTGAAAGACTGATTATTCAGAATGAGAAATTACCGTCACACTTTGAAATATAAATACTTGGAGTGGAAGACTTGCTGAAAGGGAAGTAAAGAGTACTAATGTTAATTTCCTACTATGTTTCAATTTGTGATTTCTATTTGTGGCATCATTTATTTCTTACCAACATGCAAAATACTCATTGTCCTTTAACAGTGAAGATGGAGAGTGAACATTCAGTAGCATTTGAATTTCTCAACCAAAATCCCTTTCTCTTTATAATATTAAACATTAAAACATTTTTCTTAAAAATTTTCTGTTATATGATATGAAACTTACTTAGACATATATAATATGTTATAATATATAATGTATTATATTATAAAATTATATATAATATTAATAAATATATAAACAGTTAACAAATAAAATATTGAATCCCTTTCTTAAATAATACTAGGCTTTTTATATATGTGTGTAACTATAATATAGTAAAAAAAATTGTAAGTGTTGTGAGTCAGTGTAATTAGAAGAAAGAGAAGCCACATAGTTCTGAAACATTAAGAAAATCATAGAGTGCAGCAGATACCATTACACTTACCAAAACAAGGAATATATCTTTAATGCAGATTGGAAATGTAAACTAGACCAGAATATGGAATAAAGTAAAATGAAAGGTTCTTTGACAAATTAGCCATTCAACCAAGCATGATTCCCCAGTTTACACAAGATCATGTAAGTGGATTTATTCCTATTGTTCAGGTTGATAAAGATCATTTGAAGCCACAAAGCTCAAGATAAATAGTAAAAAGCAGAACTCTGATTTCTAAAGCAAACATTACACCAAAGGATTTAGAGGTGGCTAAGCAGATCACCATTCCCCAGCCTTCAGATGATAGGAAAAAGCTAGTGACTCTGTAGTGATACACTACTATGTTCTCCGCACTTCTATTTCCATGGTGGAAGAAAGGAGAGTCAATTAAACTTTTTTTTAAAAAGATGAGGATTTTCAAGAGGACACTCATTGAATGAGAGTTCCTCTGCACTGTAAGAGACACAGCTGAGCTATAGATACTTAGAGGGAAAAGTAAAAGAGTTCTTGGAAAATCTCACAAATGTTTTTTGAGCTTTTGGAGAGTAGGTATCTTCCCTTCCAGGGAAAAGTAACACAGAGAAAAGCTGTCTGAATGAACCCATATAGAAGGTAAGAACAGACAGCATAAGGACAGGAATAGGAGCAGACTTAAACTTCTGTTTTGTGGGGCAAAATTTTGCAAGTTTGGTAGTTACTTTCTAAGAAATCCAGAAAATTTGAACATTTTGTGTCCAACAAGGTGGCCTCTGGAGGGAAGGGTACCATGCAACTAAGTGGCCAGGGCAGGAGCTCACAAGGTTGGAACAAGAAGACTCCTAGAAAATAAAGTCACATCACTGACCATGGAAATGATATACTTACTGTTTATGGTTAAAAAAATATATTCCTCCCAGGAAATGTATCACAGATAGACAATGACAAAAACTAAGTGCACAGAAAATTGTTAGGGTAAAGATAACTGAAAGGACCTGTGAAACAAGGTAGAAAGGACATTTAGAAAAGTGCTCAAAACAATAGACTATATTCCACCCTCCATTCTCTCTACTTGCCTAATAGCATATGATTAGGCTTGAATTGAAGGAAAAAGTAGAGCTCATTTTGAATTCAAGATTCACTTATATTTGACTGGAAATTTTCAGATGTGAAATTTATCCCCTAATTGGCCATTTCTGAAGTGTCATCCAATGGCAGAAAATGGACTTCAAAAGAGTGGGGTGAAAGCAATAAAGGAATATTTAAGCTATTCTATAGTATACCTATAACTTCAGATTATTTGCTTTAATTTTTCAAATACATTAATCAATGTTAGTAACCTATCATATTTTTAGAATATTACTAGATAGTATGCCACCAACAACATTGGCAGTTGCCAGCCCCTAAGCAAGAGGAAAATAATAGCAACACATTATTAAGCAATCTAATAATGACAAATCTTATCAGTTCTCACCATTTGTATTCCTTCATCATTACCTCCACACATGTATCCATATATGCTTGAAAATGTCTAAATCCAAAGATTATTAGCAAAGCCCAGAAATCTTATTTTTACTAATTCTCAAAATGATTTTGTCCAAGTTTTTCAATTTTAAATAACCAACTAAACATAAATTTCTACTGGATTCTTTCTGTTAATGATGTTAATTTTACATTTTAAATGGTGTCCACTCAAAAATGATCTTAAGAGGGCTGGAGAGATGGCTTAGAGGTTAAGACATGTGCCTGCAAAGCCAAAGGATCTCAATTCATCTCTCCAGGACCCACTTAAGACAGATTCACCAAGAGGGTGCATAAGTATGGAGTTGTTTTGCAGTGGCTGGAGGCCCTGGCACACCCATTCTCTCCCTCTCTCTGCCTCTCTCTCTCTCTCTCACTGAAATAAATAAAAATCAAGTTAAAAAAAATCTTAGGCGTTTGGTATTGAGGATGCTTGCTTTGCCTCTTCAGAAAATTCAGTCACAATGGTGTGTTTCCTACATCTAGCAAGTAGCCAAGACCTTGAGAAAGTGAACAGCACATGCAACTGTATAAACACTCATGAAGTTAGAACCGCAGTAAATCATGGGAAGTCTGAGTAGTCTGGGCTGGTTTAATATGTCAAATTTCACTCCTGAATATAAGCAGTAGGTAAGGAAGAAAGTTCATAAATATTAATCAGGATAGAGCACAACAAAAAAATGAATCAGAAGAAAGATGCAATTGCCTATCTAGTTCCTAGGGTGGGATAATCTTGTGAAAAGGAAAGTGGCATGTTTTGCTCCCAAAATGCACCTGTGAAGGGAGGACGCACTAGTGAAGATGGCCGGGTTTATTTATGAGATTACTTAAAGGAAACATTACACAGAAGGTAAACCAGAGAAATTCTACAGTCATGTTTGTCCATGTACAATCAAATGCTCTGCATCATTGACATATCCCATAAAATAATGAAGCACTACATAAATCATACAAAATAGAAGAATGAAGGCAGTTTGCTTGGAAGTGTCCAGTAGAGAAGATACAAAGTAATTTATTACATTGGCTAAAACCTGAAATAACAGATGTGGAAGGAAAACATAATGAGGTAAAAACATATAAGGAAAACCCCTGAGGGGGAAAAAAAAAAACCACAAAGCAAAGGCCCTGGCAACAAGAAGCACTGTTCAGCAAGCATCTCTGCTTCCCACGGTGCCAGCTCACAGTGAACGCTGAGAGAAGCAACAGCCTGAAAAGTTTAGTCTCAGCTTAGTTAGTACACTAACTCAATTCATTAGAATTAGTGGCCAAATACAAACTTTCACTGGAACTTTCTCTACTTGGTGGTCAAGACAGTCTTTTTTGATTTCTACTCACCTGTTGAATGAATGACCTTACGTGGATATGTTCTCTTGGTCCTATTTGCCACTTCCAAGAGATTTTTCCCTCAAATGAGCAAAGCCTAAGTCTTTGTGTTCCTGACCACCCATGTTCCTGGGGATAAAGTCTCTTCTGATTTTTACCCCATGCCATGTTTTATATTCTGTAAATAAAAATTTCTTATTCAATATTTTGTATATCATAGCATTGTTATAGATAATGAAAGCTTAGCAAAACAGAACACCTTTGGACTTATAAATGAATAAGCTATGTGGAGACACAATTACAATTGTCTGGGATATACTGAAGAATGCAACTGAAATTATAGCAAATAAAAACAGGTAATTTTTCTACTCTACTTCATAGGCCCTTCACAGACTGGCTTCTTGAGTACAGAGATTTGACTTTACAAGAAACCATGCCTGATGATAGCACTTGCACAGTTCCAGGTCTCAGACTGACTCTGATTGCAGCTGCAGAGGCAGGAGAATAACTTCAAGCAAGACTGGAGCAGAAATATCACCACTAGCACAATCTCCAGTACACCTAGTAACATGTCTGTCAGAAGAATACTTCCATCCCAACTTTATGCTCATTCAACAGGAATTCTATATTTTTTCAGAGGGAAAGTCAAGATTGCACACTATTATTTTACTTAATTGTGAGAAAATTTACAGTCTCCTAAATTTTACCTCTATACAAGTCCTTCTGATTGGTTCACAGGCATTCCAACTTTTGTGAGAGATGTTCGTAGCAATGACTTTGCTCCTAAAAATAGGCCACCGTTTTAGAAACGAAGACACTGGGTTGTGCAGACTGTTCAGTGGTTAGAGCCACTTGTTTGCAATGTCTGCTGACACAGGTTTGATCCCCAGAAGCCATATAAAGACAGGCACACATAGTGTTGCATGCATCTGGAGTTTGTTTCTAGTAGCAAGAGGCCCTGACACACCCATGCACAGTGACTCTCTCTCTTTCTTTGTGTGTTTCTACCTCTCTTGAATAAATAAATAAAATACTTAAAGAAGACACTGATCAGTCCCCACCAGTGCTCTTCTGCTGGAGACATTCAAATTCCCAAGCACACTCACAGCTGGTTGAGATGCAGCTTCATCTTTGGCTCCCTGCCTGACACACATTGTGATTACAGGGATTTTTTTTTTTTTTTTTTTTCAGTACAGACTATCTCACTCTGCAGAGCCCACACATGAGGGCAACCCCAACTCATTTAATATTTAAACTATATGACATCTTTCTATTAATACATCATAATTTATTTATAACTTCCAGGTCCCAACAAAAGAGCATGTAATTGTCTCTAATGCTTCTAGACTTCTACTTTTATAGCTTTGCTATAGGCTGCAACAATTGTAACAATGGAATAGCATTTGTGTAGTGTGAGTGAGGTCCTGAGTTCAATCTCCAACACTAAAAAAAAAGAAAATGCTGCTTTGCTTTATTTAAGAATTCTATATTCAACATTTCATGGCTTTTTTTTTTTTGACAAGCCCAATACACTGCGTTTTTTAAATATATTTTGTTTATTTTATTTATTTGAGAGCGACAGGCAGAGAGAGAAAGAGGCAGATAGAGACAGAGGGAAAATGGGCGTGCCAGGGCCTCCAGCCATTGCAAACGAACTCCAGATGTGTGTGCCCCCTTGTGCATCTGGCTAACGTGGGTCCTGGGGAATCAAGCCACGAACTGGAGTCCTTAGGCTTCACAAGCAAGCACTTAACTGCTAAGCCATCTCTCAGCCCTAGACTGCATTTTTTTAATGAAGGAGACACAGAGAGAGAGTTGACACATTAAGGCCTCCAGCCATTGCAATAGAACTCCAGAGAGGTGCACCCCCTTGTGCATATCTGAAGCCTTGTGCTCTTGCATCATTATGTGCCTGGCTTTTGTGGTACCTAAAGAGTTGAGCATGAGTCCATAGGCTTCTCAGGCAAACACCTTAAGTGCTAACCATCTCTCCACCCCTCATATATGTTTTAACATGAGTTGAATAAAGTCCTAAATTTTCTTTTTGACTTTATACATTTTTAACATTAAGAGATTATGCCATTTACTCCCATTTAAAAAAAATCTAGAATAAGCACTTTGAATAATACTGTACTTAGAATCCTCAGATTGTTATGGAAAATTATATGTGCAAAGGGTGGGATACTTCCAAGTGAGGTTTTGGCCAGGGATACCCTTGAGACCCCCCCCCCCCAAAGAAATAAGGCTTTTGGTTACCCACCAGATCTAGTCAGTAAGACCCAACTGTTGAAGACATACATAATTCAGGTGGAAGATTCAGAAAAATCAAGCTAGAACTGAACTGGAAACTTCCTCCCTAATGAATAGTCATTCATAGTGTTGGAAAGCCTATCAGGGGGAGAAAAGGCATCAGAGGTCTTAACCAGCAGTAGACTCTGTAAGCTTCACATGTAGCCTGCTAGGTCAAATGTACCAAGTGGCACAATTATGGCATGTCTTTTATGGGGGTAACTAATAATACTTATATTGTATGTGGGTCCACACCATAGGAAAAATTCATGCATGATACTTAGACAAAAGCCTATGGCTGGTAGGGTCATATGTTATAGGGAGAAAGCTACTATTATTAATTTTATTTATTTATTTATTTGATAAAGACAGAGAGAGAAAGAGGCAGAGAGAGGGAGAGAGACAGACAGAGAGAGAGAGAGAGAGAGAGAGAGAGAGAGAGAGAGAGAGGGAGGGAGAGAATGGGCATGCCAGGGCTTCCAGCCACTGCAAACGAACTCCAGATGCATGCACCACCTTGTGCATCTGGCCCTTGGGAACAGAGCCTCAAGCCGCAGTCCTTAGGCTTCGCAGGCAAGTGTTTAACTGCTAAGCTATCTCTCCAACCCCAGAAAGCTACTATTATTGTTTGGCTTCTTGGCTACATTATGACCACCAAATTGTTCTCTAAATGCTTATGTTTATGCTCTTACATTAGCACTGCTTTCACTTTTTGTTAAGTAATTTTCATTTTTCAGATGATGGTAATTGCTGGAGATAATCACAACTTCTCAAAGTGCTGAGAAGTGAAAGTTGAGTGTTCAGTCCTAAAACAGACATCTCTATTACTTCTAGTGGCTCAGGGAATATAGAAGAAGAGCTGAAAAGAATACAAGAGCCAAAATATGGGGAGGAGTGCTTCTGAATGCTGTCTTCAGATATGAAGGGGTCAATGTATTCATGACCTCACAGGCTGTCACTGTCAGAAGACCTGGACAATATTGGGCCCATCTGTAGCTTGTAATAGATGATGGAAGAGTAGGAAAATGCATGAAAACATAGATGCAATAGTAGGAAAAAAATATTGGGTTCAGTGGAAGACAGTGGAAATGAATCATATGAATTTTGTTTTCATTTTTTATTTATTTTTATTGACAACTTCCATGATTGTAAGTAATATCCTATGGTAATTCCCTGTTTAACCCCACTTGCCCCTTTGAAACTCCACTCTTCGTCATATCCCCTCCCCCTCTCAACTAGTCTCTTCTATTTTGATGGCATCATCTTTTCCTCCTATTACAACAGTCTTGAATAGGTATTCTATCAGGCACTGTGAGTTCATGGGTATCCAGGCCATTTTGTGTCTGGAGGAGCACATTTTAAGGAGTCCTACCCTTCCTTTGGCTCTTACAATCTTTCCACCTCCTGTTCTGCAATGGTCCCTGAGCTTTAGAAAGTGTGATAGAGATAATTCAGTGCTAAGCACTCCTCTGTCACTTCTTCTCAGCACCATGGTGCCTTCTAGGTCATCCCAACTTCTATACTTACAGACAAAAAGCCATGATAATTCCCTCCCTTCCCTCACTTTCCCCTTCACAAGTCCACTCTCCATCATATCCCCTCCCTCCCTCTATTAGTCTATCTTTTATTTTTATGTCATTGTCCTTTTCTCCTATTAGGAGTGTCTCATGAAGGTATTGCTAGGCACTGCGAGGTCATGGATATAAAGACCAATTTCTGGCTGGACAGGTGCGTTGGAGCATGAGCCTTGGAGGGTTTGATAGAGATGTTTCAGGGAGGACACTCCTCTGTCAATTCTTCTCAGCACTGTGTTGCCTCCTGGGACATCCCAGTGGTTACCGCCATCTGAATTTCACTACGTAGTTTATGGGTGGCCTCATGGTGATCTTACTACTTCTCCCTCCCACGTGATGGGATTCAAGATGAGTGTCACCATGCCATTCCCGGCTTCCTGGGCTCCCTCCTACTACCCCGAAGCTCCGTGGCACAGGCCAGAGTCCGCCACCCAAAGTCCCCAAACTCCAGAGAAGGAAACCACCCGCGCAGACCGAGGAGACGGATGGGCAGCGTGCTCCACACTAAGGCCCGACTGCGCAGGCACACCCCGGGCCCTGCTCATATGAATTTTTAATAGAGATGTTTTCTTTTTAAAAGGGGAAAAGAATTTTCATGTTAATACCATAACATTCTGTACCTACATGCTTTGTTAACATTTATGTACTTATATTGAAATAGTTTATAGGATTTTTCTCTACTCTTCTAGATCAGTTTTTTTCTTTAGTACACTATTGACAAAACTATGTTTCATTCAATGTAAACAGCATACATATATACATACATATATATGTATATACATACATATATGCTGTATATGTATATGTGTATATACATATATATATGGATGGATAGATAGATAGGTAGATAGATAGATACTGGCTGCTGTACTGGACATTGTCTACCCTATGAGTCACTGAGGATGGTGATTTGTCTTTTATTTCTTTACCTGCAGCATTTGTGATGGGACAGTTAGTTAAGTTTTTGCCTTATTAACAAGTAAATCTCAGTGAATCAATGTTTCAATATTTTTTATCTTCAGTCATCATACCTGTCTACTGTGAGTTTGTAGGATCTGAACTGGCTTCTGCTATTCAGTGATTTCCTTGGTCTACAAACCAACAATATTGTATCTGCTAAGACAACAGATAAAAGTTTAGCATGAGGCACTTTGGGAAACTCCTGAAGAGTAACTAGAAGGAATCAAATAAGACAGTGAACTCCCTTGGGGTTTGTGACAACATGGCTTTTCTTTCAAATTTTATACTGAAAAGTCTGTAATTGGGTGAAAACTTTTCAACAAAGATAAAAGGGACTTCTAAACAGATACCAAATGGAAACCTTGGTTTCTTTCTTGGAACTGATTGTTCCTTGTAGAAATTTCAGTATGTTGCTTTTCAAATAATAATTCACATTAGTAATTATGGTGTACCATGTACTGTTTTTCTTTTTTATGAGACAGAGAGAGGAAGAGAGAGAGAGCTGGTGCACAAGGGTCACCAACCACTGCAATTGGACTCCAGACACGTGTGTCACCTTGTGCATAGGTGCGATATTATGTGCTTGCATCATCTTGAGCATCTAGCTTATGTATCTGGAGAGTCGACCATGGGTCCTTGGGCTTTGCAGGCAAGTGCCTTAACCACTAAGCCATCTCTCCAGCCCCATGTATTTTTTAAATACATGCATGTCTTGTGTAAGGAAGAAATCAGAGTTTCATATATATTAACTCCAATGTGCATTGTTTCTCTTATGATTTAATGTAAAATGCTTCCTTGTAGCTATTGTAAAATATATGTTATGATATTGTCATCTACAGTCAATCCACTATTTATTATTATCTACAGTCATCCTACTATGTTATAAAGCATCAGGTTTGTTCACCTTACCTAATTATATTTTTCTTGTCACTGTTACTTTTAAATTCTATCCTAGTAATGACTATGTCCTTAGGAAATTAGTTAATAAAGTAATGATATTTCTTGAAAATACTTAATTTTCTTAATTAGTTGATGAAATTGAATGTAATTTTTTTAGAATCATAAAATGATGGGCCAAAACGTTGGACCATTTAGATGTAAAGTGATTTGTACCTTGTTTGTTAATGAGTTCATGTGATTTCTGACTATAAATTACCCATTGCCATAGGTAATTGGAAGTTGACAATATCTTTTTTTTTTCTTGTGTGAAAGCATATAAATTCTGTTAGATTTAAGGGTACTAATACCTTCCTTTCTGATATTGCTATATTTCATCATAGTATTATTTTGTTTTGCATGTATAGTATGTGTGGTGGTTGTGGAGGTGGTAGTGTGTTTGTATGTATGTTTGTGTAATGCATACAGTTGTATGTATAGATGCTCTTACAGGTAAGTGGGGGCCAGAGAAGAATGTTATGTAGCCTCCTCTATCACTCATCTGAGTATTTCCTAGAACCATTGTCTTTCTGCAGGTTTCACAAGTTCCAGTCATTCCTTGGCCTCCACTCTGCACAGGACTGGAGTTACAGGTCTGCATGGCTGAAAGCAGCTGTTTATGTGGGTCCTGAGGAATCAGACTCAGGTGGTTCCAGACATGTATGCTCGTGACAAGCAATCTTACCCTTTGTACCATTTCTGCAGCCCCCATAACATCATTAAACAAATGCTTATGCATCAAATACAGTGCTACTTACAGAAGAGATATCAGACTTCACTTGAACTATTTTGCTCTACAAAATCAGTGAAAACTAACAAAAAAATCTCTAGCAATGCAGACTCATAGTGGCACATTGATTATTTGCAAGGTGGCAATACATTTTGCTGAGAAGGGATGACAACTGTAGAAAATCAAATAATGCAAGACAACAACTCTGAACATGCCATGATTTCGCATCGATTTCCAAATATCATGTTTCTCAAAGTGCCTTATGTTCGCTTCATACTCTTTATATTGCTCCTTCAGAAACAGAACTTAAAAAATTGAACTATATTTTGAAATGTTACCATGATTTTACCACAATTGTAAAGTACTAAAATGTATCAATGCATTTGATTCAGTAATGAACCCAGTGCTAATGAAGAGTATTGTCTGGGATAACCATGTTGGTGCTGCTTCCATAGACAGAGTATTCTACTCTTTTCTGAATATTAACTCCCCCTTGTACCTTTTAAATGTGTATCTAAAGGGAATTGTATGTATGCCCACTTAGTTGAGAGTTTATAAGTTGTTCAGTTTCAAGAACTAACTAAAATTTACCTTCTTTTAGAAAAAAATTGCTTGCTCACCCTTCAACATTGTGAATGTTAATGTCAATTATTGTTGATTGAATCTAAAGTTACAATGTAGACAGATCTTTGGTTATGACTGTAAAGAAGTTTCTAGATCAGGTTAATGAGGTGGCAAGATCCACCCTAAATGTGGGCAGCACCAGCAAATGAGTTGGAGATTCTTGACTAAATGAAAGACAGAAAGGCATCAAAGCATTAGCATTCATCTCTCTGCTTCTTGACTTGGGAATGTCAAGTAGCCTGCTACCTCAGGCTCAGCTATTGTGCCTTCATCATTATGATATAGACTGAAACTAAGAGCCAAAATAAACCCTTCTTTCCTTAAATTCTTTTCTCAGGCACTTTGTTTCATCAACAAGAAATGCAACTAATATATTACCCTATCTGCAGAAGTAGTTAAACCCAAGAAGATTGTTCCTGACTATGGTCAACTAGGCAAGAATTAGCTAGATTTCATCATAGCTCTGGGATATCTGAGAGGGTGAGAAATTATCTCCCATGTAAAGAACAGAGAAAGACACTGTTCAACTCAATGTGAATTTTGTCAGAACTTCTTTCTTAAAAGATTTAGGTAAGAAAACATTTATAATTCACATGATTCATTCTTTTTAAGGGTACATTTTAATGACTGAAAAATGTGTGGATTTCCATAAAAATAAACAAGATACATACAGATCTTTACTTCCATTGTCAGTAAAATTCCCACAAACTCTTGCTTTCCAATAACAACTCTCTGGCAAGTAATTACTAACTTTTTGGTTTATACTTTTGTGGTTTAACAATATCATTAGCAATGAACCATTCTAGGCTGAAGAGATGACTTAGCCATTATGGCACTTGCCTGCAAAGCCAAAGGACCCAGGTTCTATCCCCCAGGACCCATATAAGCCAAATGCACAAGGTGGCACATATGTCTGGAGCTTGTCTGCAGTAGCTGGATGCCCTGAAATGTCCATTCTCTCTCTCCCTTTCTCTGCCTCTTTCTCTCTCAAATAAATAAATAAGTAATTTTAACAACAACCATTCTGATTCTGGTCTTTTTGATTCCCCTTAGGGTTAACATATTTATCATATATCACTAACCATACCTTTTATTTTTGAGTATTTTTCTATTTTATGTATGTACAACACTGTGTTTATTTATTCATTTAGATGACAGAAATTAGAGTTATTTGAAATTAGGCTTGTTAAGAATAAAATTACCTGGGTGTGGTGGCACACGCCTTTAATCCCAGCACTTGGGAGGCAGAGGTAAGAGGATTGCCATGAGTTTGAGGCCACCCTGAGACTGTTGAGTGATTTCCAGGTCAGCCTGAGCTAGTGAGACCCTACCTCGAAAAAGAAAAAAACAACAACAACAAAAAAATAAAGTTGCTATGTCTCACTGAGTACAGGATTTTAGTGTGGACATGTGTTTTAATTTTTCTTAGGTACATAAATATACAGAAGTTAAATTTCATCTTTTCAGTGCATGTTAAATTTTATTAGATGCTTTCAAACTCTTTTCCAAAGCACTGCATTTTTGTTGTTAAAAACATGTGATGGTTCTTGCTGGTTGACATATTTGACATTTTCTCTAGTCCCTGGTGATGTTACCTGGTTGCTTGGCTATGTGAGTGGGCTTACAATATTAACTCATTGCCCTCTTTACTTGAATTTCTATCAAAATTGCTTTGAGCATCTTTATATTATTTACTAGCAATAAAATATAGTTTTTTTTTAATAAACCTGTCCAGTCTTTTTGTTTATTATTATGTGAGTTGAGGGTTTTTTGGTTTTTTTTTTTTTTTGCTCATTTTTACTGATGTATTCTATGAGCTACTTATATAAGTGGATACAAATTCCTTATCGGAAATTTCTCTTAAAAATATTTTACTAAGCTTTACAGGAACTTTTTTTAAATAAAGAAAAAAATGAGAATTCAGTATACTATATTCTAAGCTTGTGATAACTCTGCAATAACCCACGTAATGTATATGGACAGATAGAACAAAATAATTTCTTTTGTAAACTTAATGGAACTAAAGAGATACTCTAGAAAACTGCTCCTAAATATAAAGTTGGTTTTCAATGTATCACAATAAATACTATTATATTCATGGCATACTATATATATGCATATATATGTGTGCATAAAATATCAACTTGTGGGCTGGAGAGATGGCTTAGTGGTTAAGCGCTTGCCTGTGAAGCCTAAGGACCCCGGTTCGAGGCTTGGATCCCCAGATCCCATGTTAGCCAGATGCACAAGGGGGCGCACGCGTCTGGAGTTCGTTTGCAGAGGCTGGAAGCCCTGGCACACCCATTCTCTCTCTCTCCCTCTATCTGTCTTTCTCTCTGTGTCTGTCACTCTCAAATAAATAAATAATTAATTAAAAAATATATCAATTTGTAACACATAATCAAAAATAGTATAATTTTTTTGCTGAAGGGATGGCTTAGCAGTAAAGGCACTTGCCTGCAAAGGACCCAGGTTTGATTCCCCAGTACCCATATAAGCCAAATGCACAAGGTGGCATATTCATCCGGAGTTTATTTGCAGTGAATAGAGGCCCTGGTACACAAATTCTGTCTCTCTCTCTCTCTTTCTCTTTATCTATCATCCTTATTTTCTCTCTGTCAAATAAATAAATCAAAATAAAACTAAAGTTGTATATAGAAAGTAGTGCAATTTCTAGAGGATAAACAAGAACATCATTATGTTCTTTATGTACACAAATACTTTTAGGAAATAAATTCATACACCATGAAACAATTGCAATAAATTGGTCAATAAGCCCAAAACTTCCTCTCTACTTGCTCCCTTGGACATAAAAGAAAAAGAATTTCTCTGAGGGTTAAATGAACTAAGATGTAATTTGCAGATAGAATAACTTAAGCCTGTATTACTTTAAAAAATATTTTTATTTATTTATTTGTAAGTAGAGAGAGATCTAAGAGAGACAGACAGAACAAGCATGCCAGGACCTCCAGCTACGACAAACTAGAGATGCATGTGTTACTTTGTACATCTGGCTCCATGTGGGTACAGGGGAGTTGAAATCAGTTTGTTAGGCTTTGCAGGCAAGCACCTTAACCACTGAGCAATCTCTCCAGCCTTGTATTTAATCTTTTAAAATAGCCTTTAGCAATACGATAAAGAAATGCTGTATCTATATTGAAGAGATTCAGGCTTTAATTCAATAATTTAAGAAAATTGTCATTTGGCCTTTACTTTTCTCCTATATGTCACACAGCACTTGCGTGTGATAGCTGTCATTCACAAATGCTGGTTTGCTCATTGAATGTCTCCATTACATATGAATTATAGAATAATAAAGAAATAGACACAGTTCATACCCTGGAAACGTTAAATAATATTTCAGATACAAAATATATAAAGCTATAAATTAAAAAATCATCAATCTATTATAGGTAAATCATCTAATTATCTTACTTACCTTTGTGATTTTTGGTTTTATAACATAAATATATTGTATAGATTTTTACAATTGCTCAACTTTCAAATCAACAAAATTCACACATATTTCAAAGTTTTATAGGATAAATATTATTGAATCATTTTCACTTTATTGTTATACTTATGTTTCAGCTACAAAGTGTCTCTCCTTCTGCCCTTGTCTACACATGACGTGTAATGTATTGTTAGCTTTCTAAAATTTCTGATTCTAAGGAATGTTTATGAGTGACTCCTTTTTTAGCCTAGCTTCTTTGGTGGCTTCAGTGGTTAGACAGGGGAAAAACACAGACAATTAATTCAGGCATAAATTTCTTTGTGATTTCCCTGCCCACCAACTTGGTACAAGAGAGCATCTTATTGTCATTTGTCCTTCACTTTTCTTACTTCATCTTAGGACCCTGGAAATGTTAAGATCAAAGATGAAGCCAGGTTCCCTTCAGTCCTCCAGGGAAAGTCTTTGGTGTCAGGACCCATTATATCTAGCAAGAGAAAGTCACTTCTATTGAAATCTTCATTTAATCCTTGCCCTATGGATTGAGATGAATGAATGTTTTACTGTATTCTGTATGTAACTTTATACTGACCTGGGTAAAGTAAAAGGTCAAAGATGAGATTATATCATACTTGTGCTTTGAATTTAAATATCATTTTAATATCACCACACTAAATCCCAGCACTAATAATGCAATATGTGGGATTTTTGTGCCTTTTTTGACTCATTACTTTATATGGGCAGATTTTTCTTTCACTGTGTAAGAATATATATAGATATATATTCTTATATTGACAAATTCCATATAGCACTCCTACCATTACACTAGGATTTTGGGAAACTGAGACGGTATTTGGTGATGGTCGCTGTGGCTTTGAAGTGTGTACAGGTCAGGAGAACTGTGGGGCCTCAGTTACAATGAGGGCTGAAGCAGCAACTAAACAGCTAGCCAGGCAGCTATTTATGGCTTCTCTTCACTGCCCAATTCCAGCTAGAGGCCATGTTGCAGAATTCAATAAAGCAGTGGCATGAAATGAGGAAATATTGTTTCAGCAATAAAATTCTCCACTGACTAAGATAGTTGTATTTTGGTTTTCTGTGAATTTTCACAAAATTGACATATGCTGAAAAATGCATGATTTTTTGCTTTATGAACCCTGTTTAATCTGTACTGATTTTTCAACCAGGCAACCATCTCCCTCATCTGTACAGCATATATTAATTGAGTCCTATGTACTATATTTAACCCCTAGCATGTTCAGTTACAATGCATTTCCTGAAGCTGCTTCTATTTGTCTTTAACACGGCAGTTTTAGATACATGCAGGATATACATGACCTCCTATGATGGACAGCAAAGTGGACTCAGGAGGGCAAAGGAGAGTCCCTTAACCTGGAAGATCAAATTTATTTGCTGAGACTCAAAACCAATATTTTCAAAACATTATTCATTCAATTCTACTTTGGTATAAGTTAAATTTTCTCATTACTGTGCCCAAAAGCAACTGAGGATGGAAGAGCTTATTTTGTCTCACAGGATCAGGGTACAGTTTCTCATGGTGGGTAAGAGTGGCAGTGAGAGAGGCTCTTGTTGTGGTGGAAGTTGCATGAGATGACTGGATACATTATGTCTACAGTTAGGAAGCAGGGACAGATGAATAGTGGTGCTCAGCTCATTTTCTCCTTCTTTATTCAATCCAGGACCAAGGACCATGGGATGGTTCCACCCACATTCATGATGGGTTTTTCCTGGTCAGTTAAACCTTTCTGGAAATGTGCTCATAGACACAGTCATGTATGTGCTTCCATGACAGTCCAAATGACAACAAAGATTGACCACCAATAGTCAATCACTTGCTACCTTTATACCTAAACACATCACTTTGAATCAGAGCATTGCAGTACCACACATTAAGGTTATATTTCATTTAATAAAGTAAATAAAATCAGTCCATGTCTAAATGTTCTCTTAGTCTTTAACAGTCCCAACATTAATCAAAACTATTAAGTCTAAAGTACATTCTGAGATGACCAAGACAATCTCTCAACTGTAAGCCCATATAAAATCCAAACAGTTTATATGCTTTCAAAATATGGCACAAAATAACCTTCCCATTCCAAAAGGAAATGGGGTTTTAGCAAGGAAAGTTCAGAATGAAGCACTGAAGGAAAATCCAGTTCCATAGCTAGCATCAGGGCTCAGGTTGTAAACATCTCAGCAGCAAAGGCTTGAGTGGCCCTGTTCCTACACCTTCACCAAATGTGGTGCACATACTCTCTTTCATGTGTGGATTCCACCTCACATGTGAACCTTTTCTTAGTACATGCCCACGGTTCTAGCATACTGAGGTGTCCTTTGAATTTTGGATTCCCTGGAGTCTTTCAAGGCTTCCTTTTTGTGGATGCTGAATCTTAATGTAGGTTCCATGAACCCCATCAATCTTGAATATTTCTCACCATCAAAGCTACTATGCCATGGACAACATTGCCAAATTCTAGGAGCCCCTAGTAATATAGTCTGGCCCATTTTAGCCACAGTTGCATGATGACTCCATTCCTTCCTATCTGCATCTTCTGTGTTCTTCTAGGGACCATTTTCCCAGGAGACACTTTTTGAACAGAAAACACCTGCCACTTCAGGGTTTTTAATCAACTAGAATATTCAACATATGGCACCTTTGATGGGTTACATCATTCCCTCAGGACACATTTCCTATTGTTTTGATGCAGAACACATTTGCCTCTAGTAATGCTTGTGCTCTTTGTGAATTACAGTTGGTCCCTCAGCCACCTCATCCATAACATTAAATTTATTCTTTACCCTGTCAAACAGCACATTTTCTGTGCCTTTCTGCTCTGCTATTGCTTTTTAACCTGTAAACCTGAACAAGAGCAATATAAGTAGTAACCATGACATACTGTGAATGCTACCTTGTCTGAAATCTGCCAAGCTAGTTTTAAGTTGTGTGTGTTTGTCTCTGTGTGTGTGTGTTTCTCCTGTTCTCAAAGGAAACTAGACCCAGTTTCTCTTTGTCTTTATTTTTTGACAACATCATACACGTATATAAATGTGAAGATGTAGCTCAGGTGGTAGTGTTTACTTAGCATGCACAAAGCTATGGGTTTGATACCCTAGCACCACATAAAACCATGCCTGAAGGAGCATGCCTACATTTTCATCACTTGGGAGGTAGAGCCAGGAAGATCAAGAGTTCAAGACTATCCTTAGTTACAAGTCCCACTTTTTTTCTTCCTTTCTTCTCTTCTTTCCTTCCTTTCTTTTATCCCTCCTTCATTCCTTCCCTTTTCTTATGTAGATAGTCCAGCTTGCCCTGGGGATCTACTGTCTCCACAGCCAGCATTTACATGCATTCTTGGAATACAAACTCAGGTTCCTCATGTTTATATAGCAAATGCCTTGCACACTGAGAAATCTCCACATCCCAGGTCTTTACTTTTGGGTTCTTATGTATTTATCATAAGGCATAAATCATTTTATAAAATGCATCATTATCATTGCATAGAGATTTTGATTCTGAAAAATTTTTGTTGTCCTGTGAAGAAAATGATTATTTGGGTTTTATTGGGGTAGTTTCTCACTCTAGTCCTGGAACTCACCTAGGAGCTGAAGACTGGCCTCAAATTCACAGCAATCCTCCAAGCTCAGAATCTAGAGCATTCGTATTGAAGTTGTGCACCACCTTTCCTGGGAAAATACTGTTTCAATATATTAGTTCTATTGAGTTTTTGAATGTTTGATCTATAAACTACTGTTGCCAGGATTCTCATTAAGTGGGTATGAATCCTGGCTCCTTTTATTTGTGAGTACATCTCCTTGAGCAATTATTTCATTTGACTGGTCTCCAGATATCCAAAATGAGATGGATGTAGTATCAACCCATACCTCATCAGCTTTACTAAAAATTAAATTAATAAACACTCTGAACATGACTGGTACCATGTCAACACTTGGTTAACAATGATGAACGCTTATTGAATTATGAGTAAAAATGCTGCTCTGGGCAATGTGCAGCACACAGGAAATTTCAACACTCTCAAATGTCTACAATGAAGTACAATGGCATCTTCTTAAATCTTTTAAAGAATATAACACAAGTGCTTGCTCAACTAGTCTGATAGTCCTGTCAACATAGATATCATGGACACTAATAAGAAAATAAAGAGTAAAAATAATTAAAAAGAGAAAATTAATGAAACGGTGAATGTGAATTATCATATAAAACAAATTTATACATACATTTATACTGTACATAGTTGGAGAAAGATATAAGGTATTTTATATTAAGAATAAACTTTTTCTCTTTTTAAAGTATTGTTTACTTATTCATTTATTTATTTATTTTCCAAGCAGAGAGAGAGAGAGAGAGAGAGAGAGAGATAAAAAGAAGAGAGAGACAGACAGAAAGAATTGGTGTTCCAGGGTCTCCAGCCACTATAAACAAACTAGATGCATGTGCTATTTGGTGCATCTGGTTTTCACATGGGTACTGGGGAATCAAACCTAGGTCATTAAGCTTTGCAGACAAGCACCTTTAACACTAAATCATTGCCCAGTCCTAAATTGCTTTTTCTAAGGTCTGCTTTCTTCTTTTTATTCATTCCTTTAGTGATACCATAAAGTATACTTATTTGTATTTTAATACTGCTTTCCACTTCTAGACACTTATTTAAAAATTCTGTTCATATCTTATGTGTCTAATAGATTTTTGATAATTATAATATTTATGAAGAAATTTAGTTTGTGAACTAAGAATAGGCTTTAAAATTGAATGGAACTACATTTTGTGACATGCTGGTAGAAAATAAATACCAATATACTAAATGACTATTAAAAATTCATGCAACTTGAACAATCAACATCTTTTTGGTGGTTTGAAAATGTCTCATTATTTGTCATAAGAAGACTCTCCTTCTGCCTCTACCCATAGAGTGCTTTTTGGGAATCATTCATTTCTGCCTCAGTAATATAGTATAGAAGATAGATAATGTCTGTTTAGCTAGTAATGACATCATATAGAAGAATAAATTATTATCTAAGGTATAGTTACAGTAATGGTAAATTGTCTGAAATGACCTTTTGAAAGGTCTGAGCTAAAGTGAGGTTGTAAAGAGTGACCACAGGTCACAACATGAAAGAATTTTCTTTCTGAAATACAGGAAAAGATTTTTCACATCCTCAGTCAGTACATAATTCAAACACCATCCCCATAGTCTCTGACTTGTTCATACCCACATTTCCTTCTCTTCATGCATTTTCCTTTTAGATCAAGTGCTTTTCTTTGTTTTCTATGGAGATATCATATTTTTCAGGGTCAGAGAAGAATAGGCAAAAGAAGAAAAGACTTGAAAATAAAAGTTCAAACAATATTTTAATTTTGAAATGAGGATTGTTAATCTTCAGCATTGTACTTTTTAATTCAGTGAAATTTTATGTGTGTTATTTTAATTCAGAATTTCTATATGTCATATTTTGTATGTCTTTGTGTTCAGCAAATGTATTCACTCAAACTCAAACTTGATTTTTTTTTTTTTTTTTTTGGTTATTCGAAGTAGGGTCTCACTCTAGCCCAGGCTGACCTGGAATTCACTATATAGTCTTGGGGTGGCCTTGAACTCCCGGTAATCCTCCTACCTCTGCCCCTCAAGTGCTGGGATTAAAGGTGTGTACCACCACACCCAGCCAAACTTGAATTTTTTTACTTTCACAATTACTTAAATTCTAGGGAAGACAGAATATTTTTCATTAAATTATACTCTTCAAGATAGATATCAAAACTAAGCAAATGTGCAGTAGAAAATTCTGCCATGTTAATGATTTCTTTTAAGAATGAGTAATTATGTGTCAGTAATTTGTTCAGAAAGACAATTTTGCTTTCCAGTCCTAGGTAGAATGCTAAAGTGCTGATTTGTATCAGCTTATTAAATTCTAAAGAAGGATATTTACCTTGTAATTTTTAAAAAGGACATTTCCTGTCTTCAAATGAGGTTTCCTTCTTTTCCATAAAATTAGATTTTTAGCTTGTTATATTAAACTTTATCTAGCAGTTTTTTCTTACATATTCTACTTTCCTGTTTTATTTCAGTGTATGCTTTCATTAAGATTTCTTTAAAGGCTGGAAATATTTTACATAACCAAATGTATATATATACATACATACATATATACATATATACATACATATATATATACACACACACACATATATATATATATGTGTGTGTATATATACATATATACATATATACATACATATATATATACACACACACACATATATATATATATGTGTGTATATATATATATATATATGTATGTATGTATGTATGTATGTATGTATAAAGTCAGCTATCTTTTTCCTTTATTAATGTGCTGTTGGGTAGGTCATTGACTATATAGATCAAAGTGAGTTCATTTGTATGTATTTAAAAGTTTTTACAGTTTTTCACCTAGCATACAAAATAATTTATTTCATTACAAGATTTTTACAACTATGCATATTTGTACTTTGCTAATATCTATCTTTTTAAGCTGAGTGATATATACTTAATATTATACAAACTTTTATCTTCAAGCTACAACACCGATTAAAATGTGAAGGAAGGTGTTTTAGTAATCTCCTCATTGAAGCGTTTAAGGCAGGAATACTGTTACAAGGTCAAGAAAAGCCTAGTTTATGTAACTAGTTTAAGACCAGCCTGGGCTACATGAAATCCTGTCTCTAAAAAAAGTGAAAATAAAATATGGATTCTTTTGGTGAATGAAGAAATCTATCAAGCTTTCCCTCAAAAAAGATAAACAAGACAACACATTTTAAAGAATCACCAGTGAATATCAGACAAGCTAAAACATGTCTACCTCAATTTATGTACACTAATATCATTTGAAATTCAGATAAGGTTCTGAGAGAACTGCTCTTACAAAAGTGAAAAAGTTAAACAAGGTAAAAGTGAAGAATGAAAGCCCAAATAATCTAACATTCCATGAATGCCCAAGGGTGTGAGATGATCAGCTTACATACCACGGATGTTTGGAATGGTCTAGTGCCTTGCCACGAGGCTATTGTCTTTTGTCATTTCCGACAAAGAATAAATTGGACAGACAGAACCATCAATATTACTACTAAAAACTTCCCCTATCAGCAAACTGATCGTGTCGCTGTGGCTGCTGCAATTTACCTTTTATGCCTCATTACTTTATTTGGAAAATGAACACATGCTGTTTAACCTTTGGAGGAAGGGACTATGTCATTTTCAATTTTGTGATAGCTAGAAGTGGAAATACTGGACATGAAATAAATGAACCTCAATTTTGAGGAAGATGATGACCAGATAAGAATAAAGATGGATATGGAGACTGCAAGAAGAATGTAAATCCCTTGGAAAGACATAACTGAAGAGTTGTCATATTGTTCCACTGAATTCAGTTATGAAAATATCTGCAAACATATGCATGAGTAACTTGGGAGATAAATTCTGTTTGGAAAAGAGAAAAGTGGCCTGCTGTATGATGGTATTACATGCAAGGAAATATATATTAGCCTAAAGTTACAAGTGCATGGATCTGAAGCTGTCTGCTTGGGTTGACATCTGAACTTTGTCTCTTGTTATAGGACCCTAAATTTGTAAATTTATCTGAACTCTGGTGATCTGAAAATCAGGAGCCGTACTAGCACTGTTACTTTGATTTTATCATCAACAAATACATGTATGAACAATTTGACACACAGTGTACCATTGGAAAAGTAAGTTATGGTTGAAGAGATTGCTCATGGGTTAAGAAGATTGCCCCAGTACCCACTTAAAGCCAGATGTACAAAGGGATACATATGTCTGGGAGTTTGTTTGCAGGGTCTGAACAACGACACCCCAACATGCCCATTTTCTCTGTCTGTATCTATTCTATCTCTCTCTACTCGAAAATAAATACATATTTTTTTAAAAGGCAGTTAGCTCAGTTGGTGATATTGAAGAAAAATTCATAAGTTAAATGGTTCAAAATGGCTGCAAGAGAGGACAGAGATTCTATTTAACTCCCCTGAACAAAAGGCAGATGAGTGTTTTGATGAAAAGTAAGGGAAGGGCCAGGCATGGTGGCACATGCCTTTAATCCCAGCACTCGGGAGGCAGAGGTAGGAGGATCACCACGAGTTCGAGGCCACCCTGAGACTACAGAGTGAATTCCAGGTCAGCCTGAGCTAGAGTGAAACCGAACCTCAAAAGACCAAAAAAAAAAAAAAAAAAAGAAAAGTAAGGGAAGGTTTTAGCAGTTTGCTAAAGTCTTGTTCTTCCCTGCAAAGACTGTAAAAGAGGAATCCTTTCTTTCTTAATTATTTCAAAAGGATAGCTCCCGGGACCTCAATAAAGCCATTTTTGGTTTATAAAACTGTTAAAAAGTTGGCATGGGATTTGTATTTCCAAGAGGCAAATAAAAAGTTTTACAAGTGCACATTTATGAAAGTAAATGATCTAGGAAAAGGGAAGGCATAGACATGTATTAATGAAGAAAACTTCCTAAAGTTTAGTTAAGTATATGCAACAAGGAACAAATGATACTATTTCAGCCCCAATTTTTAGCTTTTATCTCAACCATAATTTTGTTATATAATTTTTAGTCTGAGGAAATAATATATTAAGAAAGAATTGAATCCCAAAATATGTGCAATATATTAGGTCTCATATAGTTATTCTAAATGAAGTTCAAGCAATATTGCTTGATGAAATTAAATCCCAAGTAATTAACAAGAGTTGTGCAGGATACAACAATATTTGCATAATCATGAGAAATAAAATGTGTAGACAGGAGAAAGAAAAGTGGAGTCACATTTAACAGAAAGTTAGGAAAGTTAAATTCAAAACAAATGTCTTTGAACTAATTTTTCCAAGAATTAGTTTTCTTTTTTTTATATTTTCTTTTCATTTATTTATTTATTCACTTCACAGAGAGAAACAGGGAGAAAAAGAGGGAGAGAGAGAGAGAGAGAGAGAATGGGCACTCCAGTGTTCCCACCACTGCAAAGGAACTCCAGACAAGTGCACCCTCTTGTGCAACTGGCTTACCAGGGTCTTGGGGAATCAAACCTGGGCCCTTTGGCTTTGTAGACAAATGTCTTAACTGCTAAGCCATCCCCCCAGCCCCAGAATTAATTTTCTAAGAGAAGTGTGTTTGGACTTAAAATGGATATTACATAATCCCTAGGCATGAGGTCATAAATTACTGTGGTTTATTAAAGAGCTGGTAGAAGAGGCTACCCACTCAACTTGTACAGGAAAGGGTATTGCGACTTTCCTGGCCTTGGGGTGCTGACTTGGTTTCCAATATCACTTATGAGTTTTCTCTGGATGAGCAGGCCTCGTGTTCAATCAGAAGGCAGTTGGTTACCTACAAAGGCTGTGTGCCACTATTGCGTAAGTGTAGTTCTTGTCTGGCTGGTGGATTGTGTAGCTTGCAGAGTCTCATGCTTATTCATGTTGTCATTGGCCATTGTCATCCAGAACCCCCATTGCACTTTCCAGCTCCATGGAAATTTGCCAGGTGAGAACTGGCTTGCCTCATTTCTCATGCTGTCTTTCAGTGTTCTGAGATGGCAGCCTGCACTGTCTTCAGCAATAGGGCCATACCTTTAGCTCAGTCTGGAAACAAAGTGCTTGGCAAAGAAAAAAAAATAATAATGTACTCATTTACTTGACAGAGAAAGAGGGAGAAAGAGAGAGAGAGAGAGAGAGAGAGAGAGAGAGAGAGAGAGAGAGAGAGAGAGAACAGGGCCTACAGACACTGCAGACCAACTCCAGGCAGGTGTGCCCCCTTATGCATCTGGCTAATGTGGGTTCTGGGAAGAAAAACCTAGGTCCTTTGGCTCTGCAGGCAAGCGCCTTAACCACTAAGCCATCTCTCCAACCAGAGGCCTTCATTGTTATGGGGAATAGAAGAGCTCACCGTGGCCAATTGCTTATTTTGTGAGTTAACCCAGATCTGGCCCTGGGATCCACAAGTCAGAGCCCATGGTTTAAAGATTAAGCTTTCTCTACCTTATACTGGGCATTTCTGTCAGGTTTGTCCACACCCCTTGATTGACAGTTCTATCTTATCTACCAGTTTCCAGGGGAAAGGTCCCTGTTTGCTGACTACCTTACTCTTCGTTTTTGTGTGACCCCTTCCCATCCATTCCTTTCCCTGGCCGTCCCCCCAAGACTCTCACTCCAATATTCTTTCCCTTTATGTTTTTTTTGTCTGGCCTCCCCTCTCTCCTCCCTCCCTTGTTCCTCCTTTTCCTGCTCTCTTTCTAGTTATATATGCATACTCCTAATGCTTACTTTCTTTTACACTCCTCTTCTGCTGGTCCAGTTTAGTTGCCACATGTGAGAGTAAACATATGACGCTTGCCTTTCTTGGTCTGGGTGACCTTGCTTAGGATTATATTTTCCAAGACCATTCATTTTCTTGAAAATTCAATTATTTAAATTTTCCTTCTTTACTGCTGGGTAAAATTCCATGGTGTAAATATACCACATCTTCATTATCCACTCATCACTTGATGGGCATCTGGGTTGATTGTAGTTTATAGATATTGCATATATAACTGTGATAAACATGATTGAACAAGTATCTCTGAAGTTAAGAGTGAAGTCTTTAGGGTAGATACCTAGGAGTGGAATAGCTAGGTAAGATGATAAACCATTTTTCAACTTTTTCAGGAGTCTCCAAACTGATTTCCACTGTGGTTGTATGTGCTTGCATTATCACCAACAGTGAAATAAGGGTTCCTCTTTCCTCATAGTCTCACCAACATTTGTTGTCCTTTCTTTCTTTGTTTCTTTCTTTGTTTCTTTCTTTGTTTCTTTCTTTGTTTCTTTCTTTGTTTCTTTCTTTGTTTCTTTCTTTGTTTCTTTCTTTGTTTGTTTCTTTCTTTCTTTCTTTCTTTCTTTCTTTCTTTCTTTCTTTCTTTCTTTCTTTCTTTCTTTCTTTCTTCTTTATGATCGCCCTCCTGTCTCAGGTAAGATAAAATCTCAAAGTTGTTTTAATTTTCATTTCCCTGGTGACTAAAGACATAGAACATTTCTTTAAATAATTATTAGCTACTTATATATAATTCATTCTTTCAGAGTTCTCTGTTCAGTTCTTTGCCCTTGTTTTTGAGTGATATGCTTGATATCTTTTTATTACTTAGTTTTTGAGTTCTTTGTAGATTTTAGATATTCAGTCTCTTGAAGGTATAGCTGGCAATGATTTTCTCCATTCTGTGGTTGAATGTTGGCTCTGTTTATGGTCAGTTTCTCTGTAGAGATGCATTTTTCCTCAGGCTCAGCACACAAAAGTTGATACAACTGTTGGTTGTATCCTTGGTCCCAGAGGGACCAGATGTCCACCCCAAGCAGATAGCTGAACATTGAAGTGTCATCCATGTGGTACTGGTTTTGGAGGTATAAAAAATGCAATATTGAAAAGATCATGAAGTCTTGCACCATGATTTCAGAAAGCCATGGAAGCCTGGCCAGACCATGTATTGCAGGGTTGGATTTTTTTTTTTGTTGTTTTTGCAAAGATGCCCTGACAAGCTATTACATGAACATAAAGTAGGAGTTATAATGGAGTCCTGAAAATGTTAAGGGTGCCAGGACTGGGGACATCCCCCAAGAAAACCTGCCATATAGGAGTGGAGCTGGTCCATATGAGAGGCCATAGCATTACAGACAGCAGAGCTGGAAGCATGGGACTACCCTAGTCTTTTGGAGCACAAATAATTCCATCATGTGCCCAGATGCATAACATGGAACTACAGGACTTGATATTCATCCTGTGTTTAGATTTAGATTTAGTCTGTTTCCATTTAATGCCCCCTTTCTTTCCTTTTTGAATGGGAATATTTACTCTGTGCCATTGTTTATTGGAAAGATGTAACTGTTTATTATTTTTATGGCTTTCATTTAATCAGTTGCTTTGAGTCTCAGAAGAGACTTTTCAACCGTGTTAAGACTCTTAAAGACATGGAGACTTTTGATCTTGGACTGTGCATTTTGCATTGTAAGATGGTCATAATCATTGAGAAACAAAGAGTGGCTTAGCAGTGATATATTTGAACATCTAGTTGATGAGGGATAGACTGTTAATGACTAATCTTCATAGGAAACAAATTTCTAAACATGTCTGTGAGGGTGTTCGAGATTAGGTTGATTGAAGTGGGATGATACACCCACCCGTGGGCTGAGGTCTGGGACAGAATAAAATGGAAAAAGATAGATGAACATCAGAATTCATCACTTTCTGCTTCCTGTCTTCAGATATAATGAAGCCAGTTGTGATTATATAGGCTGATAGGAAATTGCTGAAGAGATAGGAGGATCAGGTATTCAAGGCCAATTGAGGCTACACAGTTGAGGGTGGGAAGTGGTGGTTTGAAAGTAAAATGTGCACCATAGTCTCAAGTGTTTGTGAGTGAGTCTTGTAGGGGACACCCACTGATGAAACATTTAAGAGATGAAGCCTTGCTAGAAGAGGTATGTCACTGAGAGTGGACCTTGAAATTTGTTAGTCCAACCCAGCTTACCATAGCTCAGCTCACTCTCTATGCAGCCTCCCAGCTGTTTTACGCATGCTCTGCTTACTTTGATATGATGAAACTTCCCCTCAAAACTGTAAGCCTGATATAAACTTTTTTTTCAAAAAGAAAAGGAAAGAAAGGAAAATAAAATAAGCTCACAGATAAGATTAAGGATGGACATCTCAAATTCAAATGAATCTGTTGGCCAACCAGGAGCACAAAGGATGAAATTATAAATATAAACCAGTGGGGTAAATTGCCTATGGTATCATTATCACTTTCTAAGTCATTAGATGTCATTAACAAAACATAAAAACCCACCAGTATATAAATTCAAACTCAGACTACAAATTTTGTGTGCTCCAATATTACCTACATTTCATCAAGAATTTTAGAAATGTCCATGAAAATCATATGCACATACCCCCACATATTTAAATTTTAAATAAACAAGAGAATTTATGCTATTGGATAAAGTGTGTGTGTGTGTGTGTGTGTGTGTGTGTGTGTGTGTGTGTGTATAGTAGCATAATATATGACTGCATATACAAAAATATTCAAGATCAAAATTATTTAAAACATATGCTTGGAGGTATCCCATCGCTGGCACTGAAAATTTTCTAACGATCTATGGCTCCTGAGTGTTCCATTGTCTGAAACCAGAGGATTTCATATGATTTATTTGTATCCTTTTAGATTTTGATTACCCCTCCCTCCACCTTTCCTTTACTCAATGTCTTCCCCTGACCTCACTTTGGGCCTTTCTATTCTTCTAGTTACATATATACAATACCAACCTATTAAGTACCCTTCCTTTCTCTTCCCTTTATATCTCATTTTTAACTTACGGTCCTCTGCTACTGAGTTTTTCCCTTCTCACACAGAAGCCCATTCATCTGTAGCTAGGACCCACATATGAGGGAGAACATGCGGCGCTTGGCTTTCTGGGCCTGGGTTACCTCACTTCATATAATCCTTTCCAGATCCATCCATTTTCCTGCAAATTTCATAACTTCATTTTTCTTTACCTCTGAGTAGAACTCTATTGTATAAATATGGCACATCTTCATTATCCACTCATCTGTTGAGGGATACCTAGGCTTCCCTGATGCCCCTAAAACATTAAAGGCCATTGCCGAGGCCCTTGGTTTCTCACCAGGAATAGATGGTAAGACCCTATTGCTGAAGACTCCACATACTTGGGCTGCAAGGCCACTGAGAAATCCTGCTAAACTGAGCTGATAACCTCCTCCATGTAGACAGCTGACAGAAAGCTGGAAGAAGCCATCCTACATGTAGTTCAATGGGATACCACTAGTGAAGATACTCAACAGTGGACACTGCAATCCTTATAATTGGCCAGCCAGGCCAAATGAGCCAATGGGTGCAATAATGGCAGATCTTTCATGGTGGAAACCAAATGCCCTCCAATTGGACTGGAGGCCCGCTCCATGGGGGAAACACATCCCTGATACTGAAAACTTAAAACAGGGGTAGTCATGAGCCCTAGGGGTGTAACATCTGCTGATGTATGGAAAAATGTATATACTCTGCTTATCAAACTGCCCAGTAAGCACGTCTCTTAATATTTATACCCTTATATTAATGCTACTTTCACTTTGGGTAGAGAATCTTCTTTTCAAATGGCAGGGACCTTGGGATGACTCAGAAGGTATCATAGTGCTGAAAAGAAGTGACTGGAGTACTGAGTAACATCTCGATCACACCTTCCAAGGCTCAGAGTCTAATGAGGAAGAGGTGGCGGAAAGAATGTAACAGCCAAAGGAAGGGTAGGATTCCTTAACTTGTGCTTCCTCCAGACATAAAATGGCCTGGATATCCATGAACTCATAGTGCCTGACACTACCTACACAAGACCATTATAAGAAGAGGAAAAGATTATGACATCAAAATAAAAGAGAGACTGATTGAGATGGGGAGGGAATATGATGGAGAATGGAATTTCAAAGGGGAAAGTTGGGGGGAGGGTATTACCATGGGATATTTTTTATAATCATGGAAAATGTTAATAAAAATTGAGAAAAAATATTAAGGATCAAAAAAAAGCATATGCTTTATGAAGGAGCAGAAAATAACTTGCAAAGGATAAATATTATATCAAGTTTGAATGACAAATTACACCTAAGAAGAAATTTAATACAAATAAAGTCCTGAAATATGGTCTGAAGATTAGCTAACAAGAGCAAAATAAGGAGATATGCTTGAGTTTTTTGAAAACCAATAAAACCTCTGGTTTATGAGTATTTTTTGAAGTTAATAAGAGTCAAGAGTATAGAACCATTGTTAGAATTTTGAGGCCGGGCGTGGTGGCGCACGCCTTTAATCCCAGCACTCAGGAGGCAGAGGTAGGAGGATCACCATGAGTTCAAGGCCACCCTGAGACTACAGAGTTAATTCCAGGTCAGCCTGGACCAGAGTGAGACCCTACCTTGAAAAACAAAAAACAACAAAAAAAAAAAGAATTTTGAGAAATAATTCTCACATTCAAAACTGGTCTAAGTGCTGGAGAGATGGCTTAGTGGCTAAGGATGTTGCCTGAAAGCCAAAGGAGCCAGGTTCAATTCCTCAGGACCCATGTGAGCCAGATGCACAAGGTGGTGAATATATTGAAGTTTGTTTTCAGGGTGAGAGGTCCTGGCATGCACATTCTCTCTCTTCCTTGCTCTATTTGCTTATTCCTATCTCTCTCTCTCAAATAAATAAATAAACTATTTTTTAAATGACCTAAGAAACCGGCAAGTAATATAATGACTGTCTCTGGTGTGCACAGCAGAAATTCAAATTGAATAGCAGTTAGTAGGGGAAAGAAACAGTGATTTGGTAAGGTAGCAAAGGGTCTCAAATTCAGACCAGAAAATAACTCAGTAAAAAGTGAAAAGCTAAGAATATGAAAATATATACATATTTTAAAATATTGTTATTAAATATATAAATATTTAATTACAACATAAAATTCTTGTATGTTTGTAAAGAGAACACTCAAATTTTGGGGATAATTTTTCAATATGATAACCAAGAATTTGTTTGTAATAGCAAAAATTTTGGCCCCAAAAATATAAAATATCTTCCTGCCCATGGAACTGCACATACTATAGATAATTCACTGATATATTGAGAGTTTCAGACTAAGGTCAATAACATTGTCTTTGTCTCCTTTTTTTTTTCTTCTTCTTCTTCTCCTCTTCCTCCTTCTCTTTCTTCTTCTTAAACAATGCAGGGTACTTCCATAGCTCTTGCTTGCTAAGTATAACTAGATACTAAGGCTCTATTGCTGAAGATAGCACAAGCTATGGTTATGGCACATAGACAAACCAAGCTAGAACTGACCTAAAAGCACCCTACCTGCTGATTAGTTGCCATGGTGCTGGAAGGTTCTATGTAGGGTCCTAGGGAGCCCCACTAATAATCATCCATGTAGGGAACTTGAATTTAACTCATTAGATCACTATGTGTGAGGAAAAGAAGTGAAAGTAAAAAGGGACTAGCTCAGAAGAGGAATGACATTAGATTAGTGAGAATGGAAGAAAATAAGAGAATAATGGATGATCAAGCTGATGAAAGTACATTATATACTTGTGTGAAAAAAAGAAAAGAAATCCAGGCATGGTGGGGCACGCCTTTAATCCTAGCATTTGGGAGGCAGAGGTAGGAGGATCACTGTGAGTTCAAGGCCACCCTGAGAATACACAGTAAATTCCAGGACAGCTTTGACTAGAGTGAGAATCTACCTCAAAAGAAAAAAAAAAAAAAAGGGTAAGTTGAAGCTTAAGGATCTAAATGTTTCACTCTAGTAATATATTTTCCAATTTATTTTAAGTTTCTTATTCTTGGCCTCTCTTCCTCTATTGTGATCACAAGAATGAGTGAAGAGGTAACAAACAGGCTTTGTCACTAACATAATCATCAACATTTCTGTATTGTGGAGAATAAGTCCATGTTAGCAAAACCCATTGTTCAAATGATGACTCTCATTGGGAAAAATATTGTCCATGACTTCATTGCTGCTAGGTTTCTCATTTTCTCCATATTTATGTACTTCTTTTAAGTACACATATCATTAAACTTAAAATTGAACCAGTAAATTCTCTTTAATACTTGTTTCTCTTGTCATTTCACTAATTTTAAAAAGTCTATAATATCAATCTGCTTTGGAACGTAGTATTTTCATGACTAAAAGATTGCATTATTTTCTGACAAAAACATAACTCCAATGTGCTTGGCCCCAAAGATCAGCAAAAATGAGTGTATGCCACATTCTTACTCATGTTATCAATTCAATATTAATTAGAAATCCACTGCACAAATATATAGTAGACAAGTGGATGGATGGATGAATAGAAATAGATAAGAGTATGACATAAGTGAGTGATACATAGGTGGATGGATTACAAAAATATAAAGTAAAAATTTCAGAGACATAAGAGTAATCATACATGATTACTCTATATAATTAAAATACATTGCTGGAAACTCCTACAGAAGTAGATTTTAAGTGTTCTTACCACTACCAAAGGTGGTATACTTTTGAGATAATAATTTAATTGGGCCTCCACAGAAGAATGATTACATATTTAGAAAATATATGCAATGAGTTGAAATATGTTATAATTTAAAACAAATAATATCTGAAGGAAAATAGGAGAAAATTAAACAACTAGGCTAATAATAAAATGCATAAGAAATTATGTTTGAAAATACATTTCCATATAGCACAGAATTTAAAACATTTTTTTCTTTATTTGAGAGTGAGAAAGAGGGAGAGGGGGGGGGTAGAGAATAGGTGCATCAGAGACTCTGGGTACTGAAAAAGTACTCCAGATGCATGTGTTACCTTGTGCAGCTGGCTTATGCGGGCACTGGATAATCAAACCTAGGTCCTTAGGCTTAGCAGGCAAGCTCCCTAGGCTTTGCAGGAGAGTGCCTTAGCCACTAAGCAAGCTCTCCAGCCCTACCACAGAATTTTTATCTCAATTACATGAACACAAAGAATATATTTCAAAATATTATGCCAGTAAATAATTTCATAAAACCAAGTATATGAGATAGTTTTTCTTTTTTTTTCTTTTTATTTTATTTTAGAGACAGTGAGTGAGAGAAAGACAAGAGAGACAAAGAGAGAAGAGATAGAAGATTGACACACCAGGGCCTCAGCTGCTACAATTGAACTCCAGATGCTTGTGCCACCTAGTGAGCATGTGTGACCTTGTGCTTGCCTCACCTTTGTACATCTGGCTAATGTGGGATCTATAAAATAGAACATGGTTCCTTAGGCTTTGTAGGCAAACACCTTAACCGCTAAGCCATCTCTCAGGCCCTAATATTGTTTTTATATAAAAGAAGATAGATACTTTTAAGAGATGCAGTGGAATTTGCATAACTTTACAGGAAGTCAACTATAGATAGAAATCCTAGGAAGGAGAAGTGAGTGATACAAATTGGAGAAGAATGTAATATCTACCCCAACTGTCTGCATCAACAAAGCAGAAATGATATGCACTCTATAGGTAATAGAGGGCTTAGTGAGAGAGTATTTATAATGCACCCTTGGCATGAAGACACTTTAATTTGTTTATCCTGATCCCTAATTATTTTTACTATTTAAACAGCTACTACTCTCTAATATGTGTGTGTATTTAATATATTTTAATTTTATTTAGTAAGTTGTTATGTTAAAAGCCATAGAATGATCCAGGTGTGGTGGTACACACCTTTAATCCCAGCTCTTGCGATGCAGAGGTAGGAGGATAACCATGAGTTCAAGGCCACCCTAAGACTACATAGTGAATTTCAGGTCAGCCTAGGATACAGTGAGATCCTACCTCAAAACAATAACAGAAAAGCCATAGAATTAGTCTTTATGTAGATTATATTTATTCTCTTAGTTTATGCAGATAAAATTTTTTTAAATTTTTTTGTTTATTTATTTATTTGACAGCAACAGACAGAGAGACAGAGAAAGAGGCAGAGAGAGAGAGAGAGAGAGAGAGAGAGAGAGAGAGAGAGAGAGAATGGGCACGCCAGGGCCTCCAGCCACTGCAAATGAACTCCAGACGCATGCGCCCCCTTGTGCATCTGGCTAACGTGGGTTCTGGGGAATTGAGCCTCGAACCAGGGTCCTTAGGCTTCACAGGCATGTGCTTAACCACTAAGCCATCTCTCCAGCCCTAAAATTTTAATTCATTTAATCTTATCATGCTTCTATGGTTATATTCATAAAGGTCCTTCATCTACTATGTCAAAAAATGAGCCAAACTGCTCAATTTATAATAGCTGGGAAATGGAACCAGCCTAGATGTCCCTCAACTGATGAGTGGATAATGAAGATGTGGCACATTTATACAATGGAGTTCTACTCAGTGGTAAAGAAAAATGAAGTTATGAAATTTGCAGAAAAATGGATGGACCTGGAATGGATTATACTAAGTGAGGTAACCCAGGCCCAGAAAGCCAAGCGCCACATGTTCTCTCTCATATGTGGATCCTAGCTACAGATGATTGGGCTTTTGTGTGAGAATGAAAATACTTAGTAGCATAGGCCAGTAAGTTGAAAAGGAGACATAAAGGGAAGAGAAAGGAAGGGAGGAGGATACTTAATAGGTTGATATTGTATGTATGTAATTACAATGATTGTAATGGGGAGGCAATATGATGGAGAATGGAATTTCAAATGGGAAAGTGTGGGGGTGGGGAGGGAGGGAATTACCATGGGATATATTTTGTAATCATGGAAAATGTGAATAAAAATTTAAAAAAAAAAATGAGCCAACCTTTAGAAATGAAAGTCCACATCAGTGCAACAGGTGCTAATTATAGTCATACATTTCTTCTAAGATCTAAGCTAAGTTACATAGAACTCTTCTAAAAACTAGTACTATTCTAAAGTTTTAAATTTTTATTTCATAAAATTTTCTTCAAACAAAAAAATTCTAAATTAAAAGTAGATATTATACTACCCATCAAATCCAAGTCAAGCCTTTGATTCTAGAAGCTATGTCTTAATGGCATTTGAAGGATAGAAGCTTTCAATATTCATGATATTCACTTGATAAAATGAATAATAAGATAGAATGAAGATATGTTATAAGCCTGGAGATTTTTTGAGTGGCAGACTCTGCAGTCAACTGAATGACTAGTCAAAGAGAAGATATAAGGGAATGAAGAGACTGGTTTATAGGCTGTCTGTGTGTTTCCCTCAAATCTGGCAATAAAATGTGACTCCTGCTTCTGTGTTTATTATTTATTTTTCACTAGCTCTCTGAACCTCTGAACATGTTCTGTAGAAGGAACTACAATACACACAGACCCATTCATCAAGCCCAGATGTTAGTGTGATCCTGTTAAGGCTATAAACACAAATGCCAGCTGTCCAGGAGAAATCAGCAGAGATCTGATTTATTAAAGGCAATCCATTCCTTCCTATATTGAAAAGAGCAAAAGTATCAGGTTCTGGTAAATTAGCATAGCAGCAGATAGTTATCACCACTGACAGGAAACGTTCTAATAATATTTTAAGTATGGTGGGCAATATAAAATCCATGTCAGACTATTAGAAAAATAAAGACAAGTGGAAGAACATTCATTTTTGTGTTCACATTGCAGTATAACTCAGGCGTTATTCCTTTGACATATTAGTTCAAATTCATTTTATCAACTGCACAAAAGAAAAAAAATATAAAAGTCCCTTATACCCAACAATTAAAAGATAGGATCTTCAAATGGATAAGTACCACTTAATTAATAGAAACTATCTGAATGCAATTTAAATTTATCTGTATAATTGTAATTTTCTATCTCCCTCACCTTTCTGCCTTAAGAATTGCAACTTTTGAGAACACTATTCAGCAGAGGGTAAATGAGTGGAGGACAAATAAGGTCATGGGAGGAAACTGTGATCAAAATACACTGTAAGTATGTATATAGTTCGCACTAAAATAGGTGCACCTTTTATCCCAGTATTTTCTTAACAATTTTAATTTTGGTCCTATATTAGATTTGGCCTAGATTTTCTTTTTTTTTTTCTTTTGAATATGTAAGTATGATGCACACGTTTGTGTGTGTGTATGTTTTTTGGTGCCTAATGTTGATGCCAGGTGTCTTCCTTGATCACTGACATTTACATGGGTGGTAGGGATCTAAATTTTGATTTTCATAATTACAAACACATTACCCACTGAACAACCATCCCGACCCCTTGTAGATTTTTATTTTAATTCCTGATGGTACTATTCAAATTAGACTTTTCTAATTTAGTGTTCATAAACAGAATAAGAAAAAGGTTGTTAAAATATAAATTCTTGCTGGGCATGGTGGTGTACACCTTTGATTCCAGCACTCGGGAGGCAGAGGTAGGAGGATTGATGTGAGTTCAAGGCCACCCTGAGACTACATAGTGAATTCCAGGTCACCCTAGGCTAGTGTGAGACCCTACCTCAAAAAAAAAAAAATATGGAGTCTATCTTAACTGGATTTGATTATACAAGTAGGAATTATGATTAGATATGGAGACAGAATTAAGACTAAGCATTTTAAGCCTAGGTTTTCAATGTTCCAGATAAAAACCAATGAAAGCATTTCACAAAAGCTATTTTCACTTTATATTTCTAGAATAATTCAGCTTTCCTTCTTGAAAATTCAATTATAAAAGAAGATATGAAAAATATTCTCTCTATTTCTTACTCTTGTAATCTAAAGATAACCCAGTTTAGTATTTGGATGAGTGTCACCATCTAAATTCCATTTCATTGCATTGCATGGAAGTAGAATTACATACTATAATGTCCTTTATGCTAAATAATGAGACATAAAGATAGCCAGTCACATTTCTAACTATACCATATAATATTCATATATGAAAAGCATTTTGACATTTCTAGGTAGAAAATTATCTGCAGTTAATTTGATTTTTATACTTTCATATTTCATACAGACTTCAAGAAAAGGAAAAGCAGCAACAAAGCAATCACTTTTATGTAACTCACTGCAAAACAAATATGAATTTTTATAAGGGAATTCCATTAACCTGGAAAAGACACTTCAACCCATGGTATTCCTAGCATAGTCCCCAAGGTAGAGAAATTTAAGGTCAATGTTGAACATCTTCTTATGCATAATACCAAGATAATAATCTTCCTAAACATTAAATGCAGTCTGTCTCTTTTGTAAAGGCCAAACATAGTGAAAACCAGGCTTTTTTTACTTAAATGAAAAAGATCCCAATATGTGTCCTAATTCCTTCATTACTTCTATACAATTCTTATTACCAAACTAACCCTTATTAAGATCCTAGTTAGAACTGTCTCATCTATCCTCTTAAACCCATTATTCTCCCAGTCTAATTTTCCCTCTCTATTCTTTATCAACCTGTAGTAGACAGCTTCAGGTGGCAGAGATGAACTCCCAAGCTAGGCACAGTTATGGAGGAAGGGATTTTTATTGAAACTTACAGATCCATGGGAAGTTCTATAATGGCAGAAGAAGCTGTCTTGCTTTCACAGATCAAAGCAGAGAGGAAGAAAGCCCCAAGCCAGAAAAACCCAAAAGCCAAACCACACAGCACAAAGCCAGAAAATCCCAAAGCCATAACAGCAGCATACTTCAGAAACTCCAGCACTTTGCATATCTTTAGACTGGAATTTCAAATTCACCAGCACACCTTAGGGCTGTACCCTAAGATCCTCCCAGCCAGGTGGCTGAAATCCAAGAAGTTTTATTAAACTCCTGATTCTACTGGGGAAAATATTCAAGCTATCACACAACCCAATACTAATCACTAATCTTACTCTACTTTTTGTTCCTGTCCACTCATACCCATCATAACTTAATGCTTTATACACATAGTACTATCAGTTTCTTTTATTTCCTAAAATGACTGGATTTTAAGGAGTGATTACCTTCCATTAACTATTATTGTACTTTCATAGTGAGCTTACCCTTTGATAATGATTGCTTTTTTTCAGACAGTATTCCATGCTCATAGGAGTACTGGAGATTTATCCTAGTGCCCAAACACATGGGGAGAGGGTCTAAACTATTGGGATAAACTCTAGACCTAGCATAATAAAACAACATATCTACCCTACAACAACCTAGTCCCTCTTGAACATTTCAAAAACTTCCATTAAAAGCATAAAAGAAGCCTGGTGTGGTGGCACATGTCTTGATTCCCAGCACTCAGGAGACAGAGGTATGAAGGAGGATTGCCATGAGTTCGAGGCCACCCTGAGAATACAGAGTGAATTCCAGGTCAGTCTGTGCTAGAGTGAGACCATACCTAAAAAAAAAAAAAAAAAGAAAGAAAGAAAAAGAAAAAAAGCACAAAGGGGATTTAAAAACATTCAAGCAATTAAAAATCAAATGCAACCAGGCATGGTGGCACATGCCTTTAATTCCAGCACTCGGGAGGCAGAAGTAGGAGGATCATTGTGAGTTTGAGGCCACCTTGAGACTACATAATGAATTCCAGGTCACCCTGATCCAGAGTGAGCAGAGTGAGACCCTACTTTGAAAAATTGAAAAAGAAAAAAAAAAAAAGCAGCACAGCTCTTCCAAATATGTCTAATCTCACAGTAGTGACCTATAACATGAAATCCCAGACCAAAAAAATATATATATTAAAAGAATGATGGTACATAGAAGATACAATGCAAAGTTTTAAATGAATTACAATAGAACATAAAAATATAGTTGAATAAGATAGAAACATAGAAATAAATGCAGGACATAAAAATAAAATATAATAAAGAGATAGAAGAGGCTTAAAATCAAATTGACATACTCTAAATGAAACATTCAGTAAGTCTAAGAAGCAAGGAAAATGACTTAGATCATTCACTCAGTGACGAAGATAAAAAAACATATTTGCTACCATGGGATATATTTTATAATCATGAAAAATGTTAATAAAAATTTAAAAAAAAAAAACATATTTGCAGAACATACAAGATCTGGGGGGGAGGGATTCTATTAAAAGACCCAACCCAACATGGCTCAGGGAAATTCATACAAGAGGGGGCAGAAAGACTGTTAGAGCCACAAGTTGGTACATTATGCCTCATCCCCATAACTGATGGCTACCCCCACAATGCATAACCCACAATCCCCATGGAGATAATGGCATCCCAATGAGGAGAGACCCTGGGGCGGGGGGCGGGGGGCGGGGGGACAGGATGAGGACAAGGATGGTGCCAACATGTGCTGTTTACACATTGAGTATGTCAAATAAAAAAAAAAAAAAGTGAAAAAAAAAGAGACCAAATCTACAAAGTACGGACATAGATGATGATTTAGTGCTACACAACAAACATTTTCATAGGCATTTCCAGGACCCTGCCACCTAGTCAACAGGGAAGAGGCTTCCAGCTCAGCTTCAGTTTAATTTCACAGTGGCCTGCAGCTCAAGCCTATGGAGTCTTCCCCAATAAGGTTTTATAATCTACTTCTGATGGGCAACCAAGAACCTAGGCAATAACCTATAATGTTTTGTGGCCAACAGAGACCTCCCTGGCCAACAACCCTCTAGAAGATATCCCATCATGGAAACTTTTTTATAATAGCAATCTATGACTTTTAAATACCAAAATTTCTTCTATACTTAAATAGGCATCTTTTCCTCAGATTTGGAAGTTTTTATGCTATGACATTATGAAAATTTAAAATACTAAATGTACAATACCATAAAAATAACCTCATATGTAATATAAAAGTTCAGACATTAAACATATAGAATGAAGAAAGTACATTAAGCAGTAAGTAGAACGCAGAATACTGAAGGGGAAGGAAGAGAGGAGGGCAAAAGAGAGAGTTTAATCACAATTTAACATTTATGAATAAGCAAAACCTATTATTTGCTAGCTACCAATATAGATTTTAAAAAGAGATTGGACAGACATATGTTGTGGAGGAAATAATTCCATTCGCAATTACTTCAAGCAGCTTGGTCTTTTCAGCAGTTGCTGTTTTTCAAACCATGTATTCCATCTCCATTCAGTAGCTGTTAGTCTTAGCATCAAATATCCATTTAAAAAAATGATATAACAATGGAGACTGAGACCCACTCTGATGTTACATGGGAAGAATAAACCTTCAGAATGTTAAGAAAAAAATAGTTTGTATTAGGTCAGGACAAAATGGAATTACAACAGGAGGCTAACAAAGACATAAGGAAGTGGGTCATCCACATTCCTTAAGAAATCACCCAGCCATAATCCTTTCCTTGCCTAACAATGCCCCAGGTCTAGCTTTCCTGCCCCCTTATCTCTCAGTACACCTGGTTATTGTTCTGGTGTCATGCTCTGGCTATCTTAGATCTCCCCTAAAGAAAACTTTTTTTAATTCCCCTTTCTCACCTTCTCCTAACTGAAGAGCTCTGTATAGTCCACTGTCCACAATCCCAATAAACTGCTCCACTCTTGAGAATCAGTCCTGGCAGTTCATCCCCCCAACCCCCAAATAAAAGCTTCCATCTTTGCCTCAGAGTGGTCTCTGGTCTCAGACACTCCCGAACCTTACATCTGGTGCCCTGACTCAGACAGGAAGGCTTCTGGTTGCCCTATTGGGCAGCTAGACATCCCCTCCCCCCAGGCCACTGAGCTGCCATCTGACCCTCTTAAGGCCTTGGACCATCTTGGTCTGATATAGACTCTCACACCCATCACAATTTGGCCTCATGTTCTTCCTGTCTCCATCTCCTCCCTCCTTTTCAGTAAATGCCCCTCTCAAGTTGGCCTACTCTCAGGTTTCATCCCTCCTCTGGAAGCTGTGCCAGCATGCCAGGCTACACCCCTTGGCCATTAGGCCCCAACACCAGGTCTGGAGAAAGATGCATTCTCGACACCTTGAGTCTCTCACTCTCTGGTCTACCATACCCCAAGGGGTGCCTTTTGGTTTGGTTACTGTTGCAGACTAGTTCACATTGCTGGTAGAAATCACACAACCAAGAGCACCTTGTGGGAAAAAGAGGTTTATTTTGGCTTACAGGCTCAAGGGGAAGCTCCACGACGGCAGGGAAAACAATGGCATGAGCAGAGGGAGGACATCACCACTTGGCCAACATAAGGTGGACAATAGCAACAGGAGAGTGTGCCAAACACTGGCATGGGGAAACTAGCCATAACACCCATAAAGCCCACCTTCAACAATACACTCCCTCCAGGAGGCATTAATTCTGAAATATCCATCAGCTAGGAACCTATCATTCAGAACACCTAAGTTTATGGGGGACACCTGAATCAAACCACCACAGTTACCATCTTGGGAACTCCCTCTCCCTCTCTCCTGAGCTCTCATCTTCCACACTAGGCTGCTTTCACCATTGGGAGCACATCACCCTCCTTGCTGACTAACAGGTAAAAGAGCCAACAGTTGCAACCTGTACAGCCTCTGCCCACATGGGTGGTGCAGGCCCCATTCACTCTATGGTCCAGGGGGTTGTATTGGTGTTCTGTAAAAACCCAGCTTAAGGGCTGGAGAGATGTCTTAGCAGTTAAGTGCTTGCCTGTGAAGCTTAAGGACCCTGGTTTGAGGTTTGCTTCCCCAGGACCCATACTAGCCAGATGCACAAGGGGGCACACGCATCTGGAGTTTGTTTGCAGTTGCTGGAGGCCCTGGCATGCCCCTTCTCTCTCTTTCTCTCTCTATCTGCTTCTTTCTCTCTCTGCCACTCTCAAATAAATAAATAAAAATGAATAAAAAATTTAGAGAAAAAAAAACAGCTTAAGCTCTGGTTTATTTTTCTGTCACCCTTGTTTTTCTCTTTTTCTGTCTCCTTAAGAACTTAAAGCCCCTATGACTCTTGGATGACATTCTATCTTTCTTTGCAACTCCACTTGGCCGCATGCATAAGCTGGACAATAGGTCTAAATGGCCTGAGAATGGTACTTTTGATTTCCAAATTCTCACTAATTAAAAAAAGAAAAAAGAAAAACTTCCTCCAAATGTACAAGCAAATGGTCTGAAATACTCTATTTTCACTCTGTGTGCATGGCTTTCTCTCTGCTCTACCTGCTTTTCTCACCAGGTCCTGAGAGCCAAGGTCTCAGGTATGTGCTCTCACTCAACTCCTCCCCCATACTCCTCCTCACCCTCTACTGTTGACAGTACTCCACAGAGGACTTTGCCCCAACAGCTACTCTGCTCATCCAGCTCCCTCATCCTCTCCTGACACCTTGACTGGTAACAAGGTTTGATTTTAGTCTCCACAGTTGTAAATAGAATAAAAATTTTAAATGGGAATGCATAACTTTTGAATAAATGAATGAATAAGTGTGTGAAGGAGAAATGGTTGTCTATAGTCTATATGAAGATTGCACTTGAAATGAATGTGTGTACATGAGTATATAATATACATGGCTCACAGACCTAAGGCTACAAAATGATTTCTTTTCTGAGCAGTGCCATTTCATTGTGGGGATTTTTTTCCACCAAGCTCACTGTATGAGACAGTATAGCCAACTTGAGTGGCCCCCAGTAGGAACACTAAAAGTAATTAAGGTCATAGAAAAAATAAATACAAGATTCTCCTACTCTTAAAGAGTTGTAAAATGGTAGTATGGAAAAGCTGCCTTGTAGCCCTGAGGGAAGATCAAAAAAGCCCTGAGGTAAGAACAAAACTATCCCTGGAATTTGGGGAAAAAATGGCTCTTTCTTAGCTTCCCTGCCTTGCAGAGCCAAAGGGCTACAAGCACAGGGAAGCTCAGGATCCTGGCCCCAGCATGATGATGAATGAATGAATGCCAAGACACTATAAACAGATGAGGGCTTCTTATAAGAAATTTTTAAATGTTTTATATTTATCTTTTTATGCTTCCATGGAACTACTAACAGACAGTAAACTCAAGATTTATGTTTAAATTTAGAAGTACTCGATACTAAATTTGTAAAAATAAATTTCTATAATTTCTAATAATGTTTAAAACTGCTTTCATATTTTTAAAACTGTTTCAGAAATGGTATAAGAAACAAAGTTCCAAAATCTATATGTTTTTTCAGGTAAATAGTATAAGTCAAATCTGATCTATTCTTTCTTTTAAAAAAAAGTTTTTTTGTTTTTTTTTCAAAAGGCCTTTTGAGAAAAAGAAATGGTCATATTAAAAGTGTTATGGTAAGCACAATAGAAGTTTTGTTGATAGTTATGAGATGAACTGACTAAAAAAGATAAACTGGAAAAAAAACTTTATATGTTGGATGCTAAATGTTTGAAGAAAAAGATTGTTACAGAGTGGTTACATGGATTGTAAAGTAAAAGTCTCTAGATGAAGGTATGAGTAAAGTATTTAGATTTTTAAAAATTTTTGATCATTTTTATTTATTTATTTGAGAGTGATGGTGGGGGGAGGGAGCCAGATAGAGAGAGAGAGAATGGGCGCGCCAGGGCCTCCAGCCACTACAAACGAACTCCAGACGCGTGCGCCCCCCTTGTGCATCTGGCTAACATGGGTCCTGGGGATTTGAGCCTCGAACCGGAGTCCTCAGGCTTCACAGGCAAGCGCTTAACTGCTAAGCCAGCTTTTCAGCCCATGAGTAAAGTATTTAGATGAGGATATGAGTAAGCTTAAACAGGCTAAAGACAAAGTACCACAGACTGAATTATAGAGTCAGTTAAGGTTTGAATAGTTAAAGATTGTGTCGTAAAATTTTGTGTGTGTTTGGAATTCAATAGAGTTCTATAAAATTGATTTGGAAGAGATTAAAAACTACTTCTTTTTGGCTCATCAGTTAAAGGTGCTTATTTGCAAAGCCAGATACACATACTGGAGCATACATTTGCAAATTGTTTGCATTGACAAGCAGCTTGGCATGCCTGTTCCCTCTCTTTTCCATGAGACTTGTCTCCTTTTTTTCATTAGATTATTACAGTTTAATCCAGCTCCTCTATTCTTTGGGTATGTTAAATATAGCTAAATTAATTTCAGAAACTGACCTATAGATTAGATGGACATTTAGCTTTTAAAAAATTCTATATCTCCTCATTTAATTTCATATATATATATATGATATCCTGCCTCTGAACTGTAAAAATTATAAAATTTTTCATGTCTTCATATTTAAGTGAAAATGCTACTTATTTATTTTAAATTCTGTCAGCAGATCTTTTGTTCTTAGTTTACTCTCTGTAGCCTCATGTACCTTAAATATGTAAACTCCACTTTTTATTAATATCGGACTTTTGCAGATGTCAGAATATTAGAATACTGTAATTGGGTTTATACAAAGTACATGATGTTTACCTATCAATAAGTATACATCACCATGCCTGACTAAAACTCTGCAATTTTAAGAGGGGTCTTATCTTATTTTGCTAGATTATAATCAATAAAGTCATAATCTAAGTCTTACAAAAAGTGACTTATGATTTTTGTTCTTAGAAAAACTGGAAAAGCTCCCCGTGTCTTAGGAAAATCCATTGTATACAAATAATGTTAATATAGTTTGTCTAAGCTTCACTTAACAGTCATAAATATTTCTTTAGTTAAACATTAAAATTGTTCAATGGTAAAAGGTACTTATTAAAAAAGTACTTTATGTCTATTATATTGTCTGTAATGTATGTTAAATTCAGGCTTGCTTAAGTCAACAAAAATTAAGCTTTATTTTATCCTCTAGCTATCTATAGTCAGTGTCAGTCAAGGTTTCACTTAATTGTCTTATTTCTGGCATTTAAAAATTTTTTTTTTAATTTTTATTTATTTATTTGAGAGCGACAGACACAGAGAGAAAGACAGATAGAGGGAGAGAGAGAGAATGGGCGCACCAGGGTTTCCAGCCTCTGCAAACGAACTCCAGACGCGTGCACCCCCTTGTGCATCTGGCTAACGTGGGACCTGGGGAACCGAGCCTCGAACCAGGGTCTTTAGGCTTCACAGGCAAGTGCTTAACCGCTAAGCCATCTCTCCACCCCTCTGGTATTTTAAGTTCATTGCTTCTAGAGATATTGATACTTAAAACATGTTTCCTGCCCTAAAAATTAATTTTAAATTGCTCTTCTATGTCCAGTTTGGGGGCGGGAGGATAATTGGTACTTGCATTGATATACAGACTAGCCAAAGTTGTTTTCAAATACAGATGCTAAGCTTTTATACTGTCTTGCATTTTTCCTGGCATACAGTTTCTAGATTAAATCAATTGCCTTAAAGTTATTGATAAAATATTGTTTTTTTTAAATAAAATATTGTTTTCAGGGCTACTAAGAAGTTGTGCCTACACTTAACAACTGACAGACACTTAAAAGATAGAATGTGTATGCTTTCTATGTCCCAGATACAGCTTACACTGTCAACTGGACAACTAAACTTAAATACTAATCAGATGATTTTAAATTATTGTATCATTCTCTAACCAGATCTGCTTTGCTAACCAGATATGTTCTGTACCCTTTTTAACTAATCTGTTTTGCTAATCTGATATGTACAGTCTCCCTGAGTGATGAATAACCATATGTAAAAGCCATAACCAATTAGAAACATTGGAATTAAAAAGATAATCAATATTTTTTTTTTGCTGCTCCCAAGTCAAACGGCCATAGGCAATGATGGGACACTTGAACTTCTAGCCTCTGGTAAGTTACCTGTCTTCTTGATCAGAGATGATGTAGAGACCCAGAAATATAAATTTCAAGAGGAAAATCAGTCCTCCAGGCTTCCCAAAAGAGGGAGGCCTACTTGTTCAGCATAGCCTTGACTTATCCTAGCAGATGACAATGCTAAGAGTCAGAACTCTTCACAAGTCCCTAAAATTCTCTCTTACAGCACAATTATTGACTTCCAAAATATACAGTTAATTCTGGCAAATTACATGGTCTTAATCACCCAGTAAGAAAATTATAAGTGCAATACAAATAATGATTCGGACTAATAAGCTCCCCTGCCTGATGCTTGTTGTGCCACGACCCCTGACCAGGAGCCAAGACCCCCGGTCACCCAGGAATCACCTAGAGGACTGCCACAGAAGCCGAGACACTCGAATGTAAAAGCAACAGGTTTCTTTTAATGTCAAGCTTAAGCAGGGACTCAATCCACACAGACCGACGCAGCGGGAGTGGGAGAGAGCCCCGACCTTCTAAAAGTAGGGGTTTATAAAGGAAAAGAGTGGGAAGGGGGAAAAGGGGTTACATCACATAGCATCTTTTTAAAATGATTGGTTCCAAGAAGGTGCGCGCGGGAACATTTCTAGTTGCTCATCTCTGGTCAGCAGACTGCTTGCAGATCCTATCTTTTGCAAGGGGCCGGAGGCCCCCAGAGCTAAGTATTTCTGGAATGTCCTGTTGAGCAAGCGAGCATGAGTTACAGAAGCAAAGGTCGGCACTTTAATCAGTTAGTTCCTTATCTGAGCCGAGCCCGGGATCCTCCTTTGTTCACAATGGTTTGTCCTACAATGGCAGTGTCATTGTTTAATTAGTTACGTGTTATTTCTTTCTGGTCTCTCATTTCCCCCTCTCTATGTGTCTTGGGGAGCCTATCTAGGGTCCCTATTTGAGTGTTTAAATATTTCCTGTATCTATGTTGGTTGTCACTGGTTGGTAGGAGTAATTTCTTTGTACCATCAATTGGATGGTGCCTAGCCGTTGTTTCATAAACTGTACCAGCTTATTTAAAATACAGGGGCCAAAAGTAAGCAATAGAAGTAGGATAAGTAGGGGTCCTAGGAGGGTGGATATCAAGGTAGTGAACCAGGGGGAGCGATTGAACCATGATTCAAACCATCCTTCTTGAAGTATGCGTTCACGTTGCCGCTTCTCTAATCCCTCCCTTATTTTAGTCATTGATTTTTTAATTACTCCAGAATGATCAACATAGAAGCAACATTCTTCTCTTAAAGCTTGACATAGTCCCCCTTGTTGTAGAAGGAGTAAATCTAAACCCCTTCTATTTTGAAGAACTACCTCCGCTAGGGAAGTAAGTGACTCTTGTAAATGGGAGATTGACTTTTCTAATTCTTGGATGTCTGAGTCTATTGCTATTCTGAGGTCAGTGTACTGTTGGTTCTGAGTCACTATGGAAGCTATTCCCGTTCCTGCTCCTGCAAGTCCCAAACCTAGTAGTAAACTAACAGTTAGGGTGGTAATCGGCTCTCTCTTTGTTCTGATTAAGTCTACACCCAGATAGCGGTTCATCTCTTCAGCTGAGTAGTAGGTTATTTTGGGGATTAATCGTACCTGAACACAGGAATCCTCAGCAGTGGTTAGCACAGCTGCATTAATGCAGGGTGTGAGCCCTGTATTGCAAACCCACCAAGAGTCTTCAGAGGGAATAAGATAGGAGGAAGAGGCATTGAGAAAAATGGTCTGATCACATAAAGGAGAAGGAATTGAGTTAGATTGGGCACCAGTGACACATAGTCCTTGTCCGGATACCTGTTGGAGGGTAAGTTTTATATTTCTTGGCTGTTGCCATCTGCATTTGTTTATATCTGATGATACATTATATGAATCAGAGACTGCGACCCCTTTATAAAATGGGGGCCTCGCATTATAGCATAACCAACAGGATTCAGTGAGATCAGGTCTAGAGGAGTTAAGGAAACGATAGGTAGAGTCTAAGAGTGAGAGAAGAGGGTTGTGTTCTTCTTCTTGCATTAAATCCCTGCTAGGGTTTCTTTCTGTGTCTTCTGCAGGCCTCCCTGGAGGTTTTTGTGTTGTCATTTTATAGGCTTGTGATGGGGGGGATGGGGCTTTGAAGGAGGTAGGGTCCTGGTGTTATTATGTGGGGCAAGGGGTTTGACTGGTGCGGCTTGAGTTAAAGCCTTATTGGGCCCTATAGCCTGGGGTGGCTGTAGGGGTGTAATTTTTAAGAGAATGGTGAACAGGACTCCATTGTTATATCCTGACTGGTAGAGTCGCAATCCCCAAGTAATCCCTGCATCCCACTTTGTCTCCTTTTTTCCTGCTTCAGTAAAGGAAACAACAATGGGATTACATGTAGGTTGCCTCGGGGTACATTGAGTGGCCTTGCTCCTTCGGATCTTAATGAGGCTCGAGGGGGATGGCTTTACCCAAGAACAAGTCCCAGTCTGTTCACATCCCCATGCTTTACAATAAAAATCTGCTTCTCCCCCACATTTTGAGATTTTCCTCCTATCTGTGGGGACTGGACATACATAAAAGCAGGTGCCCTGTAAGGTTTGCATGGCAGTATGAGTTCCACATCCTGGGATTCCTATCCTGCCTTGGTGATGGGGGTCCTGTTTAAAAAGGGCACATAAGTCTAGAGTCAGATTGGGCCACCAAGTTCCAGGGGGATGTGTTTCCCAAGTTTGCATTACCACCTGTTTGGAACTAGGGGTGATGATCTGCCAGAAAATGTTATGTGGGAGATGAGGGTTTCTAGCAGCCCAGCAAACCTGGCTATTAATTAAGCAAACAGTAAGTAACAGTATCAGTACTTGTTTTAATTTGGGTCTTTCCGGTGGAGGCGGAGCTTCAGTGGGTCCTCTGGGTCGGGATGGCTCGTCCATGTGTCTCCAGCTTGCCAGGGAAGCGGCTTTACGTGGGTCCAATGGATCCATGAAGTGATGCCATCTACCTTTATGGCTGTGGGAGTGGTCATCAGCACGATGTAGGGGCCTTTCCATCTGGGTTCTAAGGACCTCCGTTGGTATCTTCTGACGAGTACTTTGTCTCCTGGTTGGAACCTGTGGGGTTTTGGGGGAGCAACAGTCTCATATATAGCCCTTAAATGTGGCCAGATCTCTTTGTGAGTGAGCTGTAAACGCTTTAAAGAGCGAATTAGGTCCTGGTCATCCATTTGTTCTAGAAGGTCAATTTGGAGGCTTGGGATAATAGGAGGCGGCACTCCAAACATTATCTCAAAAGGGGTCAGACACATATGATATGGGGAGTTCCGAACTCGGAACAAAGCAAAGGGAAGGAGAGACACCCAGTCAGCGCCGGTCTCTAAAGCTAATTTAGTCAAGGTCTCTTTTAGAGTTCTATTCATTCTTTCTACCTGTCCTGAACTCTGAGGGCGATAAGCACAGTGCAACTTCCAATTGGCCCCCAGTGCAGTGGCTATTCCCTGACTTACCTGAGATATGAAAGCTGGTCCGTTGTCTGAACCTAGAGAGATTGGGAAGCCATACCTGGGCAATATCTCTTCTAGTATCTTCTTAGCAACCACCTGCGCAGTCTCTGTTTTTGTAGGGAAGGCTTCTACCCAGCCTGAAAATGTATCTATAAACACTAGGAGATACTTATATGCTGTTTTTCCAGTCCTAATTTCAGTAAAGTCTAATTCCCAATAGGCTCCTGGTCTGGTTCCTCTCAGTCTGGTTCCTGGATTGGAGGGAAGAGCTGTAGCATTAGTCATACAGCAAGGCTGGCAATTAGATACAATTTGCTCAATGATCTGACTGGCATTTTTTATTTTGAGGTGGGAGTTACGCAGTAACTCCTGCATCCGCTTGATTCCTAGATGGGAAGAATGGTGGATCTTTTTTAGAATTCTCTGTCCCAATCTTTGAGGTAGAATCAGGCGGCCATCCTCTGTTTTCCACCAGTCATCAGACTGTTGGGCTCCTTTTAATTGTTTAATCCATGTTAAGTCTTCTGAGGTGTATTTTGGAACGTCTGGAAGTTTTCTGCCTCCGGGGTCTACCAGGACAGGGGCTATCCTAGTTGCCAGGGCCACACGTTTGGCTGTCTGGTCAGCTAAGTTGTTTCCTTGGGGAATTAGTCCGTCCCCTTTTTGGTGTCCTGAACAGTGAATGATAGCCACCTGTGTAGGGCCCCAGAGGGCTTGGAGCAGATCTAGGATCTCTTGCTTGTTTTTAATGTTTTTTCCTTCAGCTGTCAAGAGCCCCCTCTCTCTGTATATTGCTCCATGGACATGTGCCGTAGCAAATGCGTAACGGCTGTCCGTATATATGTTTAGTTTTTTATTAGCCCCTAGTTGTAAGGCTTTGGTGAGGGCTATAAGTTCTGCCTTTTGGGCTGATGTGCCTGCTGGAAGAGACTCTGCCCAAATGACATCTGTCCCCGACGTGACTGCGGCCCCCGCGTACCTGTGTCCATCCTGGATGAAGCTGCTGCCATCTGTAAACCAGGTTACTTCAGCGTCTTTGAGGGGGGTGTCCTTGAGATCTGGCCTTACGCTGTACACGTGAGCCAGTATCTCCACACAGTCATGGAGAGGCATCTCCAAGTTCGGATCAGGCAACAGAGTGGCGGGGTTCAGAGTAATGGGCGTCTGGAAAGTTATTCTGGCTGGATTCAGGAGCAGAGTCTGATAGTGGACCATGCGGGCGTTGCTGAGCCAGCGGTCCGGTGGTTGCTTTAGCACTCCCTCAATGGCGTGAGGGGTGGCAACCGTAAGGTTTTGCCCCAAAGTCAGCTTGTCTGCATCCTTGACTAGAAGGGCTGTGGCAGCTATAATCCTCAGACATGGGGGCCACCCTGCTGCTACAGTGTCCAGTTTCTTTGACAAGTAGGCAACAGGGCGCCGCCAGGGTCCTAAGCTTTGGGCGAGGACTCCCTTTGCTATCCCATTATGTTCATCTATGAAGAGCATAAATGGCTTAGTCACATCCGGGAGGCTTAGGGCCGGGGCTTCTAGAAGGCGTACCTTTAAGTCATCAAAAGCTTGTTGGTGATGATCTGTCCATTGGAAAGGCTGGTTTTCCTTGGTGGCTTCATATAGAGGTTTTGCCAGTTCCGCGAATCCAGGGATCCACAGACGGCAGAAGCCTGCTGTGCCAAGGAATTCTCTAACTTGCCTGGGTGAGGTTGGTGTTGGGATCCGGAGAACAGTCTCTTTCCGGGCATCTGACAGCCAGCGTTGTCCATCCCGGAGGATGTATCCTAGGTATGTCACCCGCTGCTTGCAGATCTGGGCCTTTTTAGCAGAGGCCCGGTATCCCAGATTGCCCAACGTCTGTAGGAGGTCTCTGGTTCCCGCCAGGCATATCTCTTGGCTGACTGCTCCTATTAAAAGATCATCCACATATTGTAACAGAGTAAGTCCTGGGTTACGTACCCGGAAGTTTGAGAGATCTTCATGTAAAGCCTCATCGAAGATTGTAGGAGAGTTTTTGAATCCTTGAGGCAGCCGAGTCCAGGTGAGTTGGCCGTTGATTCCAATGTCCGGATCATGCCATTCAAAAGCAAAGTATGGTTGGCTCTGTGGGGCTAAGGGTAGGCTAAAGAACGCATCTTTTAAGTCCAGGACAGTATACCAAATGAGCTGAGGTGTTAGGCTTCCCAACAAAGTATAAGGATTAGGAACTGTTGGGTGGATATCCATTGTTCTTTTATTTACTTCCCTCAGATCCTGGACTGGGCAGTAGTCGTTTGAGTTAGGCTTTTTCACTGGTAGGAGGGGAGTGTTCCAAGCTGACTGGACTGGCTTTAGGACCCCCAACTGGAGGAGCCGTCTGATGTGGGGGGTGATCCCCTGTTTGGCCTCCATTGGCATTGGGTATTGTCGTACCCTAACTGGTGTGGCTCCGGGTTTTAGTTCCACCAGTATGGGGGGCCTGTGTTGTGCATATCCCATCCCACCAGTTTCTGCCCAAGCTTGCGGATATGCCATCAACCAGGAAGAATCTAAAAGTTCCCCCTCCTTTGCATGTTTTTGGAAAAGCCTGTATTCTTCTGTTAGATTGGTAGTTATAAGAATTTGGGCTATTGTAGCCTTTAATTTGGGTGAAGATCCACCCATGGCAGAAACTTGTGCCCCCTGTTCTGAAAAGGATATCTGGGCTTTCATTTTAGATAACAAGTCACGTCCCAACAATGGATATGGACATTCAGGTATGACAAGGAAGGAGTGGGTCACCTGGTTGGTGCCTAAATTAACAGTCCTCCTAGTTGTCCATTGGTAAGGTTTGGTGCCTGTGGCTCCCTGGACCCAGGTAGTTTTCTTTGTCATGGGCCCCTCTGCTTGTAATAGTACCGAATTTTCTGCCCCAGTATCCACCATAAAAGTTATTTTCTTCCCCTCCACATCAAGGGTTATCCTGGGCTCAGGGAGGGGAACTGAGCCCTGTCCCCCTCAGTCACTGTCTTCTTTACTGGCTGCCAGGATATTAGTCCGTTGTTTATTTTTGGGACAATCTCGGACCCAATGTCCTTCCTCCTTACAGTATGCACATTGATTCTTTCTTACCTTAGATTTTGTTCCTTTATTGTCTCCCTTCCAATGGGGTCTCCTCATGCAAGTGGTGTCCTGGGTGGTGAGATTTCCAGTGGCAGCCAGAATTTCCTTAAGATCTTGACGATGCTTGGTCTGTTGTAGTTCTAAGATCTTAGTTAAATTTCTTTCCTGTCTCCTTTCTCGTTTAATTTCTTTTTCCTCTATGCTTTCTCTTTTATCAAAGACCTTTTCCGCCACTGCTACTAAGTCCCTAATATTTTTCTCTCCTAACCTTTCTAATGACTGTAACTTTTTCTTAATATCAGGGGCGGCCTGATTAATAAAAGCAAACATGACAGTGGTAGCCGCTTCCCCTGACTCAGGCTCATATGGAGTGTATCTGCGGAAGGCTTCTTGGAGTCTTTCTAGGTAAGCGGCTGGACTCTCATCTGGTCCCTGTCTGACATCATATACCTTGGACATATTGGCAGGCTTTCTTGCTGCTGCCCTGAGACCCGCTAACAGAGTCCGGCGATAGATCAGGAGTCTCTCCCTACCTTGTGCCGTATTGTAGTCCCAGGTGGGGCGGGTAGTCGGGAAACTGCCATTTATTATGGCAGGGTCGGTGGTGGGATCTCCTGTAGGCCCTGGAACGAGTTTGCGGGCACTTTCAATGATCCTGCCTCGCTCCTCAGTGGTGAACAAAACCTGTAGGAGCTGCTGACAATCATCCCAGGTGGGCTGGTGGGTGAAGAGCACAGTTTCTAACAGATTAGTCAGTCCCCTAGGATTCTCAGAGAAGGGAGCATTCTGAGAACGCCAGTTGTACAGGTCACTGGTGGCAAAAGGCCAATAGTGAAAGGGCTGATTCCCATCCGCATCAATGGGTCCAGCAGGGCGGAGCGGTAGAGCCACTGTCTGGTCAGGGACTTGTGGGGTAGCTGCCCTCCGGCTCCGTGTAGCCTGAGCTGGTCCCTGTGGGTTTGGAGGCAGGCTGGCTGGGGCTGGGGCCTCTAATGGAGGTTGGGGAGGATTAGGGTTGGGAGGAGGTACATAGGGGGGAGGGAAGATGTCGATTTCCTCGTTTCCTCCTGTGAGGATGGGGGCCGTCACCTCTGCAGTGGGTTTGGTATCTCTTTTAGGGGAGGCGGCCAGCACCTGTGAAGAAAGGGGTAGGGGAGGAAGGAAGGGCTTTATCCAAGGAAGAGGTTCTTCTATCAAATTTCTCCAGGTTGCAATATAAGGAATTTGGTCAGGGTGTCCACTCCTAGGACGAAAAACAATTTTTTCAACTTCTAATATGGTATTCAGGTGAAAAGTTCCCTCTGGTGGCCATCCTACATTAAAGGTGGGCCACTCAGAGGTACAGAGCATGATCCATTTGCCTTTCTTAACAGCTATTCCGTTTTCTCGGGTGACACATTTGACATCCTTCCAGTGTGCCAGACAGAGTCCTAGAGGAGAAGAAGGTGTCTGTCCCATGTTATAAACGTCCAGGGAAAAACGTCCGTAGGATCAGGGTGAACGTAACACACAGACATACAAGTACAACACAAACACAGAGGGCCCAATAGAGAGTTATGTGCACTTCAGAGCTAAATTCAAATCCGTGATGGCCAAATGAGTCTGTGTCCTTAAGAGACAGCTCAACAATACCAAACACGATACAAATGGGAGCTGGTCTCCCCAAATCTGTGATGGCCAAACGAGTCTGTGTCCTTAAGGGACGGCTCAACAATACCAAACACGGTACAAATGGGAGCTGGTCTCCTCAGTAGGTTGGCTCTGTCCTCCAGGACAGGGTCCCTACTCAAATGAGGGGGCAAGACGTCTCAAGCCTCCTCCAGGTCTGCCCTTACGGTGCGTCCACCAGGGACATAAGACCTGTCCAAAATTACAGGACTACAAATGCCATGAATGCGGCTTGCCAGCAAACTGAAAGTAAAAGGGAAAAAAAAGAAAAGGAAAAGGAGCGCTCAGTTACTCACCCGGCCGGTCAGAGAAGAAACCTTCGGGGTCTTGGGTTCGTTGGGGGTCTCTAGGGATCCCGGACGAGCCCCCAAGATGTTGTGCCACGACCCCTGACCAGGAGCCAAGACCCCCGGTCACCCAGGAATCACCTAGAGGACCGCCACAGAAGCCGAGACACTCGAATGTAAAAGCAACAGGTTTCTTTTAATGTCAAGCTTAAGCAGGGACTCAATCCACACAGACCAACGCAGCGGGAGTGGGAGAGAGCCCCGACCTTCTAAAAGTAGGGGTTTATAAAGGAAAAGAGTGGGAAGGGGGAAAAGGGGTTACATCACATAGCATCTTTTTAAAATGATTGGTTCCAAGAAGGCGCGCGCGGGAACATTTCTAGTTGCTCATCTCTGGTCAGCAGACTGCTTGCAGATCCTATCTTTTGCAAGGGGCCAGAGGCCCCCAGAGCTAAGTATTTCTGGAATGTCCTGTTGAGCAAGCGAGCATGAGTTACAGAAGCAAAGGTCGGCACTTTAATCAGTTAGTTCCTTATCTGAGCCGAGCCCGGGATCCTCCTTTGTTCACAATGGTTTGTCCTACAATGGCAGTGTCATTGTTTAATTAGTTACGTGTTATTTCTTTCTGGTCTCTCAATGCTGACTTATAATATTAGACTCTAATATTAATGTTAATCAGCCTGTCCCTGATTAAGTTCACCTACCTTGTCCCCAGCTCCTCTCACTTGCCTTAGTCAGTATCAGAGCTACTCCTCCAGCCCCCTCCTTCCTTAGCCCTCACTTTATCTCAACCATGGATAAGTACACTCCCACCCCAATGGACACTCTCAAATGTAAACTCTCTTGTGTCCCTACTCTTCCCCTTTACAAGCTCCTTTATTCTCCTTTCTGTCTTCTCACAGGATGCACAGAGCCCATCTCCCTCACCTTCTCTATAACAGGTGTCTGCCAGCGACTGCCCTGAAACCAGCGTAATACAGGGATGGTATGAGAGAAGTCTCTGCTTCGCTCAGGACCAAGTCATAACAACATGCTACACTGGCTCTATTGACCTCACCACTCTGCCACCTCTAGCCACCATAAAACTGCCTCCTCATCACCTGCTCTGAAGAGAGACCCATCGACTGCATTATCCAGTCTGTCTCTCCCATAACAACTCATCAATCACCCTTATGGTCAGCATGAAAAATTAACCTTTGCTTCTTATCATTAATAAAAGGCTGGAATGTTATGTCAGAACACAATGGAGTTACAGTAGGAGGGTGTCAAAGACATAAGGAACTGGATCATCCACATTCCTCAAGAAACCACACAGCCATTATTCCTTCCTTGCCTAACAATGCCCCAGGCCTAGGTTTCCTGCCCCCCCTTATCTTTCAGGACACCTGATTACTGTTCTGGTGTCATGCCCTGGATATCTTAGATCTCCCCTAAAGAAACCTTTTTTGCTTCCCCCTTCCTAATCTTCCCCCAACTGAAGAGCTCTCTACATAGTCCACTATCTGTGATCCCAAGTTGATTGCTCAGCTCTTGAGAGTCAGTCCTGGCAGCTTGTGTTTTTCCTGAATAAAAGTTTCCATCTTTGCCTCAGAGTGATCCCTGTGGTCTTGAGCACTCCGGAACCTTACATTTTGGAATAAACCTAATCAAGGAAGTGAAAGACTGCTAAAATGAAAAATTTTAAACACTGAAGAAACAAATTGAAGACACCAGAAGATGCAAAAACCTCCCATGCTCATGGATTGCAAAGATTATTATTTTTAAAATCACTTCCTTTCTAAAAGTGATCTAGGGATTCAATGAAATCATTATCAAAATAGAAAAATAATCTACAATTCCTATGGAAGTACAAAATCCCCAGGTAGCAATGAACTAAAGAGCATAAATAATAATGCTCAGGTAACATCATACTTCATTTTTTTCCATCATGCTACAATAACCCAAGTAGTATAGTTCTGGCAAAAACAGACATGTTACTAACACAGCAGAAGAGAAGAGCAACATATAAACCTATGGAGCTATAATCACTTGTTTTTGTATTAGATGTTAAAAAATATACACTGAAGAAAAGGCAGTCTTTTCAACAAATAAAGCTAGTAAATTGGATATCTACATGTAGAAAAGTTAAAATAGATTTTTTTTTTCTCTCTCTCTCTTCTCTGATTAAAAAAAAAAAAAAAAAATCTAGGGCTGGGGAGACTTCTCAGTGGTCAAGGTGCTTGACTCTAAAGAAGCCTGACAACCTGGGTTCTATTCCCCAGTACGGATGTGAAACCAATTGCACAAGGTGGCACATGCATCTCTCTCTCTCTTTCTCTCTATCCTTGCAAAAAAAAAAAATGAAAAAATTTTTTTTTTGGTTTCTTGAGGTAGGGTTTCACTTTAGTTCAGGCTGATCTTGAATTCACCATGTAGTCTCAAGGTGGCCTTGTACTCATGGTGATCCTCTTACCTTTGCTTCCCGAATGCTGGGATTAAAGGTGTGCACCACCACACCTGGCTAAAACATTTAAAAAAATCTATATATTGGCTTAGTGGTTAAGTGCTTGCCTGTGAAGCCTAAGGACCCCAGTTCGAGGTTCGGTTCCCCAGGTCCCACGTTATCCAGATGCACAAGGGGGCGCACACATCTGGAGTTCGTTTGCAGAGGCTGGAAGCCCTGGCGCACCCATTCTCTCTCTCTCCCTCTATCTGTCTTTCTCTCTGTGTCTGTCGCTCTCAAATAAATAAATTAAAAAAAATATCTATATAAACATCTTAAAGTAAGATCTGAAACTCTGAACAGTAGCATATACATATACATATATATATATGCACACATACACGTATGCAACATAGACAAGTACTTTCAGAGTAAGATTCCAGGTGTTCAAGAAGTAATGCCAAAAATAACAGATTGGACTTCATAAAATTAAAATCTGTCCAGGGCTGGAGAGATGGCGTAGCGGTTAAGCGCTTGCCTGTGAAGCCTAAGGACCCCGGTTTGAGGCTCGGTTCCCCAGGTCCCACGTTAGCCAGATGCACAAGGGGGCGCACGCGTCTGGAGTTCGTTTGCAGAGGCTGGAAGCCCTGGCGCGCCCATTCTCTCTCTCTCCCTCTATCTGTCTTTCTCTTTGTGTCTGTTGCTCTCAAATAAATAAATAAATAATTTAAAAAAAAAATCTGTCCATACAGCAAAGGAAACAGTTGAGTGAAGAGAGAGTCTACAGAGTGGAAAATAATATTTTCTAGCTATATATTTGACAGAGTGTTAATATCAGTAATATGTGAAGAATACAAAACACTAAACAATAAATCAAAAAACCTAATTAAGAATGAGCAAATAAAATGGACAGTTCTCAAAAGATGAAATCCTAGTGGCTAATAAGAAAGAAAAGATGATCAACCACAGGAGACATTATGGAAGTGCATATTAAATGTAAATTGAGGGTATTGCACACACATATGAATATCAGTCATTAAGAAAACAACAGCAATTGCCAGTGAGAGCTTATAGAAAGTGGGGAGTTATATACTGCTCATGGTAATACAGACTATTCCAGTCACTATGGAAATAATTATGGAGGTTCCTCAAAAGACTAGAAACAGAACTAGCATATACTCCAGGTATGCCACTCAAGAATTCAAGTCAACATGTAACAGAAACACTGGCACGTCAATGTTTATTGACGCACTAGTCAGAGTAGTTAAGTTATATAGCCAAGTTAGGTATCAAAAAACAGAGGAATGAAAACAGAAAATTTGATATATTACATAATTGAAAGTTTTTCAGCCATTAAATAACAAAATGAAATTATGTTATTTGCTAGAAAATGCATGCAACTATATTGATAATCATATTAAGCAAATTAAGTCAGTCTCAGAACGACAGATATCATTTTTCTTTCCTTTAATGTTTCTGAACTTTGTATAGACACATAAAATCACATATATATATTTAAAATGACAGTGTGTGTAAAATTGTTGAGAGGAAAAGACCACTAGTGGGTCAGAAAAGGAAAGGAAAGGGTAGAGAGGGAGGTATGGGGAGGAATATATTTTGTTACATCATATACTAATAAAAATGATGTCATGTAACATAGTACCATGTACAATGAATATATAAAACAAAAAATTAGAGAAAAAATTTAGAATCATGATGCCTTCAAAAATAGGAAAAAGTGACAAGAATTGATGTTCTCAAATAAGCCTTGGTCTCCAAGATTTTACAATTAAGGAAGAATGTTACAGCAGAACTTCTACTTTGAAGAAGAGTAAAAGAATATTTAAGGGGAAATTTACATTGATTTCTATGTATATATCATTACATTGATACATGACATTATATATATATATATATATATATATATATATATATATATGTATGTATGTATGTATGTATGTATGTATGTATATGTATATGTATATATATAGTGACACTAATATTATGAGAAAATGTAATTATTATAAGAGATGTATCCAAATTAAATATTTTGACATTATGCTATATGAAAACTAATGAGTCAGATAAAAAATTGCAGAAAAACATTTATTTAACAGTAAGATAAAGTCTCTAAAATGTCAATATAGTTGTGCTCAGTATATCTGAGTTAAAGTAAAATGAGAATGGAAATACAATTACATTTACAATGTTACAATGTGAACTTTTATTCCCTTTTAAAACATAAAATAGTCTTAATTAGTTCCCTTTCCTGGCATATATTAATTCAAAACATAACCTAAAAAGATAAACTTCTTAAATAATCCTTTCTGCCAACATGAATAATTACCTGGATCTACTGGAAAATGTGAATGCAATAATGGAAGAGTGACAATGTAAATACTGAATCAGTCACAGTAATTCCACAGTTAATTTTACAATGCAACCATGAACATCAAAAAACATGACAATTTTGAAATTAGTAGAAATTTTAGCTTGACTTTATGAGGTTTTAACAGGAAAAAATGAAATTCATGCTGGATTTAAAGTTTGGTATAAGTTTTCTGAAATATTTTTTTTCCCTTTTTTCTTGCTATGTGGTCCACAAACTTGCAATGGTCCTCCTGCCCAGTCTCTTAAGTGCTGTGACTACAGGAATGTGTCACCATGATCAACTCTCAAAAACCTTGATAAAATTTAAATAAATTCTATTACACAGAAATTAGCATTTTATAGACTTTCTATAGCTAAGTAGTTAGCACTGACTTAAAACAGAGAGTTAAGATGACTTACTGTCTTTCACTAGTTCTATTTGATTAATCTATTTATCAATACTTCTGTAGTATTACTGGGGAAAGATCTTTGAAAATTTCAGGAGAAATTTATAAGCATACAACATAAGATAAGCATGAAATAAAATAATAAAGAACACAAAACAAAAACCCTGTGCTATCTCTGCAAAAGAAGAGTGTGGGTATCAAAGAAAACCTTTTCATTACTTCATAATATCAAGTTGGGTATAAGTATTAAACCTTTGACACGAGTTCAATTCTTGAGCTACTAAGCTTCACGATCACGATAGTACTACATTAGTGTACAATAATACCTGAAGAAATCCCTAAGAATTTGCAGTGGTCTTACTACTACTAAAGGGTCAAGGACATAAAGTAGTAGTAATGGCTTCATATTGAACCCATTTCTTTGTTTCTCTTCAAGAAATTATTAGCATCTTCAAGCCAATTCATAATGAGCCAACATGAGTTATTTATACCCCAAGGAAAACATAAATGAAAGGAAATGGGAAATATTCTTTATTAATTCCTGTTTTGAATAGGTTTACATAGTTTAATTTTTCTTTGATGCAAATCCATATACTTGTCATTAGATAATCAAATCATTCCACTACAAGTTCAGGAACATTGTGGAACACTGGGGTGATGTGATTTCCTCTAAAGGCAACACTTAAACCTGCTGGTTTTTGTCTTTCCCAGTCCATGCTTACCCTTCTTTCCAAGTGTCTTTTGCCTGCTAGGTCATTCTGGTACCTATTAAACAAAAACAAACCTTAGGCTGATTCTCATTCCTGTCTAGTCATGAAGTGATCATCCCATTGCTAATTCTGTACATGCACCAAAACATGTCCAGTTTGAAAGTCCTCTGTAGACTTCTGGTAAACCTTCCTGTAAGTCATTGTCAATTTGACATATTCATGTCCAACTTATTATTATTTTAAGATGTTTTTGTATTTGTGTTTTATCATTCATACTTTCTTTGATTAGTTATTTTAGTATAAAATGCTTAAAGGATATATTTACTTTAAAAACTTTTGGCTTAAAACAATAGTGTAAAAGGGATCCAATTTTGTATGTGGACTTTCCTCACAGGGTAAAAGATTAATATGATATGATTTGAATGACCAGGGCTAAATCCTACATTTCTTTCCTGTTACATATCTATGGAAATAAAGACAGAAGATTGATGTCAGATTAGTAAGAAATGTGTTCATATGTTATCCCTTTAGACAAAGCCAGAAACATAGTGTATATTTGTTAATAGCGTTTATGTTATATGCAATGTATTTTATAACTTACTTGACATTTTAAAGCATAGTAATATAGCACATATAAGTTGATTTTTATAAAGACATTTTACAAAGATTGTGTGCCAAGTTTCCTGACAGGGGAAAAGTGCCTGTGGCTAACAGTAACAAGCATGGGACTGGTTCCAAATCTTCATATTTATTCCCTGTCATTCCTCTCCCCAAAGTGCAGAGCTTGGCTCATTGAGATATTTTGATATAAATTGATTCATATCCAAAGAAATTGGAATTCAAAAAGATTAAATACTTTTGCATCTTTCATTTCAATATGTATAATAGCATATGTATGTAAATAATTGAATTAAACTTATAGTAGGCTTAAAGAAAATTTGTAGAGAGTGAAAACAGTTCCCTTCATTAAGGATGAGATAATTTTTCCCAATTTCCAAAAGGAACAGAGAATGGAAAATAGGCATATAAATGAAAGTTCTCTGATTGCTACCTTTCTCCTAGCACATGTTCTATTATAAAGGGAAAAAACAGAATGTTGCATTTATTTTTGGTTCTTTGCTTCTTTTCCAATTGTTGTTGAATTTTCATAATATACTACATAAAATAAAACCTTTATTAATTAAAGAAAAGTCCTTTCAGAGCAACATAAAATTTTAATAAAGTTATGAACACCATTGCTAAACCTTTCAGTTGTTGTACTTTATCAAACTGAGGCAGAATAAAAAAAACTGACAAAATTAAGGGGGCATGGGAAGGAAAAAGAGCCCCTAAAATCTGATCAAAACCTCTTCCTAGCTGAAAATTAAGAAATGTAACAGGAATAACAGCTTTTGCTGTGAAGGTGGTGGACACAGAGTTCATATTTCCTTTGTTTGGAGAGTTTCCATTAAAATGTTAAAATAGCAATAAGCCATGCTCATAATATGAGAGTATACAACTTTCAATATAACTGTACTACTCTCTTCTTCCTGATAATTTCTGGGTATCTCACAAACAAAATATGAGTATCTGTTTATGTTGAACATGCCCTAACTCTAAGGGGCTAGAGAGATGGATCAAGGGTTAATGGTACTTTTTTGTAATGCCTGAGGGCCTGGGTGAGATTCTCCAATACTCATGTAAATCAAGATACACAAAGTAATATATGAAAATACATGGTGGGATTCCCTTCTTTAACACCCCTGTTGAAGATAATGGGCTGTATTTTCACAATGATAGTACGGAAGATATGTAGGCACCCCTAAAGCTCTGATCCAAAGGGGACAGGCTGTATTACAACCTGACAAAAGAAACTGATAGCATTGCTCACTTCATCCTGGTTTTGGTGGCACAAACAAGACACGATTGGAAAGGTCATCAAGTCTTGCTCCACATATCCATACAGACACTGAGGTAAGGCAATATGTTACAGAATAAGAATCTCTGAAAGGAATACTTGAGAGACCATTCCTCCCTCTTGGAATGGGAGTTTTCTCTGAGATATTGTATGTTATAAATATTTAGTTTATTTTTGATGTTACAGGAGTTCACAGTTTTTCCAAAGCCTAAGAAAATATACACTTTTGAACAGAGTGTGAACTGTTAAAGGCTATAGGGGCTTGTGAAGTTAGACACAATGCATTTTGATGTCCATGAGCCTCTAGGGGCAAGGGGTGGAAGGTTATGTCTTACATGTAATATGTTTGAGTGTCAAGTTGACAAGGGGTGGACTTGTTGATGGATAATCTCAGTTGTCAACTTTACAATATCCATGGAAACAAATCTCTGGACATGTCTAAGGGATATTTTAGATTAAGTTAGATGAGGTAGTAAGTCACCCTACATATGGATAGCACCATTTCATGGGATTAAATTGAGAACCACATAATAGCAGAAAGCTAGATGGGCTCCAGAATTTATCTATCTCTCTGCTTTGTGACTGTGGAGTATGATAGCTGATAATCCTGTCACCATGCCATCTCCATCATAATGGACTGAATACACTCTGTAAACCAAAATAAACTCTTGCTCCTTAAGTTGCTTTAGTTAGGTTTACTTGGCAAAGAGATAAATAAATAATGCAGGTTGGGAGAAAAAAAATACTTTTTGTAATTTAATAGTGTAAATAAAACAACTGTATCTATTTGTTAATGGGTAATATATTTGTTTATATTGTAGCCAAAAGACTAGAGGTAGCTGAATCAAGTAGATCTTGATCTTAGCAGACTTTAGTTTTAATTCCAAAGATTGCTCTGCTAAATCTCTATTGCAGTGATTTTGTAAAAGCATTTATTAGGTAAATCTTTCAATTTTAATCACTTTTCAGAATTAGATGGTTCAAGAACCTAACAAAAGAATGGAGTATGAATGCAATATTGATATCCACAGACACAGAGGCTCCCAAGACCTCATCACTGAAGCAGACCTAAAGTGAACCCAACATGGCTCAGGGAAATTTGTGGAAGATGGGGCAGAAAGAATGTCAGAGCCACACATTGGGTCATGATACACAGAGGCTCCTACCCATAACTGATGGCTAATGCCACAATGCATGTCCCATATTCCCCAATGAGGAGGGTTCTTGTGGAGTGGGGAGGACAGGCAGGAGGCCAAGGATAGTATCAACTTGACTGTATACACAGTATAAAACCAATTAAAAAAATAATGTAATATTGCTAACACAATTTTTCTTTTTCTTTCTTTCTTTTCTTTTTTCTTTTTTTCTTTTTTTCTTTTTGGTTTCTTTGAATCAGGGTCTCAATCTAGCCCAGGCTGACCTGGAATCCACTATGTAGTCTCAGGGTGACAATTTTTCAATAAATATGTTCATAAAGCATATATACCATCATACTGAATTATGACACTATGATTCTGGTCAGTTATATACAATCAAAATAATAAAACTTTATTGGTTTCTATATCTGTTCTAAATAACTCCAAATCACAACAGAAATGGATCAGCTGTGCTGCTTGGTATGACAAAAAGCATTTTCACATGAAACTGTGCTTGTCTGAGGGCCTTGTAACTTGCTGTTAATCTGCCAAATTCCTAAACAATCAGCATATTCCCTATTTTCATTTTCTTTGAACATTGGATATTCATGACTAGAATCCTAAATTTTGTTGAGTGTAAAGATTTTCCATAATGCATCAACAAATATATTATTCTACTAACCCTATAAAACACTATAGATGTCTAATGGAAGTAGGAATGCATTTCAGATATGTTGCAATGATGTTTTAGAGACTTTTAGAATACTTATTTCTTCCATAACTTAATTGTTTTAAACAGTTACTGAGAGTCTTTCTCAAAACTACTAAATAATGACATTTTAAGATTTTTTTTAAATATAAGACCTACATAAGATGCATGTGTTAGAGCATAACAGTCCATAGTACCCATATTCTCTAGTATCTGCTGAATATAACAAGTTTTCTCCTTTCAGTTTCATTGGATTTTTAAAATTAAAACTGTACCTGATATATAAAAGCATAGAAATTATTCATATTTATGAAGGATTTCCATGTAATGTTTCAATACATGTTTGTTTTAGATAAAGTTTAAATCAGGCTATATATATCTTCAGTTATTATTTTGTTGGACTATAAAATTTCAAAAAATCTATGCTGAATTGGAAAATATAACTAGAAATCACCAAAAAGAGAAACTTCAGAAACTACACAAATACTTAGAGACTGAATAATGTATTTTTGAATGAATAATGAACCATTAAAATTAGGGTGAAAATTTTAAACTCTCTAGAGTCAATTCTAAATTACTGTACAGCCTGTCAGAAACACTGGAATACAGGAAAGGAATTCATAACAGTTAAGTTTGTAATGATAAGTGTTTACATTAAAAATAGTCAGAGACATCTAAGATAAATTGCATAGCAATGCACTATAAGGTTCTTAAAAAGCAAGAAAAGTCCAAACCCAAATGTAGTAGATCAGAAGAAACAATAACTATTAGGGTAAAAATTAAGAAGATAGAATGAGGGCTGGAGAGATGGCTCAGCAGTTAAGCGCTTGCCTGTGAAACCACAATTCCCTCATGTTCTGTTCATGGAAACTTTTGAACTTACTGAATTTTTTTAACTCTTGAACTGTTTCTTCCATTTTGTCTTCAGGTGAGAGTTTTTTTCCTCCACATGGCTGTCTCTGTTCTTGAGAGCTTGAGAGTTTTGGACTTGTTCAATTAGGTTTGCATTTTCTACTATTTTTTTTTTTTTTTTTGTGTGTGTGTGTAATTTCCATCCTTCTGTCAAGCTCCCTTTCAACATCTTTTTCTGATTTTCTTGATGATTCTTGGAATTCATCCTTGTATTTCTTTATGTCTTCATTTAGCATGGCCAGCTGATTTTTGAAGTCTTTCTTTTTTCTCTCGCCCTCAAATCTCTTAACTGTCTTTGAACTCCTTCCATTTTCTTATCTATTACATCTAATTTAGTGATGGCAGAATCCACATAATTATTGGTCCTTTGTTGCTTTTCTACAAGTTCTACCAGTAACTTGGTCAGGGTTGCATTGCTCATAGCTTCATTTTTGGTGTTCTGATCCTAATGATTCTTCTATGTTTTGATTAGAGATGTTCATTGTAGGGCTGGGTGATCTAACTGGATTTTTCTTGCACTTGATTTTTCATGTTGTTTCTTTTGTGCTGTGGTCTGCCCATCACAGGGTATGGGCACGTAAGTGGGTGGGTCAGCCTGGCTCAAGCACAATGGGAATCTGAGGTAGCCTGAGGCAGTTGCCAAGCTGCCTTGGCTTTGGCTGTCACTTGTCAAAGCTGCCTGATATACTGCCTAGCCAGTATGCCAAAGTTGCCTAAGCTCTAAAGCGGTAATGCACCAAAGCTGCCTGGGCTCATGCTATGAGGAACACTGAGGCATCACGCACTGAAGCAGCCCAAACTCTGGCTGGGGAACACTGGGACCTGGGAGCAGTCTGTGCTCCCCTGCAACAGGACAATGGCAGACGGCCAGTGTGGCAGACAGGAGAGGATGGCACCTCAGCAAGCAACAGACACAATCTGAGCTTGCATGACAGTTGCTGTGGGCCTGTAATCACTGAATGTGCAGCAGCTGGAGCAGTAAGTGAGTGACTAGGCAGAGCAGTCTAAGCTTCCACAGGCAGTGATCGATTGGCGAGGTGGCATGTGGATATGGTGGCTACTGGGGGGAGGGGCGGGCTACCCACCTGCTAGAGAATTAGCAATTCCCTGTTTTTGTCTTGACTTGGTGAACATGTGGCAGCTAAAGCAAGATGGGGAAAAAGAGGAGCCCTTCTACACTGCTGGTGGGAATGCAATCTGGTTCAACCATTGAAGAAATCAATGTGGAGGTTCCTAAGACACCTTAAAATAGATCTATCATATGACTCAGCTAAATCACTCCTAAGCATGTGTCCTAAGGACTCATCTCATTACTTAGAGATACTTGCTCAACCAGGTTTATTGCTGCTCAATTCACAATAGCTGGGAAATGGAACCAGCCTAGATGTTCCTCAATTTATGAGTGGATAATGAAAATATGGCACATTTGTACAATGTAGTTCTACTCAGCAGTAAATAAAAATGAAGTTATGAAATTCGCAGGAAAATGGATGGATCTGGAAAGGATTATACTAAGTGAGGTAACCCAGGCCCAGAAAGCTAAGGGTCACATTTTCTATCTATGTGGATCCTAGCTATAGATGATTGGACTTCTGTGTGAGCAGGAAAAAAAACTCAGTAGCAAAGGCTGGTAAGCTAGAAAAGAGATATAAAGGGAAGAGAGAAGAAGTGAGGGTGTACTTAATAGGATCATATTGTATATATATATATATATATATATATATATATATATATATATATATATATATATATATATATGTAGAAGAATAGATTAATTGGGGTGAAAAGGCCCAAAGTGAGGTCAGGGGAAGAGATTGAGTAAAGGAAAGGTGGAGAGAGGAATAATAACCAAAAGGGTATAAATAAATGATATGGAAACCTACATTTTTGGACAATGGAACACTTAGGAGCCATAAATTGTTGCTAGAAAAGTTTCAGTGCCAGGGATGGAATACTTTCCAGTGAGTTGCTGGCCAGGAAGATCTGTGATGCCCTCAAAACATTATAGGCCATTGCCAAGGCCCTTGGTTTCCAACTAGGAATAGATGTTAAGATCCTATTGCTGAAGACTCTACATACTTGGCTGAAAGGCCACTGAGAAATCCTGCTGGTAATGAGCTAATAAGCTCCTCCATGTAGACAAGCTGACAGAAAGCTAGAGGAAGCCATACTGCATGCAGTTCAATGGGAGAAAGAGAAATCACCAGAGAAGATACTCAACTGTGGACACTATAAGCCTTATATTTGGCCAGCTGGCCAAATGAGCCAATGGGTGTAATAGTGGCATGTCTGTCATGGTGGAAATAAACTGCCCTCTAACTGGATTGGAGGCCCACTCCATGGAAGGGAATACACTCCCAATACTGAAAACTTAAAATAAGGGCAGTCATGAGCCCTAGGAATGTAACGTCTGCTGCTGTCTGGCTAAATGTATATACTATGCTTATCAACCTGCCCAGTAATCACTTCTCTTAATGTTCATACCCTTATATTAATGCTACTTTCACTTTTGGTAGAGAATTCCTTTTTCAGATGGGTTGACTCAGAAGGCATCATGGTGCTAGAAGGAAGTGACCGGAGTGCTCAGTACTGTAATACCTCTATCAAACCTTCCAAGGCTCAGGGTCTAATGAGAAAGAGGAAAGAATGTAAGAGACAAAGAAAGGGTAGGACTCCTTACAATGTGCTCCCCCTAGACACAAAATGGCCTGGATACCCATGACCCCACAGTGCCTGACACTATCTACACAAGACCATCATAACAGGAGGAAAAGATCATGACATCAAAGTAAAAGAGGGACTGAGAGGGGGAGGGTATATGATGGAGAATGGAGTTTCAAAGGAGAGAGTGGGGGGGAGGGAGTTCATTGCAATTGGATATATTTTTTATCATCATGGAAGTGTTAATAAAGAAATAAAATAAAATGTGAAAAAAATAAATATAATAAACTGCCAATCAAAAAAAAAAAAAAAACCAAGAAAATACAAGGAAAAGTGGACAATTGGGATTACATACAATTAAAATCTTCAAAACAAATGTAAGAATCAACACAATGAAAGTAAAGCCAATGAAATGGGGAAAATACTTGTACAATATATGTCTGATAAGTGGTAAATATTCAAAATAGATAATATTTAAATAACTAAGTAGAAAGAATACAACCTAGCTTAAAAAAAAAAGATCAAATAGCCTGAATAGGCACATATCAAGAAATGACATAGAAGGCCACAGATGTAACAAAATGCCACACTTTTAAAAAGATGATTAGCGTGTTACCAAATAAAGTATGTGAAGAATTATAAATGTTAAGTTGATTTTGTTTAAAGATGCATGTGAGATACGTTTCACCCTTTCTTCATGTGCGGTTTGGTGAGCACATGGTTTTTCATGAGGGCAGAGGCTCACCATATACTGTCTGCCAACACCTTGATCATGAACTTCACAGCCTCTAGATTTGTGAAAAATAAATGGTCGGCCTTCAGAAGGCACACAGTTTATGATATATTTGTTGCAAAAGCTTGAACAGTGGAAGCAAGCAACAATAGTGCCATCTTCCCTTTCGTTGTATAGATTTCAGGGAATAAAAGTCATCCCTGAGGCAACTATTTTTTTGTTTTTTTTGACAAGCACAGAAGTGCTGACAGTCATTTCCATGAGTATTTGGGATGAGAGAGAAATGAGAAGTTTAATGATTTTTTTAAAATCTCTAGTGGCTAGGGAAATATTATATCAGTATAAAATTCAGTGGAACATGACATAAAAAGAAAATATTTTTTAAAAATTTAGATTTGTTGAACCCTTCAACTACTAAGTTCAATTCCTTTGAAAAATAATTACATGAATAAAATGACAATTACCTTAAATATTTTAATATTTGATATTTATATTTAATGTTAAATATTTTAGCATTTAGCCTTTCCCTCTCTAAACAGATCATTTTCCTATCCCTCATACTTAGAATTCAGTGCTCCTTTAAAGTAAGCAGTACTGTAAAATTATATGACCTTGATAATGTACTATTTAGAAAAGAACTCTTCCAGTTCTACATTTTTCAAACCTACTTTTATTCTAAAACTGTCTTATGTCTATTACTGAATATGTTAAAGACCATATACTAGTATTTAGATGGGTAAGATATGTTTTGAATATAGCTCTCTATTAGTTTTATTCTTAGAAAGTATATTAATTACTTGTTTTATAAACTTTTATTGAAAATGTGACATATGTCTACAACAATGCAACTTTTAGTTCCGTGTTTGTATTAGAAGTGTCCCATCAATACTATTTGATTACTGAATAAAATTTTTGGTATGCCTGTGCCTGCAGTAGTTCTATTCTAGAAGAATTTTGTCATATAAAATTCATTTAATTGCAATCAATTCTGAAACTCGAGAAAATTAAGTATCTCATTCCAAATTGAATAGTGCACAGTTGGAAAACACTGAATTCTAAGAAGATAACTGAATGCTTTAAAAGATATTATTGTCATTTCAATATAGCCTAACAGAAAGTAACACATTCATAGTACAAGTTAGAAGGTAAAACTTGACATGTGATGCCTCCAGGTTAAAAGGAAAAGTACTATGGGGAAATAATACAATACATAAAGCTAAGAAATAAATTTTAAATTCAATCTGTGAATGTGTGTAGGCTATAGACATATTTTTTTAAATCCCTGAGACTTGACTAAGTTAATCTCTGCTAATTTATGGAAGTCCAGAGACAGACATATTTTAATGTCAGCTGATGTAATTGAAATTCGAGTAAAATAAACCAAACTAAATCCCAAATATGGGACTAGGCAGTGTATTTACCAAAGCTCTGTGGCCTTATTTTCTGTTCTTTCTCTTATGGTGATGGTTCTTGTCCACCAGTACCTTGGTTTAACTACTAGCTCCAATATCTGAACAGAATAAGCTTTACCTAAAGTTGATGTTAAAAAAAAAAAAAAAGAAAAAACAAAAGAAAGAAAACAAAATACCTCTCACCTCAACGGAAATAAAAGATAATTTATTCTGGAGCCATGTATGAATGAACACTGATAATAAAGCCTGAAAATACAGATTCAGGTTACCCACAATGCTAGGTTTCAACATGGTAACAGGTTAAAACTTTATTATGACAAAACAAAGAAAATCCTGAGACTTTTCAAATTCATTGGTGAAATCCTCAGCAATAGGCCTTAGATGCTATCCAAATGAGAGTTTTAACTTTTGGAATTGTGGAAGCTAGGGGTTTGTTCAAGAATTCCAAAAGAATGGACCTAATAGTAGCAAGGACATTGGGTCACATACTGATAGGACAAAAAATGATTAGTTAGGTATTAAGATAGCCCAAAATAATTTGGCCCGGGATCAGCAGCATTCTAGCTTCCCATAACCCTTGAAGTTCTAATGAGTCTGTTAGCCTTGTAGGTTTAATATCGTTGTCAATTTTTCTAGGAACTTCAGTTCATACTAACAAATGAAAAATAAAGCACTGAGTAAAGTTTTCACTAACATGACTTGGACTGCATGTTGATAACTGCCATCTAATATATACACACTTCTCTGCTGTGGAGAAGGGTAACTTGCCCAGAAAATCAAGGTACATTCCCAACTGCCTAATAAAGATGAAGGCCAGGTACTTTGTGGGCTAACAAGAGTCAAAATGAAAGTGAAGAACTCCCTACCAAAGAATTTTTAGCATATATTTTCATAATTGTAGATGAAGCCTTGAATTTCAGCATCATATTTATTTCACATATAAAATGACCATTATATATAGCCTAATAGAGTAATTAGGTTGAGTTGAAACAGTAGATGCAAAAGAAGACAAATCGGAAAATACTCTTTATGTATATCTCAAACATACAAGGGGGAACCAAAACATTTTCCTTTCAATTAGTTATGACCCATTTCTTTAACTTTGGCCTGTTTTTGTCATGTAACTTGTCATGGAAGGGAGCAGAAACAGGTTGCATCTCCTGTTTGGTGTTGAAAAGGCTTCATTTTAACTGTAATTTGGAAAGATTTAAAAGCTTTGAGTACAATAATGAGAAATTGTGACTCTATGTTTAGACATGAATATAATGATTCTTTTCCAATATATTTAAAATTTATTTATTTATATATTTATTTATTTTTAATTTTTTTGTTTATTTTTAATTGTTTATTTGAGAGCAACAGAGGCAGAGAGAGAGAGAAAGAGGCAGAGAGAAAGAGAAAGAATGGGTGTGCCAGTGCTTCCAGCCACTGCAAATGAACTCCAGACACATGCGTCCTATTATGCATCTGGCTAACATGGGTCCTGGGCAATCGAGCCTCGAACTGAGGTCCTTAGGCTTCCCAGGCAAGTGCTTAACAACTAAGTCATCTCTCCAGCCCCAAAATTTATTTTTAAAACAGAAAATGTAGCCCACCTCCTCCCCAGTCTGAGTTCCTTGTACTGACAGACTGACAGTATGTGGGCAGGCATGGTAGGCTGGAGTGAGTTACTCATTTCTGGACTTCTCCCACCCCCTGTGTATGAGTTCCTTCAATGTACAGTGTGTGGGTGGGCATGGTGGGCTGGAGTGAGTAGGTGGGACCCATTTCTGGGCTCCTCCCACCTCCAGGGTCTGAGTTCCTTGCATGGGCAGTGTGTGGGAAGGTGTAGAAGTCTGGAGTGAGTAGAGTATCTACAGAACTTTCCACCCCAACTCTGCAGAATACACATTCTTCTCAGAATCCCACAACACATACTCCAAAATTGACCATATATTAGGCCATAAAATGTGCCTTCATAAAGTCAGGAAAATTAAAGTAACTTCCTGAATCATGTCAGATCACAACACTTTAAAGCTAAGATATAACAAAAAGAGACACATCAAGAATTCCACCAACTCCTGGAGACTAAACAACACACTTTTAAACAATAACTGGGTCATGGGAGAAATCAAAAAAAAGAAATTGTGAAATTCCTAGATTTGAACAATAATGAAAACAACCTACCAAAAACTTATGGGACTCAATAAAGGCAGTTATAAGGGGAAAATTCATAGCACTAAATGTCTTCATTACAAAGACAGAGAGATCACAAATCAATAACTGACTGTCTACAAAGGGGCTGGAAAAACAAGAAGAATCCACCCAAAGAGCTCCAGATGGAAAGAAGTAATTAATAATAGAGGAAAAATTAATGAATTGGAAAGTAATAAAATAATTGAAAAAATTGATGAGACAAGAGCTGGTTCTTTGAAAAAACAAAATAAACAAGATTGACAAACCTCTGGCCAAAATGATCAAGCAAAAAACATGAGAAGTGTCAAACTAACACACTCACAAATGAAAAAGGAGAGATCACTTCAGACATCAATGAAATTGGAATAATTATGAGAACATACTTCCAAAACCTATACTCCACAAAATTAAATAATCTGGAAGAAATGGATGAATTCCTAGACACATACCACCTACCAAAACTAAACTCAGCGCAGATTAATCTCCTAAACAAACCTATCACATCCATGGAGATTGTAAAGGTAATCAAACACCTCCCTCAAAAGAAAAGTCCAGGACAGGATGGCTTCTCAGCTGAATTCTATCAAACCTTCATAGAAGAACTGAAACCAATTTTTCTCAAAGTATTCTGCATAATCACAGACGAGGGAATCCTTCCTCCCCATGTCCTTTTTTGAAGCTAGTATCACCCTAATACCAAAACTAGACAGAGATGCAATAAGGAAAGAAAATTATTGGCCTATATTCCTAATGAACTTACATGCAAAGATCGTGAACAAAATCCTTGCAAAGGGAATTCAACAACACATCAAAAGCATTATTCACTTTGATTAAGTAGGCTTCATCCCAGAGATGCAGGGATGGTTTAACATATGGAAATTGGTCAATGTAAAACACCACATAAATAAATAAACTGAACCAAAAAAGCCATGTGATCATCTCAGTTGATGCAGGGAAGACCTTTGACAAAATATAACATCATTTTGTGATCAAAACACTGGAAAGTTTAGGCATGGAGGGTTTATATTTCAACACAATAAAGGCTATATATAAAACTCCTAAAGTCCTAATAATACTTAATGGGGAAAAACTCAAGGAGTTCCCACTGAGAACAAGAACAAGACAAGGGTGCCCACTCACCACTGCTCTTCAACATAGTACTAGAAGTAATAGCCCAAGGAATAAGACAGGAGAAAGAAATAAAAGGGATTCATTTGGAAAGGAAGAAGCCAAGTTAATCCTATTTGCAGATGACATGACCCTATATATGTGACTCAAAGGTCTCCATCATAAAACTTCTAAAGGTGGTAAATTCCTTCAGCAAAGTGTCAGAATGCAAAATCAATGCACAAAACTCAGTAGTTTTTCTTTATGCAAAGGACAAATATAGAGAAAGAAATCAGTGTGGCTGTCCCATTTTCAACAGCAACAAAAAATTAAGTACCTTGGAATAGCACTAACAAAGGATATGAAAGAACTATATAAGGAAAACATAAAAACACTCAAAAAGGAAAGCGAAGAGGAATTGAGAAGATGGGAAGTCTTCCCATGCCCCTGGACAGGTAGAATTAATATTGTGTAAACAGCAATTCTACCAAAACCACGTATAGATTTAACACAATACCAATAAAAATATCAGCATCATTCTTCACAGAGACTGAAGAAATGATCTCAAAATTCAGGCGGAAAGGCAGAAGGCCTTGGATATCTAAACATATTCTCAGCAAAACAACAACAACAAACACGTCTGGCAGTATCAACATACCTGATTTAAAGCTACATTACAAAGACATAGTGACACATGGTACTGGAATAAAAACAGAAACATAGACCACTAGAACAAAATTGAAGACCCAGACCTTATGGAAACTAAATACAGCTGCTTGATCTTTGGCAAAGTTGCCAATAATGTAGACTGGAGAAAGGAAAACATTCTCAACAAATGGTGTCAGATGAATTGAATGACCATATGTAATAAAATGAAATTATACCCACTCATTTTGCCATACACAAACATCAAATACAATTGGATTAAAGACCTCAATATAAGACCTGGAACTCTTCAACTACTAGAAGAAAAAAATAGGAGCACTGTTCATGATACAGGACTGGAAAAAGACTTCCTGAGCAGAACCCCAGTAGCCAAGGAAAGTAAACATGCATAAAACCAATGGGATCTCATGAAGCTAAAAAGCTATTGCACAGATAAACATACCATAACCAGAGCCAATAGATTACCCACTGAATGGGGAAAATCTTTGCCAGCTATAACACTGACAGAAGCTTAATCTCTAGACTGCACAAAAAACTAAAAAAAACTAATCAATAAAAAAACAAACAACCCACTCCAAAAGTGGGGCAGAGAAATAAATAGGGAGTTCTCAGAGGAATAATTACAAATGGCTAACACACACTTAAAATGTTCAACATCCCTAAGCATTAGGGAAATAAAAACAACTATAAGATTGCACCTTACTCCAGGAAGGATAACAAACATTAAAAAATCAAATGAAAACAAATGTTGGTGAGGCTGTGAAGAAATAGGAACCCTTATTCACTGTTGGTGGGAATGTAAGCTGGTACAACCACTGTGAAAATCAATTTGGAGACTTCTGAAAAGGATGAATATAGAGTTACATCAGACCCTGTTATTCCATTATTTGGCATTTATCCTAAAAGCTCCACATCTCAGTTCAGAAATGTTTGCTCAACCATGTTTATAGCTGCTCAATTCATATTAGCTAAAAACTAGAATCAACCCAGGTACCCATCATTGGATGACTGGATAACCAAGATGTGATATATCTACATGATAGAATTCTACTCCACCATAAGAAAAAAAAATGACACATTGAAATCTGTAGAAAAATAGTTGAACTTGGAAAAGATCATTCTACGTGAACTTGCACAATCACAGAAGGACAACCATCACATGATCCCATTCATCTGCAGTTCCTAATCTGGATCAGCCCAAGTTGTTGACATAACTGAATAGCATCTTGAGGCTTAGACAACAGGGAAGGTAGAGCTTGATGGAAGGGAAATGGTGGGCAGGACACAAAACTGAACCCAAGTTGAACTGGTACCATAGAATCCTCTATCCTGGAAGTCAGTCTAAAAGGTGAAATCCTCAAGCAGTCCTTGGAGGGAGCACCTGAATCAAAGGGCCCCAGAGAGAGTGAGACAAACCCTAACCTCAAATTTCTCCTGTTTCTCTTTCTTCATGGGCTTTTTCTTTCTTCTTTATCCCTTGGTGCTGGCCTGTAATTCCCTGTATCTGAATGTGACCTACCCACAGTGAGCTGTTGATCAGAGAGATCTACTAGATCCCCCAAAATAAACAAGTCAGACTTCTGTCAGAGCACTTGATTACTCACCAAAGGTTAATGGTAAAACCCTACTGCTAAAGACGCCAAATTCTAGTGGCACAGACAATGGAGCAACCTGGTTGGAATCCAAAGGAGAGCCAGTCCCTAGATAATTAGCCCATCTAGTGCTGGAAGGTGCTACATAAGCTACTGGGGGAAAGTGGCCAACATCTGTTCAAGCAACTCAAAGTCTAAGTGACCCAGAAGCAAACAACCTAACATGATGCTCTCACAAGTGCAATAGTGGCACACAGCCATGCTGAGTAACCAGTTGCTCATGGATTGGCTAACAGATTCACTCAGTGGAAAGGAAACCATATCTGGAACTGGGAGACAAGTCAGAATCATATCCACATAATGATTCTGCTTTCCATTATCAAGCTCCCTCTAACCTTAGACTATAAAAGTGTCTAAACCTTTTAAATTCTCTCTAAATTAATAATGGCTATCCAATTTAACTGGCACTGACTTCATTCTCCAATGGAGAATCTGCTTCTCTTTCAGATAAGAACAGGACTTGAGGATATAAATAACCCAGCACACTCCACCCTGGTCCCAGCTGAAACCACAGAGGAATTTGGGAAATGAGCAAGAATGCTGCTTTCTTAGTTAAGCTGATGTCAGCACAAGGGTGATGGAGAAAGATAGTGATGATGCTCAACATCTACCAAACCAGACATCTCGATGTTCCTCAGTGCCCATCACTGAAGTCAACTTAAAATGCTTTCTGTATGGCTCAGGAATTTTATTGCAGAGTTGGTGGAAAGATAGTTAGAGCCACAAGTTGGGACATTTTGCACAGAGATATTGCCTCTCCTCCATAACTGACTGCTGCCCCATAATGCATGACCTACAATCCCCATGGTGTTGACCTGCATCCCCAATGAGGAAGGCCTCTTCAGAAAAGGAGCAGGGAGAAGGGAAAGAATGGTACAAACATGTGATATTTACATCCAAAATATGTCCTTATCTAATAATAAATTTCATTAATTAATTAATTTTAAAAAGATAAAATGGTGCTGCAGAGGTCACCCAGTGGTTATAAACATTTCCTATGTGAGCATAAGCATAAGAGCCTGAGTAGACCTCAGAGACAACTAGAGTTCTAATAAAGAGCCCACATAAACCTGTGGGAGTGACCAAACACATGTGTCTGTAACTATATATAATATAATATAATATAATATAATATAATATAATATAATATAATATAATATAATATGGTATAATATAGTAAATATAAATATGTGTGTGGTTTTCATATATATGTATCTGTGCATGTATATGCATATGTTCTTAAAGATACACTTATATATGCATAATTATGTGTAAATACATATATGAATTTCATTGTATTCTAGAATTTAAAAGTTGCTTTTACTCTAGCACCATTTTTTCTTTCCTTTCCTGTTTTTTTTTTTTTTTTTGGTACTTCTATTTGCTTAATATTGTTCTATGTGCTAAGGATATGGCAATAGATAAAGTAAGAAAACACCTTGTCTTCCTGGGAGTCAGTATGATGAAAATGTTTGAAGTAAGATAATGTGATATTCAAGATGACAAATGATAAACTGTGTCAAAATCTCATTCAAATCAATTAATATGAATCTGAGAATCATACACTTGGTTTAGAAATTTAAAAGAATGGTTTCACATGTATAATACAAAAGTTTATTATGTAAATTTAGATTTGAAAATTCCATGTACTTATACTCAAAATGATTTTGCTTTTGTACTTGTAGTTCTTGATATTATAAAGGACAACTGATTTCCATGTCATAACTATCTTCATATAGTTGGGTATGGCAATGAAAGTATAGTGCCTATTGCAGGGGCCTATACCATATTCTGAAAACTGTTGTGTGTGATGTGCTGTGGTGATTGTTTGGATATGTATACATTTTAAAACTCATGTCTAATGTTTTGAATTTCAAAAGTTATATATATATACACATACATACACACACACACACACACACACACACATACACATACACACACATACACACATATACCACAGATAATTTATTTACAAGGGATTTCATTTTGTTAGCTGTTACCTCAGATGAGCAACTGGAAGTCTGTTTCATCAATACATGCTCATACTTTTAAATCCATTAGAGAAATTAAGTCTGAGAATTTCAAAGTTTTTATGTTGAATTTAGTTAAATATTTTACATCCATTTTCAGTTCTGTTCATTATTCATCCTCTAAGCACTGCTAAGTACTTGTTTGCAGTGTTTTTTAAGGCATGCACCACCATGTCTAGCTTCATTTTGTTTTTTCTTTTCTTTTCTTTTCCTTTTTTTTTTTTTTTTTTTTGTTTATTAGAGACAGAGAGGGGGAGAAAGTGATAATGGGCATGCCAGGGCCTCTAGCCACTGCAAATGAACTCCAGATGTATGCATCACCATGCACCATGTGCATCTGGCTTATTTGGGACCTGGAGAATTGAACCAGGGTGCGTAGGCTTCACAGCATGTGCCTTAACTGCTAAGCTATCTCTCCAGCCTTGCAGTGTTTTTATAATAAGTGATTCTCCAGAAAATAAGAACAAAATTCATTTTCTGAATGGCTCTATCAAGACTGTCTGGTTGTTTGATGCTTCAGGATGTCAACTGGAACCAAATGTTTCACTTTTCACCTTCAATTATTATACCAATTTTTAAAGTGCCTTTAAAAAAGTTGACGTGGAGAATGTGTTTAATATTCATTTATTTGTAAAGGAAATGTTGTTGTCCTCCACATGGCTCACCATGATCATATAGTGCTTAGTACTCTGTGTTGTGTAAAGGAAATGTATCTGAAAATCAAGACTTACATGATATCTATGGACAATTTTCCTGTTGTTTTCTAGTGAATATTTTTACTCTGATCTGCTAAAAAAATAATTAAAATAAGTCATGTATTTTTGAAATAGTTAAATGTTATAATCTTGCATAGCATATTATATAAGACACAGACATCACCCTCTGAAAGGAACTTCCTTGAAGAGCTGTTTATTGTCAGTAGTTTGTAATCACACAGACCTTTCAAAAACATCCATCCCTTCTAGCATTTTGATCTGGAGCCTAAGGCCTGACATCAAATGAAAACAGACACAGAGACAATTTTTCTACTAGCCTTGTTTTCTTTCCTGAAGGGCAATGGCTCCTCCCAATGGACAGAAAGGCAATTGAAGAGTCAGCTTAATTTTTGTACACATTGGGAAAATATTTTTTTGTTAATATCTATCATGCATAAAGCTTGGAATATTCCCTTAGGATGATCAGATTGCACTCTATATTATTATTCAAAGGAAACAAATTATGAATCTTCCTTGAACATTATTGGAACACATGCATTAATCAAGTAGAAAATGGGTAGGATTTTTTTGTTTGTATTGCCAAATTTGAATGTGACCTAATTGAGTTTTATAGAAAAGTCAGGTTCATGAAGATTGCCTATTATATTTAGTGATGGACAAAATGAACTTCTGCAAGTCACAGGAAAATTTATGAAAAAGTGGTTCTTTTCTCATTGAGCCTCGTAATGCTTAGCAATCAATAAAGGATCATTTTAGCTGAGAAATATGCTTGTGTGATTTAGGGACTTACCACACAAATAATTATTATGAAGTTCAGATCTTTGATAGCTTTGCTTGAGAAGCTTAAGTTGCAGCTATTTTTACTAACATCTGCTAGTTTCAAATATACTTCCCCAAAGACAAAGTTTTAAGTTGACAATAAAGAAACTCAGCAAGATAGTTTTAGAAAACATTTTTAATGTTAGCTATTTTCTTTAGGCAAGCCTCAATTTTCTGTGTTTTTAAGTGAAATCATATCTATTAAGCATCATTGTGGGTTTTTACTTGGTAAAAATATCAGATTTGTTATTCTCCTGCTATCTTGGCATTCATTACTTTTCTGTATTTGTAGAACATGTTTTTCTTTTATAACCTTTAAATCTTAAAGTCTACATATGAATAGATTGATATAAAAAACATTTTCATTTACAATTGCTATCTGAATACATGTAATTGGCTCTTTAAAAATATCTCTTTCAAATAATCTTTTAAAATGCAAGGGTCCTAATTCTAACCTGTACCTACTTCAGTTCAAATCTAAGTCATCTATTCCCTACCCTGTGACCTACTCCAAAACTATATTATTAAAAGTATAACATCATAATGTTTTCCTTTAAAGTTATATCACCTTATCAAATATGGCTCATTTTTTTAAATTGGGCTTTTAAATTCTAAATATGTTTTACTGAAAGACTTTCAGTCTATGTTTCCAAATAAGGCTAGATATTCCACACACACAAAAAAAAATCATGATGTTAACAGTTATGAAAACTTGTAACAACATGGGATATAATTTATTTTCCAATTCATCAATTTGTTTTTAAATATATTTTCAGGAACTGGAGAGATTTCTCAGTGGTTAAGGCACTTCCCTGTGAAGACTAAGGACCCCAGTTCTATTCTACAGTACCCATGAAAGCCAAAGGCACAAGGTGGCACATGCATTTGTAGTACCTTTGCAGTGGCCAGAGGCCCTAGAGTGCCCATTTTTTCTCTTTCTCTCTCTCTTAAAAGAAAACATCAATAAAATATCTTTAACTAGGGCTGGAGAGATGGCTTAGCGGTTAAGCGCTTGCCTGCAAAGCCTAAAGACCCCGGTTCGAGGCTCGGTTCCCCAGGTCCCACGTTAGCCAGATGCACAAGGGGGCCCACGCGTCAGGAGTTCATTTGCAGAGGCTGGAAGCCCTGGCTCGCCATTCCCTCTCTCTCCCTCTATCTGTCTTTCTCTCTGTGTCTGTCGCTCTCAAATAAATAAATTTAAAAAAAAATATCTTTAACTATATTTTTATAAACTCTACTTTACACTGGGGAGATATGAGCTTATAAGAACAAAACACAAAAGAGATGTAGCACCTAGGTAATATATAATTGGTCCTCACTACTTATAGATTCTATTTTGTGAATTTACTTCCTTTCTTAAAAAAACTGTCAACCAAGACACAACACTTGAAATGTTACTGTTATTCAGTAATACTGGTGTGCTTGGTTATGTGAGAACTTCCAGTTGCCAAGACACATGGCTCAAGGGAATGTTCAATAAGGCCGTCTGTCTTATTTCAGCTTTCATTTATCAAATGTGTTCCTTTTTGTAGGGAGCTAATGCAGACGCCATTACAAGATGGCGCTGGCTTCCTGCCAGTCTTGAGGTAAACAATTCCTTTTAGGCAGCGCCTTGGCGCCAACCTCGCTTGAGGTTGCGCATGCGCTTGACGCACCTTGTCCCGAGCCTATCCCGTGGCTCCTGTGGGCGGGTGAGCCTATGGCAGCCAATCAGCAGGCGCCCCGTAGTATTCTGCCCTATAAAAGCAGCTACACTCCTGCGCCCCTCGCCCCTCGCCATCAGCTTTCCTGTTAACCAAGAGGCTCTCCAATAAAGTGTGATCAAGAAGGATCTTCGTCTGGTGGTCGTTCTTCTCCTGCAGGACGGGGGGCTCGCCCCACTTTTCATACTCCACATCATGCCATGTCTTTTTTTCCCATCTGTATAATTTTTGTTGATAATTTTGTGTTTATAAGATGTCCCACAAGCTTACTGGTGCAGTAGTATCTGGAATCTCTACATGAAATTTAGTTGAGATATGCCTTATAAGAAAATCACTATATTGAACAAATGGCATTCAGCAAGAGTTACCAATTCCTATTCCTAAATTCCAAGCAAATGAATAAAAATTTCTTAAACAGAAATAAACATAAAACAAAACTTCTTATTGAGTGGTTTATTATTATTTCACCTAGAAACATCAATACTGCTGATGCAGTGTTTACTATGATTTCATAGAACATAAGTGCCATGAATAAGTACAAGTCAATGTAAATAAATCTTTCACAATCAAATACTCTGAAATTTAAAAATAAGCACTCACTGGGTTTTGGAGCAGGTTAATTCTGTAAAGTGAGAAAATAGAGAAAAAGGCAAAGAGTTGATTAGAATGCTGGATGGTAATAAGTAAACTGAATCAGCGATCCCAAGGATATGGTTGAATGAGTCAGGGAAATGAAGACATAAAACCCTGAGTAGTAAGCTGAGAACCTAGACTTATTGTCAACATAGTGCTAAGGCCTGTGTAACAACAGGCCTGTTCAAGCTTTAGATATGTTGGTTAGCACTGTAAAATGTAATAATTAGAGTAACTTGTCTATTATATTCAAAAAATTCAGTTTATAGTTATTCAGGTTATAGTTCCTATATCAGGATGAAATGTTTTATACCTCCAGCCTATAACACAAAATGAAGATTGCTTACATAAAGAATTACAAGAAAACAATTTTAATAAGCATGTAAAACAAACCTAATGAGTCCATGAACAAATGGCTGAATGAAATGCAAGAGGATCACAACAGAACTCAATAGATAGTGAGATGATATGGTTGAGAATCAACAAAAATTATTCAATGGACAGTAGAACAAACTCAAAGAGAACATGATCAAATGCAGGAATGAATTTCAAGAGACAGTAAGAAATTCAAGTATATATATATATATATGTATGTATGTATATATATATATATATATATATATATATATATATATATATATATTTTTTTTTTTTTTATCAAGGTCTCTCTCTAGCTCAGGATGACCTGGAATTTACTCTGTAGTCTCAGGGTAGCCTCCAACTCACAGATATCCTCCTCCCTCTGTCTCCTGAGTGCTGGGATTAAAGGTGTGCGCCACCACGTCTGGCTTCAAACATGATTTTAAATTAGCGAATACTTATGAAAAAGATCCTTTATACATTCCCTATGTTACTTGCCAAAAATCTCTGTGTGTATACGTACATATGTATATAGAGAGAAAGAGTAAATAGTAATCTCAATTCTTTCTTCTTTTTTTTTTTCTTGGCAGGCAGTGCCTTTGACCACTGAGCCATCTTTCCAGACCACCATCTTTTTCTTGTTAGCAATTGTCCTAAAGTAAATGCCTCACACAAATTGTTGTTTTCTTTGACTGATATTTATTAAGAGAATTAAATGTTTTATTTCATTGCAGATTAAATCTGGACCACAACTAAAGTTAACATTTGCTATATTTTCTTCTATTTGCATGGCTTAAATTAATTAATTCATTAAAGATTTATCTTATTAATTACAAAGACCACATTGAATAGGAGCCATATCTTAGGACAAGCTGTGTTTCATTGTGACTCATTATCAGAAGGACCATCTGGAGACATAAAAAGAAAAATCTATTCCCTCAACTCCAATGAAGGCATGATTATTCGCCCCATGTGAAGAGGAATTTGAGAATCCTTCCTAAATGTGTAAAACCAAGATTGAGGGACTGTCTATCCCACTAAAGACTAGTAACAACACTTAGGGCATGGTGGAGTTAAATGAATTTCAATTACTAAAAGCAAACATATAAACATCTGTAATTCTAATGGCCATAATAAATCTTAGCAGATGAAAAAAGAAGAGAGAGAAAAGTTCTAGCAGGCTTGATAATTGGATCAATTTTTCACTTATGGACTGTCAATTACTTGACATTTTAATGCATGCCAAATACAGCTAAAAGTATTTTAATTAGAATAACATTGCAAAAAGTAACCCTACCGCTTTAATTGTGATTCTGATGCACAAAATGTGCATCTGAATATCTATTTACTGAGCAGAAGTTAATTAAAAGCATAGTTTTATATTGAATATACACTGGGAAGAAATAGAGAGAAAATAATTAGCAATTAGGAATATGTAAGAGTCCACTCTCTAGAGCTAAGCAAACTTACTACAAGCTTTAAATAAATTCCATTATCATTTTTGGACAGTACTAGAAGTTGGAGTAATTCAGTACTCTTCACATAGATGTAAATAATATATCTGCCTGTTACTTCAAATTATTTTATTTTACCATAATACAGAATTATATTTACGTGGTGAATTGCTATTTTCAAGCTATCACAGTATTGTGTCTGTCTTAAAAACTTATGAGTTAATTAAAATATCTCAGCAAATAATACTGCTTTTCTCATCCAAATTCTGAACCAGTTGGGTACTAAAACAAAGGCAAAAAATAGATGTGCATGTAAATATGTATTGTTTTAAAAAATATTTGTATGTTTATTTATTTATTTGAGAGAGAAAGAAAGAGGCAGACAGAGAGAGAGAGAGAATGGGTATGCCAGGGCCTCTAGCCACTGCAAAAGAACTGCAGAAGCATGTACCATCTTGTGCATATGGCTTACATGAGTAATAGGGCAGTAAACCTGGGTTCTTAGGCTTTGCAAGCAAATACCTTAATAGTTAAGCCATCTCTCCAGCCCATATTTTTAATTTTTTATCAGCATGCAAAGTAATTGGTTTCATTGTGTCATATTTTAATCTTGGTGATCCTCCTCTCCTAATTCGATCCACTAGTTCCTGCCCCCCATTTGCTGGCCCACTTCCATCTTCCAATAGCCCTTTTCTGCTTTCATATTATGTGCATCCTGGTATCCTCTTCCCCTCCTTTATGATCTCTTTCTCCCTCACATAGTCCCCTTGGTGTTTCATAGCCTTCTCTATTTCTAGTGAAACTAATATGGAGGACAGAGCATGAGACCCAAGCAGGACATCTTTCTTCCTGCTTGAATGTAGCATAATCAAATTTCAAACCACTTTGCTTACTTACTTCTTATACAGTTTATAAACTTGAAGTTTCCTATCATAGGGTTTGGAGTAGAGTCTTCTAAGTAGGGAGAGAGAGAGAGAGTATCAATCAATTTTATTATTAAAGTCTCAAAAAACAAATCACAGAAAAGAACAAAGGGAAACCTCATGGAGCATTCTACCAAATAACAGAGCTACAGTCACTATCCTAATGTTGCACACTGTCCAGAATAGCTAGCAAAGGAAAGATTCAATCTCTGACACTTATATGTATTTCTAAATTGGTCTCATTCACTCAAAACAATTAATTACTACAATCTACTCTGGTACTTACACATCATGATCACACCTTCCAGTGGCTCAAGACTATAGCAGAAGATGTGGCAGAAAGATTTTAAGGGTCAAATGATGTGGAGGAGTATTTTTGAATGCTGTCTTCCAGACACAAAGTGGACATTGTATTCATGACCTTAAAGTGGCTATCATTACCTCTACAATACCTGCATGATACTGAGCCATCAACTGCTTATCATGAGTGATGGAGGGGGCAAAAAATAATAATACTAAATAAAAGAGAGAATAATGTGAAAGAAAAGGGGACTCATTTAAGGGGGTTGAGATGGGGGATGAAGGAGAGTGGTAGGAAGGGATTATGTAATTTTTAAATAAAGTTTTATTAATTTAAACCATTTGTCTCATCTGAGAATTGTCCTCCCATTTTACCTTTTTTTACTTGTTTACTTTTTATTATGTTGAGACTATGTATGGATACATCAAGTTTTGGTACCATCATGCCCCTTCTACTCCACTGTGGATTCTCCTCAGTGGGATTGCTGGTATTCACCATGTAGTTATGGATTTTGAGTTGAGAGAGTAGTGCTCAGTCATTGTGGGGAGGGTAATGCCTCTGACTATTCCCTCCCACCCTGTGGCTCTTACATTCTTTGTACCCCTTCTACCCAAAAGTTCCCTGAGCCTTGGTGGGTGTGCTTTAATTCTACTTTATTGTTGAGATCTCAGCAGCTTCTAGATTCTGGTGTATTTTGAGTATTGTCCGTGTCTGTCTCCACCACCCTGGCTCATGTTGTCAGGCTTGCCATGGAAGCAGCATTCTGACTCATACTGCCAAATTGTTTGTGTTTTCACCTGGATCCTGGCTGCTGTGCTAGAGGTGGTTCACCAGCTGACACGCAATCAGTAATCCTTGTCCTGTTGATAGGATTTTGTTGTCCTCAGTTCTCACTGCTTTCTGAAGAAGGAAAAACAGATTCTCTAGCAGAGAGTGAGATCAGAATAGGTTAAGGGTATAAGCATTGTTAATTTAGAGAAATTTTGATGGGTGTAGGCTCACTTTTGGCCAAAGACTAGTGCAAGCTTCTCATTGGAGTCCATATTCTTGGTTTCCATAGGATTGTAACTTGCTTCTCAGTTTGAGCTATAGTTTCCTTTCCACTGAATGGATCTTTTAGCCAATAAGAAAACCACTGGTCACCTACTATTTCACAAGTATGTACATCTTGTCAGGATGCTTGATTACATATAACAGGATCCCCTGCTTGCTTGCAGCATTCTTGGCTATGTCATGTCATGTTGCAGTTTTCAGTATTATATGGGCTAATCATCAGGGAATTGGATTTTTCCAGATTAAGTGAAATCTGTCTATGTTCTGCATTGACAGCATATGGTGTTGTCAGCAATAGGGTTTTACCTCTCTCTTCAGGTGGGTAATAAAGTGCTTTGACAGAAGTCTGTCCTGTTTTGAGGACTTCATAGGTCTGCCCGATCAATAGCTCAATGTGGGTTGCAACCCATTTCTGGTACTGGAATTTACCAGTTAGGGCCAAATATTTTAGAATTAGGCTTCAACCCACACTATCTGGGGCCCATCTTATAAGACGATCTCTCCATCCTCTTATTGAGGGTTATATTTAGTGTGCTATCCAGAAGGAAGCTTTATATGATACCAATTCATTTTGGGTTTGGTTTCTTTGTATATCTCCCCCCACCCCTACCAGCCTCCCATTCTCCTCTCTGCAAAAACCCTTCCATCCCTCTTATCTGGCCCTGGTTTACCTTTTATTGGGTGTAAATATTCTTTTTATATTGCTAATGTGTATAACATAATAATAACCACCTTTGACATAAAGTAGGGATTTTCTTATTAACAAAGAGATGCTCATAGCTCTCTTTGCCCTACCCTATCCAATTCCACAAAAGGACATAATTTTGTAATTGAAAAATCATTTGTAGAAAAACTGTGTCACAGTCTTAGGGAAGGGAAAATTCATTGGGCTGAATAAAAAGAAGGTCTCAAAACAAACCAACCAAGAACTAAACTGCACTGTCTATTCAGTCCATAATAGAAGGGATTTTTTGATCATGATTTCAATCCTAGTGCCAATCTGAGTCAATGCCATACCATATAATTTTAACAAATATTTTGAATGAATCTGTAATGTAGAGACTATGGCATACAACTATAATCCCAGCACTCAGGATGCAAAGGAAAGAAAATGGCTAGTGTGAGGCCATGCTATATTGCAAACATCATGAGACCTTGTGTCTAAATGAATGAATCAATAAATCAATCAGTAAATAATAATAAATAGAATACACCTAGAAATCACCCTTAAAGGATAGAGTATATTCCTGGCTTTTCAATGGTCTCTCCATGTACTGACTTCCATCTAAAGTGTGTGATATTAGGAGTAAAAAGTTTGACCTTACTGTGTTTAAACCTGGAAAACAGCTACCTCATACAGGTGATCAATGATAACATAACAGAGAAACATATATTGATAATTATTACCCTTGATGTGATGAAGTAAAAGTGGCACTTTAAAGGCTGGGGAGATGTCTCAGCAATTATGAATGCTTGCTTGCAATGCCTGCTACCTTTGTTTCAATTCCCTGGCCATCCACATAAAGCTTGTTGGGTATTTGTTTGGAGTGGCGAGAGCACCTGACCACCCACCTCCACCTCAAGGTAGCTGTGGTTAGGAGGCCTTCTACATTATTTTTCCAATTCACAGACCCAGGATAACATTTCATTTGTTTGAAAATTCTTTGTTCAATAGTTTGTAAATTTCTGTTTACAAATCTTTCACACCTTTGATTAAATTTGTCCCAGTATATTTATTACCTTTGATGCTATATAAATGCAATTATTTTCTTAACTTCATCTTTGAATAGCTTTTTTTGCTGTTTATAAATGCAATTTATATTTTATATTTTGATTTTAGACCATAAAACATTACTAAATTCATTTAGTTCTAATAAATTTTTGTGGTCTATTGAGTTTATTATACATAAACTCATGTGATATGTAAAATAGGGGATAACTATATGAAATAGCACATTACTTATTAATTGCCAGAGAAATGCAAGTTAACATTATAATGAGATATTGGCCTATATTTGCTAGAATGCTTATTATTAAAATATAAGTGGAATAATTGTTAACAAGGATATGGAGAAATTTGAGAAGTTGTTCACTGTAGATTGCAATGTATACCCGTACAATTCCTTTGATAACAACATGGAGGTGCCTCAAAAAATAACCAAGGAATTAACATCTTATCCAGAAATTCTACTTCTGAGCATATAGAGAAAATAATTTAAATGTATGTTAAGAATCTGTGTGCCCACATGAAACTTGTGGCACTTTTTACAACACCCAATATATGGTAACAACTTAAATGTACCTGAATAAATGAATAGGTGAAAAACTCCAGTACATACCTAATGTGGAATGTTATTAAGTCTTAAACATAATTTTAAATGGAAGTCCTACTGCATTCAGCAAAGGGATGAATCTAGTGAATGTTGTATAAATGAAATTGGATAATCACTAAAGTACATGGTTCCACTTACATGCAATATCTACAATTGCATAACTGAGATTTCAAGGTGCTCCTGCTTCTATGACTAAAGGGACATTTAACAGAAGGATGGTGTGCAAAATATTATCAAAAGAACTTGTCATTATTATCAGTCTATATATATATAGAAATAAGGTAGAATGAATATCAAAGAAAGTGGTAGAAAAGCTAAGCAAAAGAAGATATTGGTTAACTTGTATTAGTCATATTTGCTTTAGTATGAAAAAGTATCTAAGATAATAAGGTTATAAAGAAGATAGGTTCCTTTTGCCTCATCATTTTGGGTGTTTCATGTTCATTTGACCCAGTCATTTTGGGTCAATGGTGGCTCAGTGCTTCATGGTAAAAGAGCATGATAAAGGAAATCTATTCACCTCCTGGTGGCTAATAAGCAAAAAGTGAGATGAAAGAGAGTAGGATCTCTTAATCCCTTCTCGGTATACACCCCAAATGATCCAACTTCCTTTCACTGGGCATTCCTACCTAAAAGTCCCACTACTTCCCTTTAGGATCACAAACTGGGAAGCAGGTTGTTAATTATCCACTCTTTTGTGCCATTCAAGATCCAAATGATAGCACTACCAAAAGATTCCAATCATATGAAAGCAATAAACTAAACTTAAAGAATTTCTAAAAGTTCACTGTACCAACCAGTTCTTATGACTGCTCAATACCTGTGGTAAAGAGTCTGTGGGAGGTTTTGGATAAAAATCACTCTAAGTAAATGTCTATCTTAATGCATTATGAAGTCTGCCTTTGTATAGGGTTTTACATGTGCTTTAAATGTTTAAGAATAAACAATTTTAAATGTTGAAATGACAAAATAATAAGTTTTGAAATACATTGTTTTGGCTCTCAAAAGTTCTCAACAGCAGGGAAAGAACAAGTCTCATGTCTTACATGATTCTTTTCTCACAAGCATTTTACTGAACTCAAATATGTGGCAAATTTAATTTTAAAATTCTGAACATCATATGCAGTTTTTAGTTAACATTATCCATGTGATTCTTATCCCATCTCCTCATTTTGTCTATAAATAGTGCAAAAGTGAAGAGATTATTGATAATTTTATCTGAATTTGGCATCCCACCATAATTATTCCCTCATTTTGTATTTATCACACAGTCCTTAGAATCAGCAGCTCCTTAATTAATTGAAGTTTCAGAGGGTATTTAAATGTTTGATGCCTTTATTGGTGAAAGATTCCTTAGTAATTAGCCCAGACTCAAATCAAAGACAAATTAGATTTGTGATTTCTTTGTATTTGTTCTTGAAGCCAATGTGCCAATTCTTTTCATTTCAAAGAAGAAAAATACAAAGAACACCCATATGTTCAAAGGAATATGCTGGATTTCAGGGAAAAAAAAACAAACATTATTTTGACTCTAAACTGTCATGAAAGCCAGTGGGACAGTATTCATCCATGATGACACGTACTGAAAATGAGTCAACAAGCTTTGGGAAAACTCTTTGAAGCAGGAATCAGTTTTTCTTGTCTAATATCAAAGGAAAAATAGAACAAAGCCAAAAAAAAAAGTAAAATAAAATAACCATATTCAGACGTAGAGAGTAAAATGATGGTCTACAGGGACTAGGGAAAATGGAGTTGCTTGATGGTTATGAAATTTCATTTATGCAAGATGTTCAAGATCCAATGACGGGTTCATATTACACCAGGTAGTTAGTGCACCTTAACCAAATAAGAAGGCTAATATTCCATTTAGAGGTCTCACCCATACACAAACACACAAAATAGGGCATGATAATAGGAAATGAGAGTTTTGTTTAGTACCTTGAATCTGATGTTGACTTTATAGGTAAGTGTGTATGCTCAAATTCATCATCTGCTAAACATTAAATATGGTCAGAGATTTTTCTGCATGTTTGTATCCATGTTCATATGAATGGGGTACATGTGTTTGTGTATATGGAGGGCAGAATTCCTGCACTGGGTGTCTTTCTCAATCGCTCTCCACCTTATTTTTGGAGACAGTTTCATTATGAAAATTTTCAAACAAAATTTGTTTTTGTTGTTTCCATCGCCCCATCATCTCTCACTTTTCTCCCCTTGTGCCCCCACTACCCTTTATGTTTTCATGTCATATATGTTCTTTTGCCTTCCCACTAACTTCTCAAATCTGTTACTCTCCTCTTGCAGTCTCCTGTGTAGTTTCATAGCTTTTACCCACTTTCACATTCTGTTATTAGCATATATGCAAACATTAAAAATAAGGATCCAGGAGCCGGGCGTGGTGGTACACGCTTTTAATCCCAACACTCAGGATGCAGAGTAGGAGGATCGCTGTGAGTTCAAGGCCACCCTGAGACTACAGAATGAATTCCAGGTCAATCTGAGCTAGAGTGAGACCCTACCCTGAAAAAACAAATAATAATAATAATAATGATTCAGGGATGAAGAGATATCTTAGCAGTTAAGGTACTTGCCTGAAAAGCCAAAGGACCCAGGTTCAACTCCCCAGGACCCACATAAGACAGATGCACAAGGAGTTCGTTTGCAGTGGCTGGAGGCCCTGGCATGCCCATTCTCTATGTCTCTTGTTCTCTCTCTCTCTCTCCTTGCCTATTTCTGTATCTCTCTCTCTCAAATAATTTAAAATAAAATAATAAAATAAGGAACCACATGTGAAAGAGAATGAGTCAATTTTGTCTTTCAGAACCTGAGTTACCTCCAATTTCATCTATTTCCTGCAAATTTCACCTTTCTTTATAGAGGAATAACATTCTACTGTGTATATATGCCACACTTTCATTATGTACTCATTAGTTGATACACACCTCAGTTGATTCCATTTCCCAGCTATTATTAATAGAGAAACAATGAACATGGATGTGTAACTATCTCTGTGATAGGATGAAGATTACTTTGGATATCTGCCCAAGAGTGGTACAGCTGGGTCACAATGTAGTTCAAGTTTTAGCTTTTTGAGAAGAATCATTTACACTGATTTCCATAGTGGCTGCACCAGTTTACACTACCACCAACAGTGAGTAAGGATTCCCCTTTCCCTAAATTCTCACCAGCATTTATTTACATTTGTTTAGTTGATGATAGCATTCTGGCTGGGATGAGATTTAATCTTAAAGTGTTTTTTTTTTTTTTAACTATTTTATTTATTTATTTACAGATAGAGACTGACAGAAAGAAAGAGAGAGAGGCAGATAGTGAGAATGGGCATGTCAGGGCTTGTAGTCAAGACAAATGAACTCCAGACACATGTGCTACTTTGTGAATCAGGTTTTATATGGACACTGGGCAATCAAATCCAGGTCATTAGGCTTTGTGTGTAACTGCCTTAACCATTTAGCCATCTCTCCACCTCTCAAAGTGTTTTTTTTTTTTAAATTTGTTTTTTTAAAATTTGATTTATTAGTTTTCTTTTCATCAAATACAGGCAGTTTGGTACCATTGTTTAGGCTCATCTATGTTCTACCCCCTCCCATTAGACCCTCCTTGTTGATGTAAATGGGTCGTGCATTGTGGAGTTAGTCCCCAGTAATTGGTATGCTAAATGTCTCTGCAAATCATGACCCAACATGTGATTCTGACATTCCTTCCTCCCCCAACATACCTCAAAAGGGGCCCAACTGAAACTAAGGACAATTGGTGAAACAAGCAAGGGTGATGTTTTCCTGTGAACCGGATACCAGCACAAAGGGGAAGGAGAACAACCCAGAGAAAAATCAACTCCTACCAAATCAGAGAGCCATAGCCTCAGAGGCCCCCAACACCTCAGCACTGAAGCAGACCAAAAATGAACCTCAAAGTGTTTTTGATTTGTATTTCCCTAATGGATAAGGATGTTGAAGAGTCTAAAAAAAAAAAAAAAAAAAATTAGGCCATTAGTTTGTCTCTTTTGAGAATTGTTTAGTCATTTCTTTAGCCCATTTACAGACTACATTTTTTTTTTTTTGTTTTATTTAGGGGGCTATGTTTCAGATACATACATGTTGCCAAAAAGTACGGCAACATGCTGTGCTGAGGTCTTTGTTGGGGGATATGAAATCATAATTTGATTAGATAAAAATGTCGATGCCGAGCCGAGCTTGTCTCTGGAGCTAAAACTTAAAATGACATTGAGGAAACACAGATCCAAGTGAGTAAGTATGAAGTCAGTGGTCTAAGATTTCCTTTGAGCATCAGAATATGGTGCTTCAAGCAACACCTACTCCTTCAGCTCTTCAACACATGAGTTAAAAAGAATACTTTTTTGCTAATATTTCATGTTATTTGGTAAAGCAGGTAGCATGGAATATGTTTATATCAGTTAGATCAGGTAAATGCTAATCCAGTTTTGCTATTTTCTAGTTATATGAAGTCAAGGTATTTAACCTCTCTGCATATGTAAAATCAATACTCAACTTCCCCAAGATTCTATTTCATATACTCATTAGCTTTATTGCACTTAAAATGTTTGAGTATTGGAGTGATAACCTTTCAAAATGTGTTAAAATATATCATTGAGGGCTGGAGAGATGGCTTAGCATTTAAGCTTGCCTGTGAAGCCTAAGGAACCCAGTTTGAGGCTTGCTTGATTTCCCAGGACTCACGTTACTCAGATGCACAAGGGGGCACACACTTCTGGAGTTCATTTGCAGTGGCTGGAGGCCCTGGCATGCCCATTCTCTCTCTCTCTCTGCCTCTTTCTCTCTCTGTCCATTGCTCTCAAATAAATAAATAATATATATATATTTATTTATATATATATCACTGAGGATTGAGATAGAGAGCAGTGGTAGAACATTTGCTCAACATACATAAATCCCTATGTTTAATCCACCAGTGAGTGTATGCAAGTGTTTTAGATTTGAGATTTTAACTTGAAGGCTAATTAATATTTTAATTAGTAATTAAATTCAATTAATAATATGAATTTGGTTTATTAGATACTTGAAAAGGGTTTTAATTATTTTATTCCGTTTTTTTATTTTAAAAAATTATTTGAGGGAGAGAGACAGACAGAAAGAGGCAGATAGAGAAAGAATGGGCACATCAGGGCCTCTAGGTACTGCAAATGAACTGCAGACATGTGTGCCACCTTGTGCATCTGGCTTATGTGAGTCCTGGGGAATCAAACCAGGGTTCGTTGGCTTTGCAGGCAAGTGCCTTAACCACTAAGGCATCTCTCCAGCCCCTCCATTTATTTTTGTTTGTATGTATGATTGTACATGATCAAGTGTGAATTTGCAAAGATCAAAGAAAGAATTTAAAAGGAGATAAAGCAAGAAATTGAGTTTTGTAAAAACTTATAAGTACACATATAAATGTGGGCTTCTAGAAGGAGATGGATTGCTTAGATTTTGGATAGTTTATGTTGTGGATGAAATTTATTGCAATGTAGGATTGTTAGAGTTAGGGAAGGGAACAGAGAATTCAAGGAAGAGGTAAGAACTGTGTCACAATAGGGTGTATTCTCCTTTTCTATTTTTGTATGAGTTTTGTTGATGTGTCAGGCTATCACATGCATTGTGGGAGCAGGCAATGGATTCTGTGAGGCTAATGATGTAGAGATCATTAAAATGAGCAAAAAACAGTAGTTGGTGGGGTTAGGTCAATCATATTGATTAAAGATGATAAGAAGTGTTGTGATTATACTGTGACATCCCACAGTTTGCCTAATTTCCCCCAGTGGTTAGTGAGCCTACCTCAGTTTTATCACCAAATGCTATAGAGTGATCTCACAGAACAAGGAAATGTAAACCTGCTGCTGCTGGTGGTGATGACAGCTAACCTATTCATTGCACATCTGTATAGAGGTCATTGCTCCATGAGCTGCACTTATATTTGATTCAAACTTATAACTATGTGATATTACTAATTACTTCATAGCTGAGGGGACTGGAGGATATGTTTCTGCATACTGAAGTTGTTTCTTCAATGTGATCACAAAGTCATTTTTCCCATTCTTTCAAAATTTTGTATATAGGATATGTGAATATGTGTGTTAACTTTTTCCAAAATACCCACACAGAGTATTCCAATGTCACTTTGTGCCCCCCCTTTTTTTTTTCTTTTGCAAATTTTCATCAAAATGAGTCAATGTGGAAGAAACTTCACAATCATCCTTTATGCATGTGGATAATTGTGAGTAGCAAGTAGGAGTGTAATGTTTGAGTCAGCAGAATATGTTTTTCATCTTGATTAAATGTATTTTTAGTTCTACTTATGCTTACATTTGCATCCTTATCACTGTACATTCTATCAATAACTTAGATAATATATTTAAGCTAAAACATTGCTAAGGTATTCTTGATTAATATTATACCTACAGGGACACTTTGTTTTTCCTGAGGATATCACTGAGAAGACAACATATGATTTGGTGCTTTCTGCAGAGAGGAGAGATTAAGTAAATTGGTTTGCTTGAAGTTTTCCAGATTAACTTCCTTGGGTGATAATTCACACTTTTTCTCTGTTCTCCTATTTCTAGTTTGAGTCAGGCTCGTGTATAACATTCCTTTCTAAAACCAAAAGTCTTCATGAGTCTCCACAGAAGTCTCAGTCCAAATATTCGAGCTGGGGAACTGTAGAGATGACTGCACAGTGTGCTTGCTGAACAAGCATGAGGGCCTGAGTGGGCATTGAGGAGCTAAGATTGCTAGAGTTTGAATGTCTAGATAAAACATAAACAGCTAGAAGTGGACACACACAACTATAACTCTAGTGCAACAGGAGAAAAATGACTAAAGAGTTGTCAGAGCTACACAGCTTTGAAATTGGTAAAGAGACTCCAGCACAAAACAAAACCCAATGGAAAAATAATGGAGCAGGTCCCCATATGTCCCCTTCTGGCCACAGTAGGTGAGCAATACTGACTTCAGGCAAGTATTTGGTGTGCCAGAGCATACCACACACACGCGCGCATGCATGCACACGGATGCACATGAGTAATATAAAAAAATTATACTCATAACCTAACCCTATTGTAGTCAGCTCCACATTCACATTGCTGGGATGAACTTCCAAAGCAAGTCCAGTTTAGGGGAGGAAGGGATATATTTCAAGCTTACAGATCCAGGAAAATTTCTATCTATGGCCAAAGAAGCTGACTCCTTTTCAAAAATCCTAACAGAGAGAAACTACTGCAAGCCAGAAAACACCCAAAGCAGCAAGCACAAATGGGCAGCAAGCAGGACTCCAGAGCTCATACCTCGCTGCACACATTTGGGCTAGAAATCATATCTGCCCCCAATGGCACCTCAAACCTGAATTCCAGGATCCTCCCACAGTGACACCTCCTTCAGACAGGTATCTGGAGACCCAAGTTACAAGTTTAATTTTAACCCCTAAGTCAATGGGAGACATACATTCAAATTACTACACTGCTTGTCATAAGAAGTTGAACATGGGTGAATTTAAAAGTAATATTTTGGATGAAGGAAATTTCAAAGCAGAAAAGAATTAAGTCTGTGGCTTGGTTTCACTTTGCTTCCAAGATTCAAATATTCAATGAAAAAGAAGATGCACAGCATAAGAAATGAAAATTATCATTTATCATGGAAGGACATATAAGAAAATGCAGTTCTAGGCCATGAACTACAACCTTTTCGGTTGCATTGTTACATTACCATATTAAAGGGAAATATGCTATTCTGCACTGGGGCAACAGGAAACTGATGCATAAAGGTAAGACCAACTCCAAACAAAACTCAAAGTAAGAAGAATGTGAATCCTTTCAAAAGAAAAAGGCCTGGGCTGGCGAGATGGCTTAGTGTTGCTGTGAAGACTAAGGACCCTGGTTCAAGGCTCGATTCCCCAGAACCCACGTTAGCCAGATGCACAAGGGGTCACGTGCATCTGGAGTTTGTTTGCAGTGGCTAGAAGCTATGGCATGCCCTCTCTCTCTCTCTCTCTCTCTCTCTCTGTGTGTGTGTGTGTGTCTGTCTCTCTCTGCCTCTTTCTTTCTCTGTCTGTCACTCTCAAATAAATAAGTAAAAATAAACAAAAAAAAATTTAAAAAAGGAAAAGGCCTAAAAGAAGAAAACAGACATATTCCCTGCTCTTCAAATTAGCATAGAGCATATATTACACATGTAATGTATGAGCACCACAGGGTGAAGGAGACAGAACCTGAGGATACTCTATATTTACCAAAGCAGAGATCCAGAGACTCCTAAGAGCTCATCACTGAAGCTGACTTAAAACTCATCCACCATGGCTCAGAGAATTTTGTAGAAGAGGGGCAGAAAGATTGAAACAGCCATAGGTTGAGACATCATGCCCAAAAAACAACTGACTGCTGTTCCCACAACATATAACCCACAACCCCATAGGGAATACCTGCAACCCACTGAGGTGGATCTACAGCAGAATGGAAGCGGTACAAGGGAAGCGAGGGTACCAACACATAACACATGATGTATCCACATAAAATATGTTGTCAATAGTAGTAATAATAATAATAAACAGAATCTCTCTACATATACATTATATATATATAATTTGCATAAAGCTGTGAAGGTGAACCCTAAGCTGCAGAAGAGATCTTGAGATGGGGACCATTGGATATCTGCCCCCTACAGCTTCAGGATCAAGGAACATCAAGCTCAGGAGAGATGCTCCAGGCAGCATAGCAGGAAGGGCAGTGTTAGCCAAGTCTCTTAAAGCCCAAATAATTTCATTACATCTTAGATACTGGACATGAAGCTGCAGAGTTTGCTATTAGTCCTTCTGGATTTCAGTCTTGCTTTGATCTTGCCATTTCTCTCAATATCCTCATTCTTTCTTTAGAATGCAAGTGTTTAATTTTTGCTGATATGTGCTGGAATTATGTAACTCATGCTTTGAATGTTAAGGACCATACAGTTAGGAGTCTAACCCAGTCTTAGAAGAGATTCTACACTTATATTTTTGAATATTGTATTGATTGTTAAAAATTTTGGGGGCTTTTGAAGATGAACTAAATATATTTTGCATTATGAAATGAAGATGTACCTACGGGGACAAAGGGTGAAAGGTTATGGCTAAAAAGAGTTAGGTCTGAGTGTTGAGGTGAAAAGGGGTAAACTTGGTTTGGTTCATTTCTGGATGTCAACTAGAAAGGATTTTAAATCACCATGGTAGTAAATCTTTGGTCACATCTGTGAAGAATTTTCTAGATTAAGTTAGTTGGATCCATTTCAATGATGGTGGTCCCATCTCATTTACTGGGTTCCTTTATTGCATAAAAAGTAGGAAGCTGGCTCATCATCCAGAATTCTACCTCTTCCTTGATGATGTGATGAGATGATGCCATCCATCTGCTCCTGCCATGCTTTCTCAAGACTTCCTCTTGAAAGTGAGCCTAACACAAACCCTTTCATTCCCAAAGCTGCTTATGATCACATAATTTGTCCCAGCAACAACAAAGTAACCGATCCATGAGGGAAAAAATTAAGGGGCCAGTAGCATTATTAATATCAGACCTATATGTTACTAGAGAAACTGATCATAGAGAGTCAGGTAAGAAGCAATGAAGGTGATAAGCAAAAGTTATGCTATTGAATAATTTAAGTCACCTAATTTTTTCAATAGCATTGATTTTGATATTTCTGTGTAGCTGCATTAAATCACATCATGTTTTAAGTTTCAAATCCAGGTAGCTGTTTTACATTAAATGTGACAGAAATTTGGTAGGATTGCTTTATAGATTGTGGTAAGCAGTAGATTTTTTTTTTTTTTTTTTTTTTTTTTTAGCTAGGCTTGGTGGTGCATGCCTTTATTTCCAGCACCTGGGAGGCAGAGGCAGGATTATTCCTGTGAGTTCAAGACCAGTCTAAAACTATATAGTGAATTCCAGGTCAGCCTGGGCTAGAGCAAGACACTACCTCAAAAATCTCCCCCAAGAAAGAAAATAAGAAAATAAGAAAGAAAGAAAGAAAGAAAGAAAGAAAGAAAGAAAGAAAGAAAGAAAGAAAATAAATAAGAAAGAAAGAAAGTCTTTTAAAAATATTTTTCAGAGCTGGGAGTGGTGGTGCATGCCTTTGATCCCAGAACTTGGGAGACAGAGGTAGGAGGATTACCAGGAGTTCGAGGCCACCCTAAGATTAATTCCAGGTCAGCCTGGACTAGAGTGAGACCCTACCTCGAAAAACCAAGAATAATATTTTTTTCAGAGGATGATTTTATAAATTCTGTGTATGTTCTATTGGAGGGGAGAGGTTTTAAGAATGTCTGAAAGGATTTTATAATACCCATAGTCAAGATTTTAATATCAACTAAACCAGTGATGATGGAAGTGTGGGAGAGAAAGAAAATCATAAGATAAAATTGTAAAGAACCACTAGAGAATTATAAAAAGAATTATCTTTTCTTAAAAGCACTAAGGCTATAAAATGTCTTATTTTACTAAAATAGATTTTTAAATTTATTTTCCTTATTGCTGTGCAAAATACCTTGCATCGAGTAACTTAAGAAAGCAAAGATTTATTGCAGCTTACAGTTCAAAGAGATACAGTCTATTGTTATGGGATGTCATGATAGCAGATGAATCAAGTCCCATTCAGTCCATAGGCAAGAAATAGATCATGATGAATGCTGCTGCTCAGCTCACATTCTTCTTTTTTTTTCTTATGGTGTAATGTCGTGTGTGTGTGTGTGTGTGTGTGTGTGTGCGCTGCATGTTCTTGTACGTGTCCATGCAGAGCTGCATGTGCTCACCATCTGTTGTAGTTAAGTTCTATTGTCAACTTGATCTGATTGGAAATCCACAGGCATTCCTCTTTGGGTGGTCTCTGAGGTTGCTCAAGGAAGGACTGATTGAAATGGGAAATCTTTCTTGCAGAGTTAAGCCCTTCCCCAGAGTGGGTGGCCCTCCTGGTAGTGGGCTTTATGTAAGGAAGCCCTGAGAGGAAACAGCTCCTTCCTCCCTCCCACCTGGCTGACTGTGCTGCAGGCTGGTGAATACTTGCATTTGCCTGTGAATCTATCCTGTTCAACTATCCTTTGTAGTCATTGAGACCAAGTTTCCTCAGCCTTCCAATGTGGACTGAAGACTAATGGCTTTCCAGAAATTGAAATCCTCCAGGCCTTTAGTGCTGGATTGGGACTGCTGAGGCATCCATCAACTTAGACTGCTGAGCTTCTGAGTTCCTTGATTCTCAAGCCTGCAGACTGCCATTATTGGACTGCCATAAGCTAACCCAATATTTTCCCTTTTTAATACAATTAATTCTATCAGTTCTGTCCTTGTAGGAAACTCTGAATAATATACCATAAGTGGCTGTTGGGGAATGACAGGTGTTCTGCTCCATTGTTGTTCCAATTATTTATATTTAGGCCAGAATTTCTTACTGATCCTGGAACTAGCCATATTTTCAGGAGTCCTTGGAATGCTGCTCCCCACAGGACTAGTGCTATAAACACTAGGCATGTGGCTATGCCCAGTTGTCAATGTCTAAGTCTATTTAAGTCTCTAAGGTCTCCTTATGACCTCATGCTTGCACAGGAAGTGCTTCACAATGCTGAGCCATCTCTACAGCCCTCACTTTCTCCTTTTGATTTAGTCTGGCATTCCATCTATTGTGGTAGATCTCCCTACCTCAATGAATTCAATCTGGAAAGATCCTTAAAGACATGCCCACAAGGACTTTTGGGCAAGATGGCTACCGCCTAACCACACTGCACCTACCTGGGAAGGAAAGGCAAGGCATTAAGGGTTCACTGGGTCTTTTAGGGGAGAGCAGTCTCTAATATATCACAAATGGGAGGGTTCAGAGGGGAACAAAAAGTAGTTGGCTGATTCCCTAGCTCTGGGGTAGCCCACTAGTCCCCCAAGCAGTCACCCTAGACATAGTTCCAGCCTCAGGTTACTTCTACACTTACTGTAGGAAAGGGGACCCAGGCCAGCATAGTTCCACTTGCCTCACTGCTCAGGGACAATTGCCCTGCTACCCACTCTACACATGACACCGGGCAGGCTTTGCCCACTGGCCCACCTGAGCTCAGGCTTCATCTGTCCATCTACCTGCTGTGCGTATGCTGCACATCCACCCATGCAAGCTCAGCCTGCTCTGCCATCTTGCTGCTCTGGTCATCTGTGTGGGTCATCTGGCCATCCACCCATGAGCTCAGGCTTGCTCTGCCCATTCCCCTGCTGCAGCTCAGGCTCAATCCCCTGAGGCTTTGTTTACTCTTCTGTTATACATTATGGAAGGGTCTCACCTGGTCACAAGCTGACTTGGAACCCTCTACAGACCAGAAATCTTAACCACCTTGTTGTCAGGATTAAGAGAGTGGGTGAAGCACCAAACAGCCTAAGGGACAAACCAAGGATCTGGTTGTCATAATACCTACTCTTGAATAAATACTTTGTACTGCTTTTTATTGACAGTGTACATTATCTAGTTAAATTTTAGAATCCACCTGTGTTTCATTACTCTTAGCCTACTTCAATACTCTCATAGTAGGCACACTCAACACCTAGAGTCACTTTTGTAAATACTCTGAGAGTCTTCAGAGCCACATCTAGTGCCTTAAGCTCTTACCCTGAAGATATATGACATCAGATTGATTGATATATCTCATAATACCCAGCTAACTAGAAAGTCCAATAATTAAATAATCCAAGATGCAAATATATATATAAAATAACACAAGAAACATCAATAATAAAGACAATATAAATCCACCAAAAAGTATTAATGCATCAGAATGACATTCAGTGAGAATGGGTTAGAGGAAATGCCTGAGAAAGATTTCAAAATAATGATTATAAATATGTTCAAAGAACTCAAAGAAGAAATCAAATGAAGCAAAGAAGACACAGGATGCCAATTTAATGAAATAAAGAGGTCAATACTAGACATAAATAAGGAAGTAGAAATGATAAAGAAAAACCAGTCAGAATTACTAGCAATAAAGAACACAGTTAATGAAATAAAAAACTCTGTAGAAAATCTCACCAGTAGAATGGATGAAGGAGAGGACAGAATATCTAAACTATCTATATGACCTACCTAAATTAAATCAAAATGAGATTAATCACTTAAAAAAACCTATAATAAACATGGAGATCTGAACAACAAAATATTGGCAAACAGAATACAAGAATATATCAAAAAGATCATTCACCCTGACCAAGTAGGCTTTATCCCAGAGATGCAGGGATGGTTCAACATATGCAAATCTATAAATGTAATACATTACATAAACGGGTTGAAGGACAATAATCACATGATCATCTCATTAGACGCAGAGAAAGCATTTGACAAAATCCAACATCCCTTCATGATAAAAGTCCTACAGAGACTGGGAATAGAAGGAACGTATCTCAATATAATAAAGGCTATTTATGACAAGCCTACAGCCAACATATTACTAAATGGGGAAAAACTGGAAGCTTTCCCACTAAAATCAGGAACAAGACAAGGGTGTCCACTGTCCCCACTTTTATGTAATATAGTTTTGGAAGTCTTAGCCATAGCAATAAGGCAAGAGACACACATAAAAGGGATACAAATTGGAAAGGAAGAGGTCAAGTTACCATTATTTGCAGATGACATGATTCTATACATAAAGGACCCTAAAGACTCTACTAGCAAACTTTTAGAGCTGATCAAAACCTACAGCAATGTAGCAGGATACAAAATAAATACACAGAAATCAGTAGCCTTCATATATGCTAACAACAAACACACAGAGGATGAAATCAGAGAATCACTCCCGTTCACAATTGCATAAAAAAAAAAAAAAAAGTACCTTGGAATAAACCTAACCAAGGAAGTAAAGAATCTATACAATGAGAACTTTAAAACACTCAAGCAAGAAATTGCAGAAGATACTAGAAAGTGGAGAAACATCCCTTGTTCCTGGATTGGAAGAATCAATACTGTGAAAATGGCAATCTTACCAAAAGCAATCTACACATTTAATGCAATCCCTATCAAAATTCCAAAGGCTTTCTTCATGGAAATAGAAAAAACAATCCAAAAATTCATTTGGAATCACAAAAAAACTCGAATATCTAAAATAATACTGAGCAACAAAAATGAGGCTGGTGGTATCACCATACCTGATTTTAACCTAAACTACAGAGCCATAGTAACAAAAACAGCATGGTACTGGCACAAAAACAGACATGTAGATCAGTGGAACAGAATAGAGGACCCAGATGTAAGCCCAAGTAGCTATAGCCACCTGATATTCGATAAAAATGCCAAAAATACTCATTGGAGAAGAGACAGCCTCTTCAGCAAATGGTGTTTTGAAAACTGGATATATATCTGCAGAAGGATGAAAATAGATTCTTCTCTCTCGCCATGCACAAGAATTAAGTCCAAATGGATTAAAGACCTTAACATCAGACCTGAAACTCTGAAACTGCCAGAGGAAAAAGTAGGGGAAACCCTTCAACATATTGGTCTTGGCAAAGACTTTCTGAATACAACCCCAATTGCTCAGACAATAAAACCACAGATTAAACACTGGAAATTATGACGATTTTGTACTGCAAAGGACACTGTGAATCAAGCAAAGAGACAACATATAGAATGGGAAAAAATCTTCGCTAGCTATATATCTGATAGAGGATTAATATCTAGGACATACAAAGAACTCAAAAAGTTAAATAGACTTCCGGCCAAGATGGCAACTGCCTAGCTGTGCTGCAAATCCCAGGGAAATATGGGCAAGCCCTTTAGGTTTTTCTGGGTCTTCTTGTCAGTGGGAGGTCTCAGAGGGGGGAAAACATGGAATTGCAGATCCCCTCCTGGGAAGTTAGAAAACACATTCCACCAAATAGCTGGGCGCCGCTCTGCGGCATCCCATCCTGCGTCCTGTGCCCCGTCCTGTGCCCCGTCACAGCGTGCCCCATCTTGCATCCATCCTGTTCCCGGTCACATAGCCCCATCCCGCACACAGTCCCTCAACCCATTGCAGCACCTGGTTGTGGTGCCCTGTCCCGCACCCTGTCCCACGCCTGTCCTGAGTTCCATCACAACACCCCATCATGGCACCCTGTCCTGTACACTGTCCCACGCTCTGTTGTCATGCCATCCCCGGCCATCCACCGTTCTCCTGTGGTGGGGGAGTGCAGACTGTTTCCAGGTCCCAGTGTTCCCAGCCATTGTTTGGGCTGCTTCAGGGCTTAGTACCTCAGTCCCCCTCCATGCTCAAATGCAGGCAGCTTTGGCACATTACCCCTTGAGAATTCAGGCAACTTTGTCGCCCCATCAGGCAGTAGATAGATGGCATTGGCAAGTGGGAGCCAAAGAACAGGCTGCTTGGAAACTGCCCCAGGCTGCCTCAGATTCCCATTATGCTAGAGCCCAGGCTGATCCACCCACCTATGTGCCCATACACTGTCATGGGCAGACCACAGCACAAAAGAAATAACATGAAAAATCAAATGCAAGAAAATCCAGTTAGATCACCTAGTCCTACAATGAAACATACATGACCTAACGGACATCTACAGAACTTTCTACCCCAAATCCACAGACTACACATTCTTCTCAGCAGCCCATGGAACATTCTCTAAAATAGACCATATACTGGGTCACAAAGACTGCCTCCACATATTTAGGAAAATTGACATAATTCCCTTCATGATATCAGATCACAATGCTACATTACTAGAAATCAACAACAAAAGACCCACCAAAAATCCAAATGGTACCTGGAAACTGAACAGCACACTCTTAAACAATAAATGGATAGTGGATGAAATAAAAAAGGAAATTGCAAAATTCCTAGAATTGAATGACAATGAGAACACATCATACCAAAACTTATGGGACACAATGAAGGCAGTCCTCAGGGGAAAATTCATAGCACTTAATGCCTTCATAAAAAAGACAGAAAGATCCCAAATCAATAACCTAACCATCCACCTAAAGGCACTGGAAAAACAAGAAAAATCCAACCCAAAGAGCTCCAGAAGGAAGGAAATAATTAAAATCAGAGCAGAAATTAATGAATTGGAAACCAAGGAAACAATTAAGACAATTGACAAAACGAAGAGCTGGTTCTTTGAAAAAATAAACAAGATTGACAAACCAGTGGCCAATTTGATCAAGCAAAAGAAGGAGAGGCATCAAATTAACAAAAAGATAAATAATAAGAAATCAAACAAGCCAATTAAAAAATAGGCTATGGAGCTAAATAGAGAGTTCTCAAAGGAAGAAATACAGATGGCATATGAACATCTAAAAAAATGTTCTATGTCCCTAGTCATCAGGAAAATGCAGATTAAAACTACATTGAAATCCCATCTCACTCCTGTCAGATTGGCTACAATCATGAAAAGAAATGATCATAAATGCTGGTGAGGATGTGGAGAAAGAGGAACTCTTCTACACTGCTGGCGGGAATGCAATCTGGTCCAGCCATTGTGGAAATCAGTGTGGAGGTTCTTAAAACAGCTAAAGATTGATCTACCATATGACCCAGCTATAGCACTTCTAGGCATATATCCCAAGGACTCATCTCATTTCCTTAGAAGTACATGCTCAACCATGTTTATTGCTGCTCAATTTATAATAGCTGGGAAATGGAACCAGCCTAGATGTCTCTCAAATGATGAGTGGATAATGAAGATATGGCACATTTATACAATGGAGTTCTACTCACTGGTAAAGAAAAGTGAAGTTATGAAATTTGCTGAAAAATGGATGGATCTGGAAGGTATTATACTAAGTGAGGTAACCCAGGCCCAGAAAGCCAAGTGTCACTTGTTCTCTCTCATATGTGGATCCTAGCTACAGATGATTGGGTTTCTGTGTGAGAAGGAAAGACTCAGTCTCAGAGACCAGTAAGCTAAAAAAGAGATACAAAGGGAAGAGTAAGGAAGGGAGGAGGGTACTTAATAGGTTGGCATTGTATGTATGTAAGTAGAAGAATAGATTAACGGGGGTGAAAAGGCCCAAAATGAGGTCAGGGAAGGAGATTGAAGAAAGGAAAGATGGAGGGTGGGCTAATCAAAATCTAAGAGGATAAAAATAAATCAAATGAAATCCTTCAGTTTTGGACAATGGAACACTCAGGAGCCATAGATCATTGTTAGGAAATTTTCAGGGCCAGGGATGGGATACCTTCCAGTGAGATTTTGGCCATGGAGGTCCCTGATGCCCCAAAAACATTATAGGCCATTGTGAGGCCCTTGGTTTCCCACCAGGAATAGATGGTAAGACCCTATTGCTCAAGACTCCACATACTTGGGCTGCAAAGCCACTGAGAAATCTTGCTGGAACTGAGCTGATAACCTCCTCCATGTAGACCAGCTGACAGAAAGCTGGAAGAACCCATTCTGCATGCAGTTCAATGGGAGAGAGAGAAATCACGAGTGAAAATACTCAACAGTGGACATTGCAAGCCTTATAATTGGCCAGCCAGCCCAAATGAGCCAACAGGTGCATTAGTGGCACATCTGCTATGGTGCAAATACCAACTGCCCTCCAATTGGACTGGAGGCCTGTTCCAAAGGAGGGAATACATCCCTGATACCTAAAACTTAAAACAGGGGTAGTCATGAGCCCTAAGAGTGTAACATCTGCTGATGTCTCGATAAATGTATATACTATGCTTATCAAACTGTCCAGTAAGCACTTCTCTTAATATTCATACCCTTATATTAATGCTACTCTCACTTTAGGTAGAGAATCTTCTCTTTTCAGATGACAGTGACCTTGGGATGACTCAGAAGGTATCATGGTGCTGGAAAGAAGTGACTAGAGTACCGAGTATCATCTCTATCACACCTTCCAAGGCTCAGGATCTAATGAGGAAGTGGTGGTGGAAAGAATGTAAGAGCCAACTTGCTCCCTCCAGATAAAAAATGGCCTGGATATCCATGACCTCATGGTGCCTGACACTACCTGCACCGTCATAAGGGGAGGGAAAGATCATGACATCAAAATAAAAGAGAGACTTATTGAGATGGGGAGGGAATATGATGGAGAATAGAATTTGAAAGGGGAAAGTTAGGGGAGTGAGGGTATTACCATGGGATACTTCTTATAATCATGGAAATTGTTTTAAAAAATTGAGAAAAAATAAAATTAAATCATAAAAAAGTCAAGTCTACTTTCTTATTGGCTAGCAATATTCTGTCATCTCCTTCATAGACAAATAAGATATATGTATATATATAATTAAATATATATATATTTCATATATATATCATATATATATAATTAAATAAATATATATATTTCATATATATATCATATATATATATATATATATATATATATATATATATATATATATATATCACAGTTTATTCAAGAAGTGCACCTCAAGAACCAAGTAATGACTTGTTTATATTTGTTAGTGTCAAGAGTAAATGATAAATATTCACGTTCTTGTGCTTTACATTTCTATCTTAGGGTATACCTTGGAATTAAAGCATTGTTTATTATTTTCTATTTAGAATTTGAATTTAGCGGTATATATAATTGATACCTTATGAACTCCAATATTGAACAACTATAATTTCATCATCCTATGTCTGATGCTGTTCAGAATGCAAAGTGCAATGACAGAAATTGATCCTTTTACCACCATCTCATCATCTCATGTTTCTTTTATAGCATTTTTTCAAAAATGTGTCTAGAAAGCATACATTTTCTTATAAATAATCAGGATATCAAATGTTTATGATTTTGGACAACTGGATACCATGGATATGGCTCAGTAGGTAAGAGTAAATGCTGTGCAAGAATAGGACCTGAGTCTGGTTATCAATACCCATGAAAAAGCCAGGCATGGCCACCCCATTCCTGTAACCCCACTCCTCAGAGGCACACATACAGGACAATTACAGATGCTCACTGATTGGAAAATCAGCTGAGAAAAACAAACAATACACAATAGCACAGCACTTCATGGTTTAGTGAGAGACTCAGCCTCAAGGACAAAACAGAAGAGTGGTAGAGAAGGATACTTGGTGTTCCTCTCTGGCTCTGTATGCATGTACATGAAGCACTCACATCTTCACAAACTCATGCCTCTCACACATCAAAAGTAAATAAATAAATAAATAGTAAAGTGATAGGCCATTAAAAAAATTATCGATAAGAGCTAGGCAGGAGGATGACCATAAATTCCTGACCAATATGGGCTCTATGGAGACTTTCAGACCAGTCTTTACTATAGAGTAAGACACTACCTCAAAGAAAAGTGATTTGCAGATCCACTGTATATTTATAGAGGACTCCGCTCTTCCTTAGACTTCTAAAATATATGTAAATGTCTCTTCAGGAACAATTGGCCCTTCTCTAAATATCCTTTCTATCCTAATAATCTATGGACACTCTTTCTTTAGCTCCAAAATCCCTTAATAAGCTCATATTATAGAACAAGATACAAATATTAATAAAAATATCAATCTTGAATCTAAGCCATTCATAATGTAGGAGATTTATTTAATATGACACAGAGTTTTAAATACTGTGGGAAGTGCCATCATGAGATCATTGAAGATGGCCTCTTATTGCATTCAGATGACACAGGAAAATCATTCTAGTGGAATAAAATAGTACTTGAACTAGGATTTAAAGCATTTTAACTACTAGATAAAAAGAGACATGAGACATTTCTGGACCAGGAAATAGCAAAAGCATAAATGCAAACGCTAGCAATAGTCTGAAATGTGTCATGATCATTATAAGCAAATTGCTTTTATTAGACCATAAAGTAAATTTAGAAAAGGGGAGGTGAAGCTGGAGAGGTAGGTTATGGGCCAATTTGAAAAAAAAAAATATTTTTATCTCTTATTCAACCTCACAAATAATATAAAAATCTTTTGGATAGGTATATGAAAGCATTGTAAACATTGTGCCTTTAAAAATGTTCTTTCTAAAACTGTTATGGGAAGGCCACAATAATAAAAGCATAATATAAATTATCATTATCCTTTAGCAAAATTACCAGTAATAGTATTATTTTCTTCCATTGCTTAGTAACTGTCTACTTTAGCTGCTGACAGAGTGACATACCTCCTCTCTCTCCTCCTTTATCAATCCAAAGAAAGTCAAATATCCTATTTAATAGGCAAATTGGGTTATGTGTGGCTCAGCCAACACTTCAATTCTACCTGTATTCAATCAATGGTATTACCTAGCAGGTAAGGATTGTTTAAACTGTATGTGCATGTTTTCCTTTTGAGGCCTAGAGTTACCTGGCTGTGTCATTGATTAAGTGAGTTAGTAAGAATAACTCAGGGAATCTGTCAATTGTTACAAAATCACACCCTAAATAAGATTTAAACAGGGAATCTGGAGATCATTGTGAGTAAAGCAAGAGACTTATTTATTTGAGAGAGAAAGGGGTAAATAAAGACAGAGAGAGAAAGAGAGAGAGAGAGAGAGAGAGAGAGAGAGACAGGATGGGCATGCCAGGGCCTTCAGCTGCTATAAACAACAAACTCCTGAACCTATGCTACCTTGTGCATCTGGAGTACATGGGTCCTGGGAAATTGAACCTGGGTTCTTTGGCTTTGTAAGGTAGCTAGTCCCTTAACCACTAAGCCATCCCTCCATCCCAATAGCAGAAGCTTTAACTAGAGCTGGTCACATTCACTAACCAGTGAGGAAGCAAAGGTTGAATGACAACTTTCTCCTTTGTACACAGTCTAGGACCTTGGCCCATGGAGTGGTGCTAGCTATAGTTAAGGAGGAACTTCCAACCTCAATTAACCTAATCAATATAATGCCTCACACAGACCCAGAGTCTAATCTAATCTACATAATACCTCAAAGTCTGTCAAATTGACAATATAAGCCATTACATTAATCAGAAATGGCTTATCCATGGGGCAATGGAGAGGAAACATGGTGTACATTTGCTTCTGCCTTTAGTGCAGTTCTTATCCAAGATTCCTATTACTGATGTTTCCCAAAAGTATACCAGACACCCTTCCTCAAATAAAACTTCTGACTGACTTCATTCTGAAATTATATACACACACATGTGTATTTCACACATTTCTCTGTACTAACACAATAGTTAGTAGTCATGAGTGTTTTGAATTTTTATTTATTTATTTAATAGAGAGAGAAAGAGACAGGAGAATGCCGGGGTCCAGCCCTGGCTTGAAGGAGGGTCCCCAAAGAGAGGTGTGAAAGGGAGCGGCGAAATAATGACTCGAAGTCAAGTTCTGGTGCAAGCTGACAGACTAATGCTGAAGGCAGCTGAGTTTTTCTATCTTTTTCTCTCTGCCTCCTTTTTTGTTTCTATATTTTTTATTATTCTCTTTCTATTTTTCTATTTTTTCTTGTTTTTTCTTTTTCTATTTTTTTGTCTTTTTTCTGTTTTCTGTTTTTCCCTGTTTCTATGCTTCCACGTTTCTGTATTTCTCTGCTTCTCTGCTTCTCTGCTACCACAGCTCTTAGTCTCAGTCTTTTATTTTCTGATCACGTCATGCAAGAACAAACTTCAAGAAAGGTACAATTTCACAGAATTCATAGAAACTTTTTGTTATTCCTTATCATCAAACAATCCCATAATTATTCACATCAAGTAAAGTCGTCAGGCCCCTGTAATGATTAACTGTTTTCACATTTTCCCCATGTATGTGTGGTCAAGCACTTATGATTTCCTGGACTTCTACTTTCAATTACTCTATTAAAGGTGAGAGGTGAAACAACCACAAATGAGGCTTCCCATCATTAATTACTGATCCAGCAGATCCATTTATCCTTTAATTATTTATTTTGAATTTTTCTTTTCATGTCCCTCCAATACCACATATTTCTGTGGCGTAGAGAGCCAAAGATTTTTCTATAGAGGGGCCACATTGGACTCCAAGGAAGAGACAGCTGGGCTGGAACTGTGTCTAGCAGCTCTTCAGAGCTCGATTCCTCGTGATCCTGAAATGGTATGCTTGCCATCTCCAGCAGGAGAATGCCAAGGTCTTCAGCCACTGCACATGAACTCCAGATACATGTTCTACCTTGCACATATGGCTTACGTGGGTACTGGGGAACCTGGGTCCTTTGGCTTTGAAGGCAAGTGTCTTAACCACTAAGCCATCTCTCCAGCCCATCATGAGTATTTTAGATATCAGCACTGGATAATGTATACTCAGCCTAGCATATGTTCTGAGTGGCAAATATCTTATTCCAAATATGTGACACTAATATAGCAATTTTGCATTTAGTAACAAGTTTTTGCAGAGTTACTTACAAACAGATGAGACTTTTGGAATGTTTGGTATGCTTGCTTTCCATGAAGTCGATAACTAAATATTTTATCTCAATATGTGAGCTAATTTGGTAAGAGCTTATCAGAAGAACCCCAGATGGCACCACCACTAATCAGCATTGGTGTGGCAACACAGCAGGATGTCACAGGTCAAACACTGTTAAGTATAATATATATTATTTTAGCTCATAGAAACATAATAGTGAAACTCTGACTCCCATAGCTCTAGGCAGACATGCAACAGCTTTCTAAACAATGAGATGTCAACATTGCCCTGGGAATGACATCTGTTGTCAAATCATGTTAGAAGAAGGCTTGTCGTTTTTCCTTGCCCTGCTGTCAGGTATACAGATAGTGAAGCCACCTTGTAATAATGACATTTAGAAGCTCATGTTGAAAATAGTTCCTGGTTCTGATAGCCAAATATCATGTGAAAAACTAAGCTGCGCATTTAAAACATTCTTCATCAGACTTTTTATTATTCTCCAATATACTGGCAATTGAAAGGATTAACGACTGCACTTTAACTTTGTATTGGGTAGGCATCTTATTTGCAGATCATTACAACTAATCAACCTGGTTAATTTGCTACTGAAAGTCACACAACACAAATTTAAAGGGATAGCCTTTTAATTTATTGTCATGTATGTATGAGATATATGGAGGACACCATATATCTAGGAAAATTGCCCCAGAACAGATTGGATCCTTTCAATAGGAAACAATGACATTTCCATTTTTAGTAATAATGGTAACATAGAACAAAGAAGCTAGAAATTCCACCACACCTGCCACAGAAGACCTGTGACCAACAGCTACTTCCAGTTTTTATCTCTTTACTATGTTTCATGTTGGTGGATCTGTTTGGCAGACACTAAGTCCCATGCCACCATGCCAGTTAAAGGATTTTGGAAAATTCAATTTGTGGGATTCCAGCCACTGTTATTCAAGGAAGTTTGCCAGGAACATATTAAAATTGGTGGTGAGTGAGTTAATGCACAGTGTCTGGGACAAATTGTGCCAACCTTGATTAGTATTGACTGCCTGGAGTGGTGTTCTGAGAACTGGCTGAGCAGATGTGAGCTCAGCAAGAAAGAGTGACATGATTCATTAGTGATGGCTGCTGAGAAGCAGAGTGGGAATTTGGATGTGCCTACCATTTATTGTTTCATCCCCAAGCACAGAATGGAATTAAGAGGCCACTAGGGAGTCACAGCTGGAGATAGGAGGTAGATGAATAATTATAGGAGAGCAAGCTCTGGAGGGCACAAAGCTGCAGTATTTGTTGAGCTGCTCACTCTCAGAAGGTACTTAGATGAAATAGAGAGGGATATTGGAAGCACCATGATCCTAGAACAGATTATCTAACTTGCTTCCCCTGAGTGGAGGCTGGACCCGCATCTGTTTAGACAGTCCTCACTATCTGGTCAGAAATATAAGTAACAATCTTATGAAAGAAAATAATATTGAGAGGCCCTTAGTTTCAAAATCTGCAGAAAACAATGAACTAAAAATTTCTTGGTCCATAAAACTTATCTGATGATATTCTATATAACAGCAATCTGTGACCCTTAGATATTTTGGCTTATTCAAGGTAAGCCATGAGCATGATATTTACTTTTGGTATTGTAAGACTTTTGGATGAAATCATATATTCAATCATTTGTGTCAATATGGGGGATTGCCCAAGGAAAATACAAAGAATTTATAATACCTTCAAGATCAAGCAATTTAAGATGAAATGGAGGTATTAAGAAATATAAAGTCTGTATCTCTGTAGTTAGAGTGAGTGTTCAGTGGTAAAAATGCTTGCTTGCAAAGCCTGTTGGTTTGTGTTTAACTCCTCAGCCATCCATGTAAACCTGGATACAAAAAAGTCACACAAGAATCTACAGTTCCATTAGTGGTGGTAAGAGACCCAGGTGCACTCATGTACCCATAAATCACATTTGCACACACATGAAAATATAAATTTTTTAACAAAAAGACTATGCTCCCTGCAAATTCCAAAGGAGTGTCACAGTGTAAGTTGTGTAGTTAGATGTGTGGTCAGATGTTTGAATATCATCATAGAGTCCATTTTAATCAGAAAAGAGGGAACCAAGTTCATAAAATAATCAGTGAGACAATATATTGGGAATATATCTTCACAAAAATGCATAAATCTACATATTGTATGTTTTGAGGAATTGTCCTTCACATAAGTATTTCTATTTTTCATTAAGTACTAGTGTTCCTACCAGAAGTGAAAGAGAGATGGTTATTTTTAAATACTGAGTCCATCATCTGTGAGGGAGGCTGGGATCATAAGTAACTCTTGTTTTTAGTTTCTGTACATACAGCATGCTCCCCTTCTGTGGTGGCTTGAATCAGGGCCCTTTCCCACCCACAAACTTAGATGTTTTCAGTGCTAGATTCCCAGCTAATGGAGATTTGGGAATTAATGCTTTCTGGAGGCAGTGTATAGTTTGGGGACAGGCTTATAGGAATTATAGCTAGTTTCTTCTTGCCAGTGTCTGGCACATTTTCCTCAAGCTGTTGTCCACCTGATGTTGGCAAGGAAGTGTTGTCCACCCTCTTCTCATGCCATAATTTTCTCCTGCCATCATGGAGCTTCCCTTCAAGTCTGTAAGACAAAATAAGCCTTTTTTTTTTTTTTAATTTCCTCACAAACTGCTCTTGATCAGGTGTTTTCTGCCAGCAATGCTAACCTGACTGCAACACCTTCACTATCGTAGTCTAAACCTAAAAAGTTGAATGACTACACATTTTCTATTTTATTTTATTTATTTACAAACAGGGTTGGAAGAGAGATACACTGAGAGAGGCAGAGATGAGAGAGAGAAAGAGAATGGGTACACTAGCCACTGCAAATGAACTCCAAATATATGTACCACTTTGTGTTTTACGTGGGTGGGTACTAGGTAAGGAGGAATCTAACCTGGGTCATTAGGCTTTGCAGGCAAGTGCCTTAAGCCCTGAGCCATCTCTCCAATCTGACCATACATTTTTAAAATGCATCAATCAAAAGATGTTATGTGCAGTATTGAATACATACCTGATCTCCCCTATTCACTGAACAATTATTTATGAGAGAAAAAAATATGGAAACAACTGTTCATTGATAGATGAATATTTGATGAAAAGTGTGGTAACTACACACAATAGAATATTATTCAGTCTTTGAAAACAAAGGTTTCCTGTCATGTTAGCAACTTGGAGAATCTGGAGAACATTGTGTTGAATGAAACCGGCTACTAACAGAACACTGCAGGGTTCCTTTCACCTTCTTTCAAGGAACCAAGACAGCTGCATTCATAGAAATACAGGATATACATAGGTTCCTAGCATTGATGTGTTGGAAGAAAATAGGGAGATACTGTCCAACCAGTACAAAATTTTAGTTATTTAAATGTGAGTAATAGACATCTGTTATATAGAACTGTGCCTACAGTCAACAACATTACATTTTCACTTAATATTTAGAATGGTGTGTCTCATGGTAATAGTTCTTACAAGAATTAGAAATGTTGAAATTTAAAGCAAAAAGAGAAAACTATGTGGTCTAATGATTCAATAAATTAATCATTAGAGTATCTAGAAATAGCTTAGCAGATAAGAATGCTTACTGGTGACGTATGGGGGCCTGAGACTCTCCAAGTTCAATTCTCGATCACACACATAAAAAGCTGGGCATGTCCATGCATATCTGTAACCCCAATCTTGTGGGAGGCAGACACTGAAAACTAACTATGCTCACTGACTTAAATGGCAGTTTTGTGTTGAGGGAGATACTCTGTTTTAAGGAAATACACTGAGAAGAGACAGAAGAAGATACCCAAATTTCTCTGACCTTCATAATCCTGCATGTGGGATATTCACACACATCATTACCTCACTCACATTACTGTATGTATCACACACATATACTCTACACACACATAACAATATAACAACAAAACTGCAGTATTCATAAGAATAATCCATAAAAAGTATTCCTTTTACTTTCATGTCTTGTCTATGAGATTGAAAATGATCACCAGTTATTCCCTATTATATTTGAAGTGTACATTGAGCTCTACATATACTAAACATATCAAAATGACAATTACATGTGTGCATTCTGTTAGTATGCATATGGGTGTATATGTGTGTACAGGTGCACGTGAAGTCCAGGTCTTCTCCTCAGTCATTCTTCACTCGTATGTCTTTTAAAAAATATTTTATTTATCTATTTATTTAAGAAAAAGAGAGAGGGAGAGAGAGAGAAAGTGACAGATACAGAAAGAGAGAGAATGGCCACACCAGGGTCTTTATCCACTGTAAATGAACTCCAGACCCATGTGCCACCTGTGTATCTGGCTTTACATGGGTATTGAGGAATCAAACCTGGGTACTTGGGCTTTGCCAGAAAGTGCCTTAACTGTTAAGCTATCTCTCCAGGCCCACTCATGTTTTAAATGTTTTTATTTATGAGAGAGACAGACAGAGAGAGAGAGAGAGAGAGAGAGAGAGAGAGAGAGCAGCTGAGCCTTCCAGCCACTGGAAATGAACTCCAGATGTATGAGCCCCTTTGTGAATTTGGCTTTATGTGGGTTCTGTATATTTGGATCATGGCCATAAGGCTTTGCAAGCAAGCATGCTTAACCACTGAACCACCTACCCTTCTTTTTTTGCGACAAGGACTAACAATGACCCTGGAGCTCACTGGTTTGGTTAGACAAGCAGGTGGCAAAGTCCCAGAGATCCTCTTATCCACCCCTTCCCAAACCCCATTGCTTTCAACCCCAGCACTGGGAACACAGGCACATACTACTATGCCTAATGCTTATGTTACTTTTGGGGATTAAAGCTCAGGTCCTCAGACTTGCACAGCAATTACTTTACTCACTGTATGCACCTTCCAAGTCCCTGATTCTGACTTTGAACTTAGAATATCGTCATCCAGACTGATTGCAGCTTGCTGATATATTAGTTATAACTATCACAGCAAGAACCACTCTCCTTCATCAAGAAAAATTCAGGCTGGGGGATGGTCCAGCAGTTAAAGGTGCTTGCTTGGCCTGCATCTAATTCTCCAGTACCCATGTAAAGCCAGGTGCAAAAAAAATGGTGGATGCATCTGGAGTTCGTTAGGCAAGAAGCCCTGGTATCCCTATTCTCCCTCTAGCTCTCTCTCCTTACAAATAGAAAAAAAATAATTAAAGAAATAATCTATTATAGAACAATAAGTAAGATAAACCACATATAGAATCATGTAAATAAACTATTAGGAATACTAACAATACTGTGGATAGGTAAATATTGCAAGTTTGATGTTTAGATAATATCAAGAAGTGCTTTTCTTCTGTGTATTAATAAGCCTTTTGTGTTTATATCATCTTAGCATCTTTTACAAAAGCCATTCTCTTTCTACTTTTCCATCAGATTTTCAACACAAGCCTCTGTCACTAAATTTCCCAATGCTGTTTCTCAAAAACTCCATGAAAACCATATGAAAGTACATATTTATAAATCAAGGCTTGCTGGAGATTTAATAATTCTTTGCTCTATTGTTCTCATTGGAATTACATTCTGAAATCAAGTGACTTTAAATGCAACATGTTTCTTCTGATTATATTAAGGTACTGAAATCTAAGAATGAACAATTGCATTTATAATAAAACTTGTGTAACTCAAAGTAAAACTGTTCCTGTTTTTGCCAAGACCAATATTGGGTGCTTCCTTTAGTGATTATTTATGTCTTCTCTTAACATTAAATTTATCAACTAATGTAGAAAGTTTGTTTAGTTATTTTTAATTTGAACCAATAGAGATGAAGAAAAGGGTTGAAATGGGAAACAAAATGAGAAGTCAGAAGAGAGGTAGAAAATTGGGACATTGATAGTTAAATGTTGGAAGTTAAGAGGAACACAAGGAATAAACAAGAGCTAAGCTAATTACACACAGAAGCAGTAATTAAAGACATTTACAAATAATCTTGAAACTATAAGTGATACCAATACTAGGAGAATAGTGACTCCTACTGGGCATTTCAAACATAAAGGTTATTTTGTGTATTCACTGATTTTTCTCCTTAAGACTACACAGCAGACTGTTCTATCCTTTGTTGAAAATCAGTTAGCAAAACTGAATATAAAAATGAAACAAAAACTCTTTCAACATACCACCAGTTCTATTTCTTCTTGCATTTTAGCTGCATGCCTGCTTTATACAAAACTTAGATATTTCAATGCACTATTTTCTATTTCAAATAAAGACATTTGGTGACAGAGGCTTGTGTTGAAAATCTGATGGAAAAGTAGAAAGAGAATGGTTTTTGTAAAAGATGCTAAGATGATATAAACACATAAGGCTTATTAATACACAGAAGAAAAGCACTTATTGATATGTAAACATTAAACTTGGAATATTTATCTATCCATAGTATTGTTAGTATTCCTAATAGTTTATTTACATGATTCTATATGTGGTTTGCCCTACTTATTTTTCTCTAATAGATGATTTCTTTTAAAAAAATTTCTATTTGTAAGGAGAGAGAGAAAGAGAGAGGGAGAATAGGGATACTAGTGCTTCTTGCCCCTGCTAATAACTCCAGATGCATTGTAAGCAAAACATTACCAAGAACAAGACGGGGAAATGTATGGGCAGTGAGTATACATAACATGATAAGAAGTCACATAATTAGGACCCATGAGTCTGGATCTCCCACACCACTGAGTACAGATCGGGTGAAATCCACCAGTGTCAAGGGTGAGAAATACTGCCACAACAATATGAAGAGAAGATCTTTTATGAATTTCCTGAGATCTTTGCCAAAAGTTTTAAAAACAACTCAAAAATTAGGGTTTGAAGAGATCAATCTGTGGTTGCATGTTCTTCTTAAAACTGGGGACAAAGTAGATTGCAAAATGTAAATGTTAATAACCTGAGTTAGAAAGAAATTGTGAACTGTGTCCTAAGGTAAATGTAACTGCATACAACCTGGATTATGAGGAAATTATGTACTATTTCCTCAAGGAAAATACAAAACATAACTGTACAACTTGGGTTAGGAGGAAATTAATGTCTAATGTCCTTAAGGAAAATGCAGAGAGGAGGAATTCAATGAGAAGAACAAAGGGGAAAATCCCCAGGTCAAGAGACAAAGAAACAAGTCTTCATTTTAGACCAACAATTCTTGTCTTTCTGGTGTAGAAGCTTGTTTTCTAAGACCACACTTTTCAGAAAAAATAAATTTCCTACTCATTGTTCATGATGGCCAAATATTGGTACTCAACTACCACCTCTCTTCCACAAACAACCTAGTCTAATGATGGCATTCTGTTTTGAGTGGCAATGGTCATATGGTGAATTCAGCTAGGGAAAACTGGAGACTTGCAATTCTCAGAGACCTATGACAGGAGCATCACTAGATAACAAGGCACACAGCAACTCCTCCCAACGTTTACCAGCTGAGGGTATGACATCCCAGCAGAGGATAAAGGGTGGATGGGAGGTATTCCATAGACCTCAGCTGTGCAGACACCAGCAATCGTAAATAACATAGTA